>NC_138232.1:22909715-23509715 GCF_964197995.2 Scardinius erythrophthalmus | reverse complement strand
TTTAATGCTAATCGGTGAAGTATCCCTTTAATGCAGGGTTCACCAATCTCGGTCCTGGAGGGCCGCTGTCCCTGCAGAGTTTAGCTCCAACCAGCTCCAACACACCTGTTTGAAAGTTCTAGTATGCCTAGTGAGACCTTGATTAGCTGGTTCAGGTGTGTTTAACTGGGGTTGGAGCTAAACTCTGCAGGACAGCGGCCCTCCAGGACCGAGATTGGTGAACCCTGCTTTAATGGTACAAGACATTAGGAAAATATTAGATATGGATATGCCGTCATCACATTACAGTTAAAATAATATTGCTTAGAATAAATCAATCAAATAGTATAAAATACATTTCAGAAAAGGTTTTTCTCAATCTTTTCCACTGGCCAAATAGTATTTTTAATTTTTTCAATATTTTTAATGGAAACAGATAGGCCTTATTGTGCATTATTGATCATTATTTGCTCGAAAGTATTTTCTAAGACCATAAGTTCTGCTATCATCATGCGCTAAGCAATCCTCGCTGTAGTTAAAACATTAAAACACAACATGCCACAGGAAAAGTGTTCAAAAGCATCACATCCACTACAAATATTTCTATATTAGAATAGAATTCTTTTTTGTAACTTCTCGGTAATGATTTAATGTAATTTAAGTGCTTAACTCCATTAATGAGAATGGCATATTTAATCTAAATATGTATATCAAATGTAAAACATGTTTAAATCATTATTTTATTTATTTAAACTGTTATTGTGAACATGCACTGTATTTATGATTAGGACTCATAATTAAGATTTATAGTGGTTTTCCTTTATCTACTGTCAGTCACTCAGCTCACCATCGGTGTCGCCAAACTGCTCTGTCTCCCAAATGTTCGTGTTCCCGTCAAGTTTGTTTTCATAAATCACAACTTATGCGTCGGAAGTGGCGGACGCCTCTTTGAGGGCCTGTTTTGTGGGTACGCAGCGGTTATAAATGAGCCCCCAGAACGATGTTAAGAAAAAATTCATGTTCGTGTAAACGTGTTGTGAATCAGGCCGAGATTTTTCGTGAGAAGTTCTCCTGTGCGTACAAATACGAAGTAATCCACACAATTATTAGTGAATGAGACTCAATAGTTCTTTAGAAATATACTTGACTCAAATACTATTGAGGGATGTTTGGATGGACATGATGCTTCCATTGGGGAGAACATTGCATTTATGTTCTTATTTTGACCTTCACTCTCGCCCATCCAGTGCTGGTCAGACTCCTCGGAAGATGCGCCGCGCTGGTGAACAGATGGACGTGTTTTGCTCTCAGTGCTGTAAGAGGGTCAGTCTGCTCAATGACCTGGAGAATAGGCTGAAAAACCTCAAAACTAACAGGTACAACATTGACTACAGTTTACATTTGTTATGAAAGATATGAAATACTTTTTCATCCAGGGGGGGTTGTCATACACTGGTTGTGCACTCATCCTAAGGAAGACTTGGGATTAGAGTTAGCTCTTTGAAACTAAAGTTTAGTGGTTATGGACTTGTCTAGTTTCTCTTCAGTGATGTAAAAGGAGTGACCCCTCCCATCTGGGAAATAAGCTTTTAGTGGCCTGGAATACACATTAGAGGCTCTCTGGGAGGATTAGAAGTTATTTGTTCTTCATTCTCTTCCCGGGGCCACAATAGACAATATTAAAGCGACAGGGTGATAGAAGCAGGGTTAATGTCAGTATACGAGGGCTCTGATATCTTGCTGCAGTCTCTCTGCACCACTAATGATTCGCTCTCTTTTCCATACATCATCCAGCCCACCACTTTAGTGCCCATTAGAGCTTTATTAGCACCTGCACACATCCACACTTTAATCTGTCTCTACGCATTCTTATTTTGCCGTCTCTCGGTGTGTCTTCTTCTTTCTCACTCGCATCAATAACAACACATGAACAAACTTGCAAGCCTTTGGATTCTGATGATTTGTAGAAATCCGGAGATACAACCAGATCTTCTTTTCTCTTCTTTTCTTCATCATTGCTGGTTTCAAAGATTGTCAGTGAGTTTACTTTAACATTTTTCTCTTTTGAGGGGGCTTTAATTAGCCACTCATATCTTAGCCTTTCAAAATAAAAGATGAAATAGGAATTAGATCAGATGGAATTAGATCAATTAGAACATGGAACATTTTGTTCATGTTGTTTTGGGAAGAGGGCATCAGATAGAAGGGGAAGAAAGAGAAAAAGACAGGATGGGTGGAGGGATAGAGAGGAGGAATGAAAGCTAAATGCTCTGTCAGCAGACTGCTTCAAGAAATGCATTAGTTCACACCTCATTCTGTCACTGCTGGAAAAAAGCTGTCGGCAATAAATCTATGTGTGTGTGTGTGAACCGGAGAGAGTTTAATGAATTGTAGTATGTGCTTTACCATATACATTTCTAATTCTTTGAAAACTCTATTTAAAGACTTTTTGTGAGCATTGGTAAGGTTGGAGGTATCTGAACTCGTGTCAAGGCTGACACTATATTTAAATATGTTGTGGGTGAGCCTGGGTTAAGTGCAATGTCCAAAAATGGAATAAAGCCTATGACACTTTCCACTGATAAGGTACAATTTGGTGTCCCATTTTTTTTTTTTTAAAAGGTCCACAAATCCCATGTTTTTGTTTTGAGATCTATTAACTAGGATGTCTGTATTTTGATCTGTCCCACATCAGAGCACTTGACCATCTTGACTCTATACTATAATTTAAGTCATATACAATGTGTTTAATTACTATTCAGTTATTTGTTGTACAAATCTATTTTTGTGAATTTTTCATTAGAAAGAAAGTAATGTTTAACTGATTTAATAGAAAGTAACATCATTTGGGAAGAAGTAAATCTTTAACAATGATTTTCTTAATTTTTACACAATTGAAGCATTGGCTGCTTTTGTCAAGGTCAAACATTCAATTATGTTATTATTAAAAAATTATGCAAGCCAATCCTCATATGTACATATATGCTGTTTTACTGAACAGTTGTTAAAAACAGAAGAAAAAAAAGTTTAATCTATCTACTATCTTTTTTTTTTCTTTTTTTTCTTTTTTTTTTTTAGCCCGAACAGAAAGATCTCCAGCACTGCATTTGGAAGGTAGGTCACTCCATATCACTCTGCTCAGTGTTTGTTTGTGTAGTCTATGCTGCTGTTAATCATTATTGTGTTTCCATCTCCCTCACTGCTATGTCTGTGTTATGTGAATTTGTGGAAGTCATATCATCAATATTAATCTGGCAGGCTAAATATTTAATCACGAGGTGAAGACAATTTGGGAAGGGAAGATGAAAATATGAACATGTCAATTCGAATCAAATTTTGTTTAATGATTTTAGTGAAATTGTAGACTCCAAAGTTAAGTAAACTGAAGATTTCACAATAGAGGAAATAAAAAAACAGAGCCGAGGAGCATTGCATTTATATGTGCTCCAGACCAGTATCTGCAAAGAATTTTGGTATAATGTATACCAACAACCCCTCAGTAAAGTCACACCAAACATCTCAAAGACTTTAAAAGAATTTAAGGTCTGGACTCAGATGTGCCAATTCATGCGTGAAAACAATTCTTCATGCTCCCTCCCAACCATTCTTTCACAATTTGAACCTGATGAATCTTGGTTTTGTCATCCTTGATTATTGGCCATGATGTGTATTCCTACATGGTTGTTAAAGAAATAAAAAGCTACACACTCCATCATTTAGGGTTCGAAGAACTGTTCCCAAACATATGACATACTAGAAACATAATAATCACTGCAATAATTATCCTTAAGTATTTGCCTATTTAAACCCAAACAGTGATTTATATATATATATATATTATATATATATATTTGCATACTAGTCTAGTCTAGTCTAGTCTAGACTGTTCTCTTGTGTTTAATTGTAGGAATCTGATCAAATGTTGTGTGGGAGTGTAAACGCTGGGTGGCAAAAATGGTGTGGGTGAATGGCAGTTTTTCTTGTCCCTTTGGCAACCAGTCTCCTACTCTAAATCACAGTGACAAAATGAAAATGGCCTTCCACAGCTGACCTGAGTGCAAGAGAGAGAGGGAAAGCAGAGCTAGAGAGGGAGAGACCAATGTGTGTAATTTGTATAATGTATTTTCATGTGTGAACTGAAGTCATTGCGTTAACGACAATGACAGAAATAAAACAAAGTGACAACCAAGACCTGACTCTGCAGAAGTGTGAATGTGTATTTGTGTACACACAAGTTAACGGCTCTCAGAGCCTAATGTAAGTGGGACAAGAGAATAGTCTTCATGCCCGCGCATGCGCATGTGTCTTTTAGACGAGTACTTTTTGGTTCTGTGTGGGTGGGTGGACTGGATCGGGCACTGCTCCAGCTCTCATAATGCCTCTGCTGGTCAGTGCCTTCTCTCGCTTGTAACCGCAGTGCTCCTAAAGATGCACAGGCATTGAATGTAGATTCATAGAATGGATGGGTGCAGTGATGCAGTATGGGTAGCGTAGTTTGCAAGTAATTGATGCTGCAGTGTAGTCCAATCCATCCATAGAACTGAGCAGAGAGGTAAGTGGGACGTTCCTCTTGCAAAATGTAGCTGTCAGCATGGGATCTGAATGCTGAGGGTACACAAAATGAACTGGTGTTTTATGTGATAAATCAAAATATAATTGCCTTATGTCTTATTGCGATGCATGATAGTATTTTATGATTAAATTGTTCCTGTTTTTGTGTGTATGCATGTGGGTCCAACAGGCAGCTGCTCCACAACAGTAACCTCAGCAGTAGTCACGGCAGCACAGAGGATTTGTTCAATGACAGCATTGACTCCTGTGAACTAGACATTACTGAGAAGGTAAAATCCCCTCACAGCACACTCATCTACTTCCCGATCATGGTCCTGTGAAAACCGCATCACCAATGCAGACTATCTTTGGAGTGTCTTTTTAAACGCACGCTTAGTACTGATCTCTACTCAGGAAATCACATCCGTATATGTGTAAGCTTCTTAATGCAGGGGGTCAAATGGGTGATGGGATGATACTGATACTTAAATTGGATTTTGTCTGTATCTGGGTGTTTCTTCAACTCTGTGCACTTTTATGTCCCATGGATTGATTTAATTAACACATTTCAGACTTTTCTTTTTGTTGCCAAAACATTGTTTTTTTTTCTTCTGCTTTTCAATTGCGTTTATGTGCGTTGCATATAAATGTATTTTATTTGTGAAGTAATCAATTTAAACTATTTGTAAATAAATGTTTTATTTTAAAGTATGCACACATTACCGTTCACTGAAGATCGTTCCTACGCGACGCTAGTTTTAACAGTGAAAAAATGCCTGGTAAAATGTAAGTATATAAACGTTTAATATTTGACAACTGTTTTGAATTGAAAATATGCTATCATTTCCATGATTCATGCTAACTGAATATGACGGTGCAAGAAACGTTTTGCGTTTTCGACTTTCATAATAAGAATGAAGCCCCACCTTCTTTAATAATTTTGGTGATGCGTAATGGAGCGCTACAGAGCAGCATCAAGAATATCAAATACATTGCGGTGAAATATCTCTTATTTGCATCTACAGTTTATTGGCTATAATGATAAGATCGCAAAACAGATCTTCAGCGCAACGACTCTTTTAAACACCTCTGATCGGTCGTTTCGTTCAACAGACGTCTGTGATTGGCTTCAATGCTCAATACTGCAAAAGCACGTTGCAAGTACCTTTGATACAAAGGGAGAAAATCTAAATATAATCTTGTAAAATGCACTTGTCAGCATTAGGTAAACGCGGACGCTGTAATCATATTCAAAATTATTTTTGAGATTAATTTTTAAGATCTATAAGAAAGACAAGGTAACAAAACATTCTGGGCTTTACTAAAAACTATAGCTGTTGGAAAACGTCTATGGCTCTGCTAAAAACATACAAAAGCCCACCCCTAGCTCTGCCCATGATAATTTTCACCACAGAATGCTATTAAATGCAGTATATAACATGCAAGTACATCATTCAAGGTACAAGGCAAGTAAAGTTGTTGTGGAAATCGTGGATTATGATGACACACACACACACACACACACACACAGACAGAGAGAGAGAGAGAAAGAGAAAGAGAGAGTTCAGAGTAGAGTTTATTTTCTAAATGTCTACAGGGCCAAATGTGCTCATAGTTGAAAAACACCTGTTTCTTATATTTATTTAAAACCGGATCAATACAGGTTTATACAGGCAAACGCTTTTAATTAACCTTTAACATGTACAGTACTGTTGTTGCAAAACTTTTTTCATGGTCGTGCTGATAGTCATTCAGACAAGACTGGTACAGAAGCTGCCACTAATAGTGAGATTTGCATTCATTATTGTTTCTTACACAGGTGAGTTACTTGGACAAGAAAGTGACAGAGCTGGAAAATGAGATTCTGATGAACGGGGATGTGAAGTCCAAGCTGAAACAGGAAAACATACAGTTGGTCCACAGGTGAATTGCTACTCAAGGTCCACCCACCCACACATTGTTCATTTCATTGGAACTATTTTATATGCATATGTATTTGCATACTTGTCTCTTTAAAGAGCAGATTCTTTCCTCTAGCAAAGTGTTCTATGAAAATAGTCTTAGCAAAAGTTTTGCATTTTTCTAAATGCCAAAAGGTCAAAACGTGCCTCAGCAGGTCTGTCAAAGATTCATGTTAATGATGAGGACTGTTGCATCAACAGGATTCACGAGTTGGAGGAGCAGCTAAAAGACCAGGAGACCAGAGAGGAAAACATAATGGAGGAGGAGCTCAGGAGACACAGAGAGGCCTACAGTCGACTGGAGAAAGACAAGAACACACAGATAGAGCTGCTTACAAATCGGTGAGAGACAAAATAACAATGCAGCACAATGTGAATTGTAAAAAAAATGTTCTTAAGAATTTCAAGTCTTGTTGGATAATTTTTTTTTTTTTCGATAAAAATATACAAATATCTTTAAAACAAGCTCAATTAAGATAAATCAAACTAAAAACTTAGTGAGGTTTAAGTTTGGAATAATTAAGTCTCTTATGCCCACCAAGGGCATATTTATTTGATTTAAAAATACAGTAAAAAAAAAAAAAAAAAAAAAAAAAAAAAAAATCAGTAATATTGTGAAATATTATTACAATTTAAAATAACTGTTTTCTATTTTAATACATTTGTAAAAAAAAAAAAATCCTGTGATGGCAAATCCGAGTTTTCAGCATCATTGCTCCAGTCTTCAGTCACATGATCCTTCAGAAATTATTCTAATAGGCTGATTTGGTGCTTGGTTATCAATTATTATTATTGGTACTCAATTAATAATTGTTCTTATTATCAATGCTAAAAATAGTTTAGCATAAACTTTTCAAAATATTTTTGTAGAAATCGTGATCCATTTTTAAAAAACAAATCTTATATACACCAAACTTTTTAATTGTAGTGTATCGTGGTTTTCACAAAAATATTAAGCAGCACAACTGCCATCACAGGAATAAATTACACTTTAAAATATATAAAATATAAAATAGTTATTTTAAATGGTTTCTTTTATGCATTTCATAATAAATGTGTAGAAATTATAATATTTAACAATATTACTGTTTTTACTTTTTGATTTGATCAAATAAATGCAGCCTTGGTGAGCATAAGAGACGTTTTCAAAAACATAAAAAAAATCTTAATTATTTCACATTTTTAATCAGTTGTGTGACAGAAAATAAGAACAATAAAAAACTATTTGCCTGTACTATAGGGTAACAAAAATAAATGTAATTCTGTTTTAAAAACAAATTTTGTTGAAATTTGCTTCTAAAGTAAATGTATAAAGAATACAGATTAAAGGGATAGTTCACTTTGAAATGAAATTTTGGTATGTTTTAGCTTACCTCAAGGGCATCCAAGATGTAGGTGTCTTTTTTTCCGCAGTAGTTTCAATTTTGATATTTTTAGGTCAAACCGTTCTTGTCTGTCAGTCATATAATGCAGGTCTGTGGTCACTGTCTCAAAGAGCATGCACAGAGTCCAAATTAAAACAATTCCCCATCGTCCAAATTAAACAATTCCCAATTCTTAAGTAAGTACACATTGATGGCCTAAGACACGAAACGAGCGGTTTGTGTGAGAAAACAAACAGTATTTATATCGTTTTTACCTCTTATACACAGCCACGTCCAAGTGATCTGAGGGCGCGCACGCATCCTGGTGTGTGACGTGTAAGCAGACTGGTGCATAGATATATACACTAGATGTCGCCTTGTCTACGGCAGTTCATTGGAACGAATGTCTTTAAGGCAAAATCTAGTGTATGTATCTATGCACCAGTCTGCTTACACGTCACACACCAGGATGCGCGCGCGCCCTCAGATCACTTGGATGTGGCTGTGTATAAGAGGTAAAAACGATATAAATACTGTACAAATACAAACCGCTCGTTTCGTGTCTTAGGCCATCAATGTGTACTTACGATGGGGAATTGTTTTAATTTGGACTCTGTGCATGTTCTTTGAGACAGTGACCACAGACCTGCATTAAATGACTGACAGACAAGAACGGTTTGACCTAAAAATATCAAAATTGAAACTACTGCGGAAAAAAAGACACCTACATCTTGGATGCCCTTGAGGTAAGCTAAAACATACCAAAATTTAATTTCAAAGTGAACTATCCCTTTAATGCTAATCTTTTTTTGTCATGCAGTAAATACAATAATGCTTAATTTAAAAAAAAATGTTAATACTGTACCTCATTTTGAGTTTACATATTTGCCTAGGCGGGTTTTACACTCCACTGTCCGCCTGCTATTTCAGCTTTTTAAACTCTTTCCCCATCAGTTTTTTATTTATTTATTTTTTTAAAGTTGCCAGTCACCGCCAGCATTTTTAATAATTTTCACAAAATTTTCATGGTCCCCAGAATACTTTGTTGAATGAACATGTGAACATGCAATATATCAAAAGAAAGAACAGAACCTCTGCTTTTAAACAAAATAAACCCATTTTATTCTATCTTAATGCATTCTTTTTTTATCAGCACTTGAATGTTTTGAAAGTTTCATTAAAAAAACAATTTGAGCAAAAAGCTGAGAAAAATGTTTTTTTGTCAAATACTACATCCAGATCGGATTCAGAACGATGATCAAAACATACAGTAGATGAAGTAGATCGAGTCCATCAACACCCCTATAACTCGTAACTATAACTAGTCCTATAACTCGTCCTGGGTGGAAATTTCATTCAGTAAAATTTGGCAGTTTTGATTTATATGCCGTTTGTATGACACATATATGACATGTGCTTACATATGATATCGCTTATTTCTGCTTCTTTTTTACATGCCTTTTGATCAGGAGATTCAGTACTCTTTCAGGTGTCATAGCGCACCCTACGGTATAACAGTGAAAACACGGAAAGCCGTAAATTTCCGTGAATGGCAAGGAAACGTTGTCTCAAATGCTGGAAATTTTCATCAATGGCAGGGAGTTGAGTTGAATACTCTTCCTTGTAGGTTCTCCAGTATTGGTGTATATTCCAGTATATAGTGCACTTATGAAGCAGTCTCAGATGGTCCTTCATAAGGGTGTTAGAGAGAAAAGCAACGCTGTTAAGCCACTGAAGGGACCATTACAATATATCTAGAAACCTGAGATCTTGATTCACAGAGCTATTGTGCAGTGGACACTTATAGCATCAGTAGTATGATGGAAGGCTTCTTTTCTTTTTTCTACTGGCAGACTACATCATCTAGAGGAGGAAAATGGAGAGATGGCAATGAATATGAACAGACTAAAATCCCAGACAGATAAACTGGATGAGGTGGGACAGTTTTACTATACATATTCTTGACCATTTTTATTTAGGTTGAAGGAAATGTAAATGAGGATGAATGAATGCTTGTAATGGTACTGCTTCATTTAAAGGTACACTATATTTTTATTTTTGTGTTCAAAATGAACAGAATTTAAATAATGATTTAATACATCATCAATCCTTCTAAAATGGTTTCGCAGAAAATTGCGTACATGCGTCACTCGCCCGTGTGTGTGTCGTCATATCCGTAAATAAAGAAAAGTTGCTCCGGCCACTTTGACGCGTGTATGGTTAGATGTCACAACGAGCAAGAAGGTTGACGAAGCATCTAAATCTCTAACCAGTTTTAAAAACGCAGAACAGAGGAGAGTCTGCTGGCAAAAAGAGAATGCGACAGAGCACACAATAAAATGAGAATCAACATTGACTTGGCTTTTCGGAGATGGCGAGAACTGAGGAATTTAAAATATTGTAAAAAAACTACCCGGAGATGACATTTTTATTACTCAACAGGTGAGAAAGGTATTTTATTGAACGGATAAATTGCCATATGTAGCTCTAACAGAGTTCATTGTAAAGCATTATCTATTGTTAAGGGTCATTTCATTATGGGTTGTTGTAGCACTGTGCTGGAATTTATTTTCAAGGAAGTACCGTGTCTGTTAATGGGTATAGCTACAGTAAAATAATTTCCAACTAAACTGGTTATAACTCATAAGCCTTGTAGTGAACGTTTTATGAGCAGTAGGATTTTTAGATATAAGTAGGAGCCATTTATTTTTATTTTTAATCCGCTAGAGCAGGGTTCCCCAATCTCGGTCCTGGAGGGCCGCTGTCCTGCAGAGTTTAGCTCCAACCCCAATTAAACACACCTGAACCAGCTAATCAAGGTCTCACTAGGCATACTAGATACTTTCAAACAGGTTTGTTGGAGCTGGTTGGAGCTAAACTCTGCAGGGACAGCGGCCCTCCAGGACCGAGATTGGTGAACCCTGCGCTAGAGGACCAAAAGTTACATAGTGTACCTTTAAATGTTTAGAACAAAATTTGTTTCTAACACATGTTCTGGCTCGTAAAGCCATCTGGCAGTTCTTACAACATTCTTGAATGTTGGTTAGAATTTGATCAAAAAGGGTTTGCCAACTAAATGCCAACTTACTATTGTTAGGGGCAAACAGTTTAGGACCCAAGGACCAGTTGCAGTTTCTGATTGGCTATGAAATAGATAAACATAGTAATTTTCCACTCATATACAGATAGACTGAAGCATATCTCCATCGATTATGCAGCTGACACTAGGACCCTGAAGTTAGGCACGTCATGACCTTCCAGTTCTCAGATTTGGGTTGCTGGGCGCCAATATGTCCAGAACAACAACTCAGTCAATCTCCAATAATGCCAGTGGTTCCTTAACCTGCAACCAAAAAGACTAGCGCACACACCGACACACACCTTTTCCAAGGTTGGATTTGGCCATGCTACAACTATAAACAGGAGAGTCCTCTCAAAACATCAAGATAATGCGTTCTTTCTCTCAAAGAGAGCTACACTTCAGTCTAACTGGAAAGTAAGGTTTTAACAAAGAGATGGTCCCTTAAACTATAGACTTCAGTGACCCCTGTGACCATAGTTGTCAGAGTACCCTAGAAAAACAGATGTATGTACTGACACATGTTGAAGACCTTTCTTAACAAAACATCTTTCCATATTTCATTTCTGGATGCCGGGCTAAATAAGCAAGCACTGTTACTGCATTCATATCAAATACAGACATTAGAGAATACATGAAAAGAACATTTCAGTAATCACACTGGTAACTTCTATAACAAAGTAAAATCTCACAAGCTTATAGAAGTCATTCAACTCGTGATATTCTGAAGGAAAAATATTGATAATACCTTGATTATAATCACTCATTACATATACATTGAAGCAGCAGTGGATTCCAATCCACCCCCTTCACTATTATATCAGATTTGTTTTTAATTGTTTTGTTCAGAGAGCTCACAAAAAATGACATAATGGGGATCTTAAATAAATGACAAGTAGCCTAATTGTCCAAATTGACTGTACACCTGCTTAAATGTCCTGTTTGTGTTTGTGAAGGAGAGGCAGCGGATGACAGATAAGCTGGAGGATACGAGCCTGCGGTTGAAGGATGAGATGGATCTGTACAAGAAGATGATGGACAAGCTACAACAGAATAGAAATGAGTTTAAGAAGGAAAAAGATACCATGCAGGAGGTAAGACCATGTTCTAAAATATGCTTATTTTTTGACACTAGTTAAAACAGACATACTAAATAACCTATTAGTGACAGAAATGTCTTTATTATAATGATTTGAGAACTATGACCATACCGTGCAATCATTTAGCATTTTTTAAGAATATTTTTCATGTACAAATTGGCAACTTTTGATTTATAGAAAATCCCATAGAAACTTATGTAAAGATTGAGATACTGGTGATTCTGCCCACTGGTCACTAAAGTAAATTTAATGTAAACACTGTAAAAATGGCAGTGATTTAAACAATCGTTTATTCAGCACGTTATACAGCAAGTTGACAAAAGCTCTCCTAATCTTTTATGCCATGTGTATATATAGTAGCTCAAATATATTTACAGATGGAAAAAGAGTGGCAAGAGCCTTGTCCAGCTTTAGTTGCCCTCAGGCTTAAACAGGCTGCATAGCCTACCTAAAAAATGTGCACACATACAAGTCAAACACAGAGATACATTTACACAAACTGTATGAAGACTCCAGAGCATATTATATTGAGAATTGCTAGTATATTGAAGTTAATAGATTAATTTAGTTCAGAATTACCATGTCTTATTCTGTCCATAGACTATATAGCAATCCTGTCCTTGACTACATATCAAACAGAAGTGTTCTCAGTTCAGTAGCTTAGTGCTTTTGAAGTGCTTTTAAAAGTGTATTTTCTGTTCAGCTGATTGAAGACCTTAGGCGAGAGCTGGAGCACCTCCAAGTATACAAGCTGGAGGCAGAACGAATGGGGTGTGTTCGCAGATCTTCCATTAGCCTATCAGAATACAGCACTCGAACACGTGAGAGTGAGTTGGAACAGGAGGTCAAGAGACTAAAACAGGTGAGAGAGGTGGAAAGCTGGTAACTCGATCTCTCAGCATGTATATTTCCTATGGCCTTGACTACAGTAGTCCCACATAGTCAGATCTTTGATAAAATGTAATGAGTACAAATGTTTTCACATAAAAATATGCCTACCGTTATAAAAACACATTTAAGGAATTATTTACTTTTATTTACTATTTTATTTACTATTTGTTTCCTCCATTAAAGGCTGTGAACTTCATTCCCTTTAGGCAGTCTCCACTTTTTGTTTTAAAATTAATAATAATAAAAAATAAACTAATGGAAGCTTGTTTCCACCACAGAATAAAAAATAAAAAGGGGAATTGCGACTTTTTTTCTCGCAATTTTGAGATTATATCTTCTTTTTGCAATTGTGAGAAAAAATCTGAACTGCAATATATAGGCTAAACTTGCAATTGCTAGGAAAAAAGTCAGAATTTGTGAGATATAAACTCATGATTGCTAGAAAAAAAGTCAGAATTACATGAAATCTTGCAATTGCGTGTTATAAAGTCTGAATTGCGAGAAATTCTAAATTGCGAGAACTCGCAATTGCGTGTTATAAAGTCAGAACTTAAAAAAAAAAAAAAAATATATATATATATATATATATATATATATATATATTCGTGTGATAGTCGCAATTTCATGTAATAAATTCATATTGGCAAGAAAGTCAGATTTGCAAGTTTATACACACCAGAGAGAGAGAGAGAGAGAGGTTTCAGATGGAATTGATTCCTTTTTCGTGTTTCCTTGCGCTTGAACAGATACATACTTGCCGAGACGGATATTTTGACAATTTTTTTGTATTCTCTCGGTTATGTTGTAAATGAACAGCTGAGAAAGATACTGGATCTTGTGTCAGTATGTATTCGGTCTGTGCATTCAGCCTAATATTCCTGCTGCTGTCTGTGTCATTAATGTTAATAAAACAACAAAATGCAGCTTTAACAAAGATTAATATATATTTTATTTCTACAGTGAACACATTAGTGTTATTTTACATTTAGGCCTAATTATAAAATTTCTGTACCAGCATACTACAGTTAGACTTTGCATATAGTTTTCAGCTATGCTTGTAATTGTTCTTATTTTAATACTGACTGGTCATTTGTCTTTAATTTATTTACTTTATATGTTAGTCTGGTAGTTTTTGCTGGGGTACTGAAGCACTTAAAGTGATCTTATATATATATATATATATATATATATATATATATATCTCTATATCTCCGTGACTCAAACTGTAAATGATCTGAACCGTGAGTTTTGTGATCCGTTGCACCACTAATTGTGAGATACAGTATAAGCTCACAATTGTGAGAATTTTTCTAAATTGTGAGATAAATGTTGCAGGTATCCTTTTTTTTTTTTTTTTTTTTTTTTTTTTTTCATTTTGTGTTGGAAACATAGCCTAGAAATCTAGACGCACCCTAGCGGCAGCAAAATTTATTTTGCAGCCAGGGTAGTCTAGCAACTCTCCGTTGACTTTCGGAGCTGTAAAAACCTAAATTGGGTCAGGCCAATCACATCGTGTATAGAGTAGACGGGGCGGGCTTAACATAATGACGACAGAGTTGCGACGGTTCCCTGCTACTTGAAAACAAAGAAGAGCTGCTGCTGCTGGCGAACAGTCTTTCGAATCGGCTTTGGCCGCGACTCTGGAGGACTTGGAGTTAAGTTTTTCTTTGAGAAAAGAGCAAAGAACAGCACTTAAGTCATTCTTAAAAAAGGAAGATGTGTTCGTAGTTTTGCCGGCCAGATTCAAAAGTTGAATCTATCAACTAACTTTGCTCCGCTGTTGGGAAAACGCTCTGGTTGGTTGAAGCGCTGTCCTATTGCGTGCAGAATGAATTTGAAAGACAGCCGTTTATCCCGCCCCTCAGATTGAGCTGTGTTTATGGTGAGTTGCCAGACCTAACATCTTGATGTAGGTCTGGCTTGCCAGGCTAGTGGAAACAAGCTTCCATAAAAAACATTGATCCCAAAATGAATTCTTTTTGTCTTTTTCTGTCTCTTATTTCATCTTTTTTTACTGTGTGTATATGCAGAGGAGTGTTTCCAAGGACATGCCCTTTGACCTCCAGCAGCTTGTGTCTGCTCGGGCACGACTCTTTCCGAGTCTGATGGTAAACTGTAATTCCTGTGCAGACTTAATATCATCTAATTAACCACTAATATGTTCATTCATAAGAAGTGTATTTTCAGATTATCTGCCAGGCTGCCGTTTCTTCTCACCTAACACCTAATATAGGTTTTTTTTTGGTTGTAGATTTTGTAGCTCCATGTTGCTGTCAAAAGAAGAGGATAACTAGACAATATCACAAAAGTTCTGTTGTACTGAATATCAGTAAATCACCTTGTGCCTAAAGTGGAATCACTGGGCATGTTGCTCAAAGCTTTCTGTTTTCACACCTCTCTAATTTTCCATTTCCAGCTCCCCATTGATGCTCCAACCTTTAAAAAAAAAAAAAAACACTCATCACCCATGCAAAATCACACATCTCTGTATAGGTATTCTGGAGTGATATAAATAGTGAAACATCCCTCTGCTATTATACTCAATATGAGCACTCTTAGACACTGCTTGGCCAATCAAAATGGAGGGCTAGAACTAATTGTGCTATTAACTAATATAGTTATTGTGAAAATAAAGATTTAGTAGTATTACATTTGGTGTATGTCTGTTGTAAGAATGTGATCTGAAAATTCTTCCAATCTACATTAATTGCATAATCATCTCAATCCAGATTCTTCATCTGCAGATTACTGCTTTCTGTTTGCCAGCTGGTCTAACCAACTTCTCTTGTTTCAGTCACAACTAGGCCACAATAAAAAGGAAAAGCAAGATGACTCTTGGACCATCTTTTTGGGGTAATAGTAACTCCATCCTCTTTACTTTTCTATCACAGGAGAACCAAAAACTGCGAGAACAGAATGAAGATCTAAATGGTCAGCTTCTCAGTCTGAGCCTCTATGAGGCCAAAAACCTGTTTGCCACTCAGACAAAAGCGCAGTCTCTGGCCATGGAGATTGATCATGCCTCCCGTGACCAGGTAAGAGAAGTGCTTGACCTTGATCTGCTGATAATGTGTACGTCTGAGCAAGAGAACAATATGAAGCATTTTTGTTATTGTTGTTTTCTGGATCATTCTCTAAAAATTACCTTTAGTCCAATATACTGCGAACAATTGAAATTAATTTTGTGAGAATAGTTCCCTTTAACACTAGAAGTGCCAGAATTCCATAACTACTAGAACTGCCGCAAGCGGTCATTTTGACCGCTAGATTCCAAACTAGGCTATATCTTTAATGATAAATACCCAATTGAGAGATTAATGCATTTATTGTATTAGGATGTCTTTTAAAAACAAAACAAAACCAAACTGTACATTTAAACAAGTTTAATTATACATTTATAAATAAATAATATCCATATATGTCCTGAACAAAATGACGGAGTATAGCCTATGTTTTCATGTTTCTGTTTGATCGCGCCCGCGCCCACCGACAGACACAACACACACACACACACACACACACACACACACACACACACACACACACACACACACACACACACCCACCATATTCCAGCATTGCAATCTTGACATTGCAGCCTGTTCATTATGGCCATAATAAAATATAATAATAAAATAGTCAACCTAAAATATAAAAATTCCACTGCTCTGTTTGTCAGTAGCCTAGTACAATTCGTACCATTTTGTGCATGTGAAGAGGATGATTTTTTCCGTCGATATTGGAACGTGAGTGAAGTACAAAGCCTATAATAAAGAATAGTTTACCATTCAAATACATCGCGAATGTTGAAACATTTTGATTCTAGAACCCGACCTCAACCCTGTTACGTGAGCCCAACGCCGCTTACTTTCACTTTCGCTTATAAAGTAGCCTATTTTATTTTGGCTTGTTTATAGTTATTTTTTCATTCTTGTTCTGTTCTGAATATCATTACATTTTAATGATTTGTTCTTGAATATGTTTAGTGTATTTTTTACCACATTTTATTGTTGTGTATATTAGTATAGCCTATATAATACCGCGAAATTCAGTGCGGTCAATATGACCGTCTATGGCCGAAATAGGTAAATATGTTAATTTGTTTTTTTGCCTTATGTGTATTTTATATGAAAAACATTTTAAATGAAAATACAGACACTTTTAGGAAAAGTCAGGTACCATCAGGATCGTATTTATTTTTTCAACAAAGTTATTGCAGATATAAAATTCAAAACGGTCAAAATGACCGCCATGGCAGTTCTAGTGTTAAAAGGAACATTGTGATTTACTCACCCCCATGTCATTCCAAACCTGAATGACTTCGAGGAACAGAAAAGGAGAAATAAAGCAGAATTTGTGGAACAAATTTTTTTTTTTTTTTTTTTTTTTTTTTTTAACCATACCCTATTTTTGTGTGATGAACACAAGCCCTCCTCAGTTTTTTCAACATTTGTTTTTTTTTTTTTTTCAAACTTTAAAAAATTTTGGTGAACTGTTTCATTTAATTTGAAGTTTATAATTAATTGACAGTTTTTGATGACCTGTCAAAAATCATTCTATAACTTTTGATTTCCACAGTTGATGGAAGCCCTAAAAGAACAAGAGGAGATCAACTTCCGTCTCAGGCAATACATGGACAAGATCATTTTATCCATTCTGGACAACAACCCATCTATTCTGGAAATCAAAACCTAAAAGCCTGTCATAAGCTGTTTAGAAACTTAACAGAGGACCTAGAGCTCCCCCTGAGGTCGCACTGAACCTCATATGACGTGTGCCTCTGAATGCACAGTAACTACAATGTGCTGGTGTTTTGTGCACCTATCTAATGTTACAAAAATCTAAAATATACTGGTGAAATATTCATGCACATTTAAAGGCATTTTTGCTGCTCAGTACGACACAAGGGAGTTTTCACTGGAATGGCATTATGGGTACTGATATGCACCAACTAATATGTGAATATTTTAGCACTGGGTGTTCACGCAGTGTATTGCGTTATATGGATGATTGATGCTTGCTGAGTTTGCACTGGAATGTGATGAGAGAGGGCTATTGATGAAAAAGAAAACATTTGATGGCCATCAGAGCTTGTCCATTCAGAGTTGTGATATATGATGAGAGGAAAGAGATTTCTGTAGGTGCACATGTAAGGATTTTGTTGTATGGCGTGTGAAGGAAAGGTAAGGAGAGACAAATGAGAAGAATAAAGGAGAGGTAATTGGAGCTGGAACTGGAACTTGATAACACTGCCTGTTGTACAAGAAATCCATTTTGGACGAGGGGAATGCTCTAGTCTGTGTTTGCAATGTAAGTTTGAGATGTTTATTCTGACATTAAGCTGTATGTGCTTCAAAAAGGAGTCAAAATGCAGGAGGATGAATGTAAACTATCAATGTGAATGAATGTACCAAACAAGTAGTATTTCAGGTTATTTACAGGCTTTAGCATAATAGTTTAAGACCTGTCTGTTCATCAGCTGAATTATGTTCTTAATGGCCTTAAAAGGAACTTGCACTTGTTCTTCCAAACTAAAATATTTAATAATTTCAGATGTACCTGATAATGCATCATGAGATGATCTGATGCGTCATCTCATAATTTTCTATAATCCGCAAATGCGATGGGTAATATTAAGTGTTGATCTAGGCCTACATTTTTGGGTATATTATGCAATCCTGAAAATGTTATTGTACACATTTTCTCATCATGTCTCCCTTTTCACTCACTAGTAGACCTATTTTTTTTTTTTTTTTTTTTTTGTTCAGTCACACATTAAATAATTACTAAGCTACATTTCACTTTATACTTGCTGTGTGTGGGATTTTAGCAACTTGTAAATTATGTAAAAAACAAACAAACAGATTTTTACTCTGTGCCACTCATTGCTTTTACATTATCTCTAACTTTATTTTGTAAATCCTTTAGGTGTGGAAACCATAACTACTATCTGATTATTTTTCATTCTCTTTATATTTATAAACGAGGTGCTGGAAAAAAGGCAGTATTAGGTTTGCTTTGTGAGACGGCAGACTGGGTCAATGACTCATGATGTCACAACATGCTGAATAGAAACACACACACACACACACACACACACACACACACACTTTAATCCAGAAAGGTGACCCTAAATCACAAAACCAGTCACAAGTAGCAGGGGTATATTTGTGGCAAAAGCCAACAATACATTGTATGGGTCAAAATGATAGATTTTTCTTTTATGCCAAAAATCATTAGGATATTAAGTAAAGATCATGTTCCATGAAGATATTTTGTAAATTTCGTACCGTAATATAAAACATTCATTTTTGTGAGTGAATGCAGCACAATCGCAAACATAAATGGACAACTTTAAAGGCGATTTTCTCAATGTTTCGATTTTTTTGCACCCTCAGGTTCCAGATGTTCAAATAGTTGTATCTCGGCCAAATAGTGTCCTATCCTAACAAACCATACATCAATGGAAAGCTTATTTATCCAGCTTTCAAAAACATTTTTTTTACCCATGTGGCTGGTTTTGTGGTCCAGGGTCACAAGAGTTATCGGTTCACTTGCACAAAATGTATACTCAGTTTAATAATAGACTGGTCTGAAATGCCTTAGCAATACTTATGATTGTAATGAGCTTATTTCTGTTTCAGATGTCTGTTAGTATCTATGATCAAGATGTGCATACAGGCTTTTTAGTTTTGCATGCCAGGAGTTACTGAACTGTAACATGAGAAATTAACAGACTAATATTTTAAAATAAAACAATATAGAATTCCATTTGTGACTGAAAGGGTTTGGTACAAAGTCCCTTTAAGTAAATAAAGTCTTTGTTTGGTTTGGTATATACAGTGCATGCAGCATGACCCTGTATTCAAGACTGGTGCAAAAAGAATCAGCTGACAATAAGAGAGGTTCATATAATATGGAAATTTATGAATCTCATAAGTGGTGAACATGTAAAGAAAACAAGAGATACTGGTTAGATCATGCACATGATCCAATGTAGCCTATATATTTCAATATTATATGGTAAACATATGCAATATTTAGGATGAAATTAATTAAGTCAAGTTACTTCAATTATTTAATTATCGCACATTTGCGCTAGGTTTACCGGAGTAAAAACTGGACCAGAATGAAGGCCTGCATAAGCTTTTTTTTTTTTTTTTTTTTTGGAGAAATAGACAAATTTACATACCTAATAGGCATTGTACAAACAATATTAACAATTTACAATTCTCAAGGCAAACGTAGTTGCAAATTACAATTAGTAACAGCAATGAAGTTTCAAATCAAATTTACAATCATGAAGGCAAGGAAGAGAAAATAAATTAATTAATATAAAAAAAGTAAAAAAATAAATAAAATAATAATGTTCAAATTATTGAAAGAACAACATTCAAAGTAAGTTATTGCAAGGGGTAGCGAGGAGCTATAGGGTAGGCTACATATAGATCATTGAAGAAGCTGGCTCCTGAAGTAGCTTTTTCATTTAAAAGGGTACAAAGAGAAGTAGCAAAAGCTTTGTAAAATGAGGAAAGGACGGAGGGGTTTTCAAAAATCTGCATTTATGAATTAAGTATTTAGCAAATTGAAAAAGGTTATTGATCATGTAGTGTTGTTAACAATCTTCCTTCAGTACACCAAACTTAATTTGTTTGTATTCAAGGGGATTCACACTTGACATTTTACTGTACAATTGAGACCAAAACAACTTTGAAAAATTATAATAAAAGAAAATATGCTCAGTGGTTTCAATATCAGTTTCACAAAATTGACAAGAGTTATCTTCTATATCAAATTTTGAATTAAGGAATTATTTAGATGGGCATATGTCATTTATTATTTTAAAATGAAGTTCTTTCGCTTTAGGGAGACTTGGAAAGGCAAGATAACTCATTCTCATTTCCTTCACCTCTTTCGGGTTACAATCTTTGAAAATATAGTAACTTTTAATTATATTTGGATAAATTCTATCAATGAAGACACTTCTCATATATTTGTTGTTGCATTTATGATCTCTAATAGATAATTCACCCAGACAAGGACATGGGAGAGAGAATGTCACAGTAGTGTGAAAGAATCCCTTTTATTAATATACCTATAAAACTCTTTAGGATGACATACAAATCCATGTTTTAAACAAAAATTATTGTAATTGAGAACAATACCATAGTTGTCCATCATGTCTAATAGGGAAAAAAATGTTATATTGAACCCAGTTTTCATAAAATAAAGATTTGTTGTGGTGAAGAATAAAAGGATTGTTCCAAATACAAGCTTTGTGTGGATTAAAATTGTGAAAAAGTGCTAATTTCCAACATAAGAGAATGGAATGCAGACCATTTAAAAGGTCATTTGGACAACTCAAAGTCACATCTAATCAAAAATTCCAGGCCACCTACTTTCCCAAACATTGAAGAAGAGACCGTAAACCATACACTGTTTGTATAACAAAGAAATTATCTTAACCATTGAGTTTTTAAAACACTATTCATTGTTTCTAGTCAATAAGATTTAACCCCCCTTATTCGTAATTGTGAACTAAATAATTTTTGTTAATATAGTGATGCTTATTTTTCCAAATAAAGTTAAATATTGCAGTGTTACATTCTTTTAGTAAGTGAGGTGGGATAGCTAGAGAGGAGGCTGGATAAACAGTAATTCCATTTTAGTTAACAAAACTGTTCCAAAAATTGAGATATCTCTTTGTATCCAGTTATTAAGAATACTTTTTGCTTTTGAAAGATTTTTTGCTAAATTTTCTTGGACGCTTTGATTATTATCTCAAGTAATAATTATTCCTATGTAAGGACATTAACTCAAAGGGGAAATATTAATAATAATCCATAATTACCAATTATGATTAATTATTAATATTTGGGTCAGTTGATTAGATTAACTTTGAGGTAAGATAATTAATATTACAATCAATTAATCAGTTCCAATGAACTCTTTGATTATTCATTTATTCTAAGAAAAGTGTATCTTTCATCGTCACTGAAAAAAAATTATTCCTTAGCATGTACAGAAATTAGAGCATACTGTAACAAAATCAAAATCGTAAAAGGGACTTTGTATGCAAACAGAGGATCAGAAATCAAATTCATAATTGTGCACAAGTTTTATTAACTAAATCACAAACATAAATAACACTAAACAAAAATAAATACATTCATACATCCATACATACATGCATAGGTAAAGGGGTGAGTGATGTGGAACCGGAAACAGGAAATAGAACTATGGAGCAAGATCTATTTTAGTATGAAGAAGAACCATCAGCTTATTTCAGAGCACCTCATTAAATGTATACCTTGCATGGTCAATTCTTGAAGTGGTTGAAGATTGAATTCGTCGCTGGGTCCTTGAGTGTCAAATGTCACTTTATGAGTTGCAATCATTTCTTCTCCGTTGGATGAAGGAGATTGTATTGTCGCTGCTCTCATGGCTGGAATGCAGATTGTGGCCTGCACGCTCTGGGCCGGCAGGACACGAAGAGCACATGGTGAGAGTTGCGAGGGACTCCGTCCGTGTTGAATGACGTCACTGAACTTCTGAAGTTGTCCTTGATGCTGGAGTGAGCACATGTCCTGGATGCTTCGAAGCCTCCTGCCCTGGGCCTGTTGAGGCCATGCTGGAACACACGGCATCCTTAAGGCAAGAGTTGTCCGTTTCCTTCTTGGTTGGATTTAAGAAAGGCAGTCTGCACTCGGCCTGCAGGGCCCAGTGGGAGGGAAAGGGGGTCCCCTCCCCCCCACAGGATTCACTTGGAGCTGCAGTTTAGGTCCGAGGACAAGAGCTAAGAGAGCGGATCTTGTGGTCAGTGACTTTTAAAGCGTGAGGATGGCACACCCATTTGGAGCTCTAAGAGCCAATAAGAAGTGTCTTCCTTTGGAGGGAAAATGTCTTTTTATGACCTTTGTTCAAGCATGCTCATTTGCAATGTGTACTTTCATTGGGTGTTTAAGAAAATAATCTTCAAGATCCTTATAATTCTAATGCATCACAAAGTTAGCAAAATGTAATGTAAATGAACAAATTGGGAATGCAGATTGGAGTTTGCAGAGACCAAACACGCCACACATCTGATTTTGGTAAACCATAGTATGCAACAAGGTCTGAAAGTCATGAGGTGGAAAGATTGGATACATGTCTACACATTTCTCAAGAGGTTATACATAGAATACGTATGATTATGATTAGACATATGATAGGGTTTATCTCTCCTTCTCAGCGAGAATTAAGTGAGAGTCCCGTTTTGGTTGTATAATCAAATATATATCAAAGTATATACATAATGGTACATAGGTCAGTAAATCATTCACACAGTTTCTGGGATGCATGTTCATTTATAGATCAGTTTGTCTACGATTAAATGAACGCAGGAGACTCTGTTCTGATATCTGTGGCTGAGTTAGTTACTTGTTAGCATTCCTAAGAGCCATAAAAACCATCCTATCTGATCGCAGCCATGGCAACCAGGGTAACTGAGATCTTCTTGCCCTGTTTTGGGGGCTGGGACACAGATTCCCCGAGTGAGTTCTAAATATCAGTTGTTAAACTATAACAAATATTCGTGTCTGACTTGTCTCAGTTGTTACACCTATAATTATTTCGCTGACATGAATTGCAAAGAACTCACATTTATTTATGTTTAAGTATAAGCCTGATTCTTTGGAGAAGAGATTAATTAGTTGGATGGCTTTATCAATTTGATATTGGTCCTTTAAAAAGATCACCGTATCATCAGCTAATTGACTAATACCAATCTGTTTTACAAATACATTCAGTTTATCAGTAGTAGCTGTTTTTATCTATCAAGATAGCAAGCATTTCTACCGCTAAGATAAATAGAAATGGGGAAATGGTACATCCTTGTCATATTCCTCGTGAAATGTTGAGTCTTTGGGATGTTCCAAATGAAAGTGAGATAGAGCTATTGATGTCTTTATATAACATTTTTATAAAAGAAATAAATTTACTGCCAAAACCAAATTTTTCGAGGGAGTTAAAAATGAAATTGTGTTCGATCATGTCAAATGCTTTTCTAGCATTTAAAAAAAATAATATAACCGTCATCCTCAATCCATTCTTGGTAATCTAAAATGTCTAGGATTAATCTGATGTTATTATGTATTGATCTGCCTTTTATGAATCCAGACTGTGATTCACTAATTGTTTGATTTGAGTTTTTCTTGAGTCTATTGGAAAATATATGAGCTATAATTTTATAATCACAGTTGAATAGAGTGATAGGCAAAGGTTATCTATATGTCGTGCGCCTTTACCTTTGAGGATGAGAGTAATTAAACCTTGTTTCATAGTCAAAGATAGTGAATTATTTTAGATACATTCGAGAAAGGCTTGAAACAATAGTTCTCTCAAAATCAAATCCTTCCTAAAGAATTTATAAAATTCAGAATTAAGGCAATTGGGGCCTGGAGATTTCCCTGAAGATAATTTATCAATTGCTTTATCTAATTCCTCTATTTTAATGTCAGCCTCGCTTAAGTCTCTATGGTCTTATATAGAGGTCTAGCTGACTGGTCTAGCTGCGGTATGCCAGTGTATATTATCAAAGAGAGTCTTACAGTCAGATGCAGAGAAGGATGAGCTATACAAGGAACTATAGAATTGAAAAATCTTTGAGGAAATCATTTTAGGGCAGGTATTTATAACTCCATTCACATAAAGAGAATTTATGTCATTTTTCTCCTGTCGCCTTTTTTCAAGTCTACAAAAATAATTATTACTTTTTTCCCCCTTTTCTATCCATCTTGCTCTGGACCTTACATATGCTCCTTTAGTTTTTTGAGTATATAAATCGTCAATTTTGGATTGCAAGGATAGAATTTGTAATTTAGTTTCATTGTCCATTTCACTTTTATTACATAGTTTAATTCTCTTGTTAATAGCTACATTTTTACTAAATTGTATAGAAAATTCCCGAATCTTGCACGGAAAGCCATCCATAACCATGTTGAAATCTCCTCCTATAATAATATTAGTAGGATACACAAGTTTAAATTCAAACAGAGAATCAGAAATTTCAGAGAGTAATTTGTTGTTTAGGGGAACATTATTGTAACATTAAATAAAATAACCAAAACATTGTTAATGTTTATAACAACTGAAATCCAGTGGCAATTTGAATCTGTCTTTTACCTTTATGATTTTGCCTTGTAGGTTGTTGAACAGTATTGCCACTCCTGCTCCTGCAGAATGTGTAGAAGCATGGCTGAAGATGATTTTGTCCCCCCATTTACTGGTCCAGAACTTAACGTCATCATGGTTGGTAATTTAAGTGTGAGTTTTTGCTTTTGCAAAAAAGAAAGAAAGCTTTTCTTTTGATAGAGTTACGGAGACCCCTTGCGTTTAAAGAAATGCATGAAAAAGACGATTTTACTGAGAACATTTAACTGATCAAAAACAACAAATAAATATAAATAAATATGTGAGACTGCATAAGCATCATCATCATCCTGACATTGTTGATTACAAGCAATATTTTGACAGGAAAGAGGGCGAGGACGTGAGGGTGATATACTAGTTCATCACAGTAGGCTACATTTTGGGAGACAGGGTTCATTTCTGCTTTGGGTCACAAAAATGTAATGTAGCTTGTTTGCGTTTTCACTCAGTGATTGTATCAAGACATTAAAACATCTAAATTTGGTAAGGTGATGAGGACATATAATAATAAAAAAATAAAAATAATAAAAGCCTGCATGAATTGCCATAATTTGCTATATCCTATTGACATCAAGTTGTAACTGTTTGCATTTTCACTCAGTGACTGCATCAAGACATTAAAACATCTACATTTGGTAAGGTGAGGAAAACTAATTAATTTTGAGGTATCCAAACAAAAATTACTCCTGTCAACAAAAATGAGAGGAAAAAAAACTAATATGTGAAGTAAAATTTGCCATATCCTATTGACATAATTGTGCATTAGTTAGTCATATATTAAAGTTACACATTTAAAGTTGCACATACAGCTGCATAAACAGATTAGACTAGTCATCTTTTTTTCTTTAAGGCTGGTAATAACTTTTTTTAAGTCAGTTACATGAAAAGGTAGATTGGTCTAATTTGAATCTGAAACGTATAAGACTCTAACTAATGGCTAGTTCGTCCGACGAGTTCTTAAGACACAGTCTTAAATTAGTGGCTGTTTATGCAACTATCCCTGGTTTCACAGACAAGGCTTAAGCCTAAAATGCCTAAAATGCATGTTTGAGCTGTTTTAACTGAAAGTAACTTGCACTGACATATCTTAAAATATGTCAGCCATAGTTGCCATAGTTTTGGCTCAAGATGCACCCCAGTAATGTTTTTTTTTTTCCTTCAAGGCGTTAATAAAAGCTACTTAAATATCCTAATTGAACTAAGGCCTAAGCCTGTATAGGTGGTTCTCTTACGAGAGGTTCTCTCGTATTGCGTAAGTAGCTTACGCATCGGGAAAGTCTTCTTTCTTCGAGATCTGAAGCCAAAAAATTATCCTTAATATTGTATTCATTGTCAACGCAGTGCAGCAGCCGGCAGACCTAGGCAGGCTGTATAAGCGTGCTCATTGGCTGCTCGGCGGCAACTGCTTAAGCCTATCAGTGAGCGCTCTGAAACGCGGCAACCTATGAGGGCGCTTTGCACCCTCCACACCCTTCTAACTGTCAGAATGGGTGTGGCCAGCGTGTATATTCAGTGCTCACAGGCTAAAATTCTGATTTTCTTGTCTTCAGGGACGCTCTTCGCATCGCTGGATCTTGAGAGCCGCCGCCGTTGAAACCAGCGACCAGCAAGCTTAGGACAGCGCCTGAGGAAGCCGGCCGTCTTCGCCGCCTTCAGCCATCCGTGCCTGCTACGCTATCCGGCGACATATCCTTTACATTATTACTGTTTCTGTGTGCTCGAGTATTTATGAGCGTCTAAACACGAGAGAAGAAAAGACGGTTAAGTCCCGCAGCGCTGCGGCTGGACCACCGTCGAAGCTTAACGCGCTGTCAGTCCCCGTTGCCACGGCTACTGCAGCTGTTTACCTCGCAGTCAACGAGCCGGTATATCTACCCGCTCCCCTGCGCGCATCCGCCGTTCTCACGGCAACCCAGAGAAATTTCAAAAGAGCATAATGTCTGGTTGCACGGCTGACGCCGTATGTGTTTCTAGTACAGTGAATGTGCCCATGTTTCTGTGCTCACCCCTGTACACAAGCACTATACATCCCGTGTCTCTCACAGAGCCCACTCTCATGAAGCAGGCAAAAGCCGCTTTAGTGTTAAAAGTAGGTCACGTGTCCACTTCTCCGTGCCCACACCTACTCACTGCCCGCTCTGTCACACGGCCTCGCACGACCGGTCATGTTTTGAATGTAAGTCCTGTGCCCGCCCTCGAGCGCTCACACATACTAACGAACATTTTCGCCCCGACGCCGCCATCGCGCGTCGCGCCTCACACTATATGTTCCCCGTCCAAAGCCACCGGGACACTGTGTGTAAAACGGCCAGCTATTGCTGCGTGCGATCCGCCGTATCTAAGCACCAAGAGCGCGCGCCTTTATTCGTTTATTCGTTCTAGCTCTCGAGCCCGCGATTCGCGGCGATCGGAGCCCGGAGGCCATTCTGCCCCTGGCTGCACACGCAAAAGCGTGGGAAGCTATTCCAGGCGCATAAGAACTTGTGCTAAGCACAGTAAAACAGGGCTATACTCTGCAGTTCGCTCGCCGCCCTCCGCGCTTTCAAGCGCGTATCGAGACCAGAGTGAATGGGGAAGTAGCACATCTACTTCGAGCAGAAATAGCTACACTTCTGTGCAAAAGGGCTATAGAACCGGTTTCCCCTTCCATGAGCGAGTTGGGCTTTTACAGCCGTTATTTCCTCGTTCCCAAGAAGGACGGAGCTCTCAGACCAATTTTGGATCTGAGACGTTTGAACAAGGCTCTTATGAGAAGACCGTTCAAAATGCTCACAACCAGACAAATTCTCGCACAAATTCGCCCGAGGGACTGGTTCGCGTACTTTCAGATCCAGATAATACCCCGTCACAGGCCATTCTTGAGATTCGCCTTCGACGGTCAGGTATATCAGTACACTGTCCTGCCGTTCGGCCTGTCTTTGGACCAAGAGCTCGCTGGTGCCCAGTCAATCAACCTCTTTTCTGGGTTTGGATCTGGACACTGTAGCGATGACGGCCCGCCTGTCTACACAGCGCGCGCTGCATTCGACGCCTGGCCGCGTCCTTCCGGCCAGGCAGCACCGTACCTCTCAAAACATTTCAGAGGTTACTGGGTTGTATGGCCTCAGCCGCAGCAGTGCTTCGGCTGGGCCCTTTACGAATGCGCCCGCTACAACGCTGGCTGAATGCCCGAGTGCCTCACAGAGCATGGGCTTCCGGCGGTATCTGCATCAGAGTGACTCAGAGCTGCGTTTCAGCACTGAAGCCCTGGTTAGCAGCCGACTGGTACCAGCGGGGAGTGACAATGGGAGCTATCTCACACCGCAAAGTTATCTCGACAGACGCTCCCACCTCAGGCTGGGGCGCTCCGTTTGAGGGCAAACTGGTTTTTGGCCTATGGTCAGACCAGGAAAAATGCCTCCACATAAACTGTTTGGAGATGATAGCGGTCGAGAACGCGCTCAAGCGCTTCCTCCCATTCTTACGGGATCACCATGTGCTAGTCCGCTTGGACAACATGTCCGTGGTATCCTATGTGAACCGACAGGCCGGTGTCAGATCCAGGAATCTGTGCAGGCTGACAGAACGCCTTCTCGTGTGGGCTTACCGCTCGCTGCGCTCGCTGAGAGCCGCGCACGTGCCGGGCCACCTGAATGTCGGTCCAGACAGACTGTCCAGGGACAACATTCCCCCGGGAGAATGGTCCCTGCACCCCCAGACAGTCCAGTTTCTCTGGCGCCTATTCGGCAGAGCGGAGATCGACCTCTTGCGTCGAAAGACAATGCTCAATGCCCGAAGTTTTACTCGAAGAGCGAGGACGCGCTGTCCCAGACATGGCCCAGCCTCCCGCTGTATGCTTTTCCTCCGATCTCCCTGTTGCCACAGGTCATTTCGAGGATCAGAGAAACGCACCACTCAGTGCTTCTTATAGCCCCGCGATGGGAAAACCAAACTTGGTACCCAGAGCTAGTGAGGCTGTCGCACTCACCCCCGTGGCCGATCCCGGTGAGAAAGGATCTCCTCTCCCAAGCCGGTGGATCGATCTGGCATCCCCATCCAGAGCGTTGGTCGCTGCATGCATGGGTGATCAACGGATGCCCGTTGACCTGTCAGAAGGGGTCGTGAACACGATCACACAGTCTAGAGCCCCCTCCATGAGACGGCTCTACGCGTCTAAATGGTCGGTGTTTTCTAAATGGTGCGCTACTAAAAGCTTGGATCCGCGCACATGCGGGGTCCCGCGGGTGCTCTCCTTCTTACAAGAGCTGTTGGAAAAGGGCAGATCCCCTTCCACGCTCAAAGTATATGTGGCCGCTATTGCAGCGTTCGCTGAGACGACGCGCGGCCGGGCAATGGGAAGGAATGAGCTCATTATCCGCTTCCTCAGAGGAGCTAGACGGATGAATCCCCCGCGGCCCCCCTCGGTTCCTTCTTGGGATCTGTCCTTGGTCCTGGCGGCCCTGAAGGCTTTTCCCTTTGAACCGCTCGAATCCGTGGATCTAAAGTACCTGTCGCTTAAAACCGTTTTTCTGATAGCTCTGTCTTCAGTCAAACGAGTGGGGGATTTGCACGCGCTATCTGTTAGCCCTGCATGTCTTGAGTTCGGGCCGAATGACTCGAAAGTCATTCTCAGACCGAGACACGGTTACATTACGATTGGAACCCCGTTTAGGGCACAAGTTATTTCCCTTTCGGCTCTGCCAGCATCCGATAATGGGGACAGTGATAACCTCCTATGCCCTGTCCGGGCGCTGAGAGTTTACATCACGCGCTCCGCCGCTTTCAGGCGTTCAGAGCAGCTCTTTGTTTCCTTCGGCGGACGCACCAAGGGTCTTGCCGCCTCGAAGCAGAGCTTGTCCAGGTGGATAGTGGACGCGATCGCAGCAGCTTATGCCTCCAAACACCTGCAGTGCCCTCTGGGCATCAGAGCCCACTCCACTAGAGGCATGGCCTCGTCGTGGGCCTGGTCCAGCGGAATTTCTATCCACGATATTTGTATGGCAGCAGGCTGGGCCTCCCCGTCAACAGTCGTGAGGTTTTATAACCTGGAAGTTCCTGCCCTACAGGCAAGAATATTGTCAGTATAAGTGACATGTATGCTCTGCCCAGCTCTTGTGTGCAGACTACGTTCATATGCTGGCACTATTCTGGTACTATACTAAGGGTGAAGTGTTTGACTCAGACCGGCTGATCCGCTCTGTTTCCTATTTCCCGTTACGCGCTGTTATCGGTGCTGGCCCGCGCTGCTGGCCGCCTGTATTCCTCTCTGTGGCGCGGGGATTTTTCTCTTCATGTGAGACCGACTATGTCGTTCTTCTCCTACCCTTATGAGTGCTTATGTACTGTATGGGCTCGCTCTGCCGGCCCTACTGTTTTGTACTGTTATATGCTTATAGACCAGCCGCGCCGCTCTATTTCATATGCTGCATGAAGTGCTTGTACTGTGCTGGCCCGTCTCTCCGACCGGCCACATATCCCAGCAGAATGTTTTCCCCGGTTTCCTTGGGATTCATGGGCTGGATGCTCGGCGCACACGGCGTTGACAAGGGGTTCCCGATGCATAAGCTACTTACGCAATACGAGAGAACCTCTCGTAAGAGAACGTACTCGGTTACTAATGTAACCTCGGTTCTCTCTAGAAGAGGGAACGAGTATTGCGTAACCTGCCGTGTCGCGCCACGAGCTTTGCGCTTCAGACTGCGAAAACCAGAATTTTAGCCTGTGAGCACTGAATATATACACGCTGGCCACACCCATTCTGACGGTTAGAAGGGTGTGGAGGGCGCGAAGCGCCCTCATAGGTTGCCGCGTTTCAGAGCGCTCACTGATAGGCTTAAGCAGTTGTCGCCGAGCAGCCAATGAGCACGCTTATACAGCCTGCCTAGGTCTGCCGGCTGCTGCACTGCGTTGACAATGAATACAAAATTAAGGATAATTTTTTGGCTTCAGATCTCGAAGAAAGAAGACTTTCCCGATGCGTAAGCTACTTACGCAATACTCGTTCCCTCTTCTAGAAAGAACCGAGGTTACATTAGTAACCGAGTACGTTTGCAGTGATTGTGATGACGCGCGAAATTCAGATAGAGACAGAGAGTATTTAGGCCACGCCCACACCCGGGGTGAAAACAATCAAAACGTCTCCATTGACTTTGCATTGCGAGAGGCTGCCTCCTTGTCATTTCTTGCTTCTAACAAAAGACAGAAAAATGCCTAAAAGCTGCTGTGTTACAAGGTGTACAGCAAACAAGCTAAAAAAAAAACAGAAATAAGTTTTCATAAGCTGTCGACCCCAAAAAACGAGCGTTTGAGGACATAAAAGTGGATACAGGCAGTTGAGACAGAGCGTAACGTGTCTCATTACTCTGAGAACTAACGTACGCCCGCTGGAGGAGACCGTTATCGGCACCACAGGATAGTTTATCTTACAGAAATATAATATATAAAACTGACATTTGGATATTTGATTCACCAGTGACCAAATGTTTAACTTACTGCACATGTGGTGTATTTTTAGTGCATACTGAGTGTCAGGATCCCACAATTTACCCATTCGTTCCAGCCTGTATCCACTTTTATGTCCTCAAACGCTCGTTTTTTGGGGTCGACAGCTTGTGAAAACGTATTTCTGGGTTTCTTAGCTTGTTTGCTGTACACCTTGTCACATAGCAGCTTTTAGGCATTATTCTGTATTTTGTTAGAAGCAAGAAATGACAAGGAGGCAGCCTCTCGCAATGCAAAGTCAATGGAGACCGTTGGACTGTTCCCCCCCCCCCCCCGGTGGGCGTGGTCTTCAGATTATGACGCGTTGCGCTCTGTCTCTATGGAGGACAGGAAGTGAAGAGCGGAATGGACGAGATGGAGGAAAGTTCATAGTGTACTACTTTAGACGCTATTACAAAAGAAAGATATAACAAAAAAATCGAAACATATGTTGGACGTGATCTTATTATGAAGAGGAGCGATTTTTCAACTGAATTGAAAGATTTGCCTGTAACATTACGTTTGTCTTCAGTTACAGGGGTAACTTACAAACCCAAAGAAAAGAAGAAACAATTATACTTTGACTTTACAAAGTTCGGAAACTGGTACGTTACACAAACATACTAGCCACATAAGTTGTATTAACTCACTTGACGAAGTGATCACTGCACACACGGGCATTTTCCGATTCGGCTCATCCCGACCGCAGACGTAGGTTTGCAAGCAGAGTAGGCGGCCAGCCGATTTTGCCGGGGCTTCAGTGCCGAATGTATTTTGAAATTTTGACTGACAAATATGAAACCGGACAATAGCCTATTGTAAACCTCCGAAATCATAAGTTGCCTTATTTCATTGTGTTATGGCTTTGCTGCTGTCTTTGACTGGTGATTGTTGAAATCTGTCTCACACAGAGACGCACCACGTGAGTGATTTCAGCCTATCCTAGATTTCTCCAGGATTTGCGCGCAACAGCAAACAATCTCACAGCAATTAATTTTTTTTTTTTATAAATAACGCAGTCAGCAGCGCCGCACAGTCCTCTGTCAGATGAGATGTTGTCACAGTATATGTCCGAATATAAAACTCAGAAACACGAACTTTCCTGTCGTGTCAGCCGTGCGCTCGAGGCGCGCACTCTTCAATATCACGCACTAATGCAATCAATACATCTAGCCTAAATCGTTCATGACATTCTTTTAACTATAAGCAACCCAATTTGTCTAGATATGTAATATTATTTCCTTTGTATAATGAGCTTGTCTTTGTTTTAAATTATATTGTATTTTTATTGTGAGTGCATTGTGAACTGCTGCACAGTCTGTGATTTAGTCAGCTTGATTAACATTATTACAATGTATTCTTATTTAACACAAATGCTCTTTGCTAATTATAGAAACTATAAGCAAAATTGAAAAGTTTGATCGATTTGAGCAACCATAAACGACGCAAAACATAGGCATTTTGAGTTTGTTATAGTGCTTCCTAAATGTAGCACAACACTTCCTGCCCTCCATCTGCATTTCGCGCAATGGCAATGCAGTGACGTGACGCCATATGCAAACAAGCTATTGATTTAAGGTCTGTCTGTGAAACCAGGGGCCCGTTCTTCGAACGTTGCTTAAAACATCCGAGATCAAATTACACATCCAAGATGATATCATTGTGCTAATCATGATCTGGCTAATTAGGTTCTTCGAACACACTTGCTGGATATGATTAGTATCGCTGGATTCAGTTATCTGAAATAATTGCGCGTTCATGCGCTGGTTTAAAAGGGGATATGTATCGATAGTAGAAACATTGATCAGCAACGCTGCTATTGGCTGTTCAGCGTGGCCAAAGAGCGCGCTCAGTTTTTCTTCTCAGCAGAGCAAGAACTAATAGTCAAAGTTTATTCGGAATTTTAATGTTTAATCAAAACGCAAGGGAACACCTCAAAGTCTGCAAAAGCCAGGAGAGAGGGCTGGTAAAAAGTAGCAGACAATTTAAATCCGTTAGAAGTGGCCGTGTTAGATGTTCTCTTACGAGAGTACTCTCGTGTTGCGTAAGTTTATCTTACGCTATGGGAAAACTATTTTTCTCGAGAATACTGAAGCAAAAAATTATCCTTTTTAATTTTTAGAATGTAAAACCCATTGGCTGCAGCAGGCAGACATAGTTGAGACAGCTCGCGCGCCTATTGGCTGCTCTGCGGCAACTGCTGCAACCTATCAGTGCGTCTTGGCATGACACCAGCGCCAATGGGAAGCCTTCCCGCGCTGTCGTCATAGCCCGCCAGAACAGGGTGTGGCTTCGCCTATAAAACCCCACTGCACAGGTTGCACAAGTGATTTCGTCTCCTTCAGCGAAGGACTTCGCTGGATCTAGAGAGAGAAGCAACGCCGTCGTTCAGCATATCAGTGGGACGAGCTCGAGTCAAGGACCCTGCTGGATATTCGCCACCTTCGCCTGCTGCGCTCCCGGCGCTCATATCCTTTTACAATCTCTCCGTGTGTGTTCGCCGCTGCGACACGCACGTTTCTTTTTCCTAAAAGAGCAAAGGCATTTTTCAATGCCCATCATGTCCTGCGGCTCGTGCCGTGCCGTTCTCAGCGACGGGGACCGCCACGAGCTGTGCGCTTCCTGCCTGGGAAAGGACCACGCGGATCACGCGCTCGCCGAGGGCGGCTGCCGTGAGTGCGAATCTTTGCCTCTCTCGACCCTACGGGCTCGACAGGCTTTGTTCGCCATCAAAACCGCTACCTCTACGCCTTCTGCTGGGTTGCGCCGTAAAAGCGTCGCTCACAAAGGCCACCAGAAGTCTCTGTGAAAGAGCACTCGCCGGCGGTGTCTCCGCGAGCCTCTTTCTCTGAGTCCCCCATCTCTTTTCTCGACGGCCAACGCCCCGCTGTCGCGGCGCCCGACGAGATGGAGCGGGACATCGCGGAGGACGACAGCTGTTCCATTCTGGCGTCCGAGAGTGAGGGCTGGTCCATCCCTGACCCCGCCCCGTCGACGCAGGAATCCAGCGTGAGGGCTTCTGTCGACGGCGAGTTTCTCCGTCTTATTACTAAGGCCGTAGAGGACCAAGTGTTCAACGCCCAAGGAGCCCGTGCCTAACAGGTTGGATGGCTGCTTTCTGCCTGGACGCCGCTCTGCACCTGTTTCGAGGCCCGCTCCCTTCCTCCCCGAACTGCATGATGAGCTCTCCAAGTCTTGGGGAGCTCCGTTCTCAGCCAGGCTAAAATCCTCTGTCTCTTTGACGCTCTCCACGGTTGACGGCGCGAAAGACAGGGGATATCTTTGTGTTCCTCCCGTCGAGGAAGCGGTAGCGACTCACTTGTGCCCGCCCTCTGCGGGATGGCGGTCCAAGCCGAGCCTACCCACTAAAGCCTGCCGAACGACTTCAACACTGATCGGCCGCCGCAGAGCCACCAGCCGCCGCAGACCGCCTCCCGCCCGGGGACCCAGGCACAAGCTCGCGCCGAGCTTTGAGCCTCCCAAGTCTTCCTAGCCACTCTAGGAAAACGCCGATGGTCAAGCCCCGCTGCGGCCGGGCCGCCATCGAAGTATGCACGAACCGCTCTCTCAGTTCCCTCAGCAGAGGCGACTCGAAGGGTGTATCCAGTAGCCAACGAGTTCCACAACTCGCTGGCCTGCACATAAACGCCGTTCTCACGGCGACCCACATATCTCTCAAAAAGAGCATTATCTCGGGTCATATTCCGGCTCAGGCCGAAGGTGTCTTAAATGTAGGACAGGTGCCCACTGCCCAGTGCCCACCCCTACACGAAAACACTACCCTCACTGTGTGTCACACTCATTCAAGGTCGAAAACAATAAAGCTGGCTCAAGCCGCCCGACCGCTAAGTGTAAGAATTGTGCCCACTCCCCAGTGTTCACTCTTACACACAAGCACTACCCATGCAGTGTCCCACACCACCACAGGGTCCATATCAGTCAAACCGGCTCACGCCGTTCATGTTTTAAGTACAGGAAATGTGCCCGCTGTACAGCGCTCACCCCCGCTTGTGAATATGACTGTATCTGCGCCGCGCACACACATAGAGCCTCAATGTGTGAGCGCGCGCACTGCCAGTGTGGTGAGTGCAGGTCACGTGTCTGCCTCTCAGCGCACACACTTTGTGAACAGCTCAGCTGCCCGCACTCACGGCTGGGCCGCCAGTTACAGAAATACTGCACGAAGCACTGTATGCCCCACTCGAAATGAACATGATGAACGAAGTACGTCATCATGGCTGGGTCTCCGGGTCCCCGAATACGAGCGACCACAACCCAGATTTCATTCAACCCCTGGCCATTCATGCGAAAGCGTGGGAAAGCATTCCAGGGGCTTCGAAATGGGTGCCAAATATAGTGAAACGGGGATACTCGCTACAGTTCGCTCGCAGACCAACACGCTTCATAGCCCGGGTCGAAACCTCGGTGAATCAGGAAGTAGCACACCTACTTCGTACCGAAATAGCGAATTTACTGAGAAAAGGGGCTGTGGAAGCAGTCCCCTCGGCAGGAAGCGAGTCGGGGTTTTACAGCCGTTACTTCTTAGTACCAAAGAAGGATGGCGGGCTCCGCCCTATACTAGATCTCAGACACCTGAACAAAGTGCTGGTGAAGCGCTCTTTCAAAATGATTACAACCAGACAAATTCTCGCTCGAATTCGACCCGGGGACTGGTTTATATCAGTGGATCTGAAAGATGCTTATTTTCAGATCCAAATAGCAGCCCGTCACAGGCCCTTCTTGAGGTTCGCCTTCGAGGGCCGGGCTTATCAGTACACCGTTCTTCCCTTCGGCCTGTCTTTGGCACCTCGTACATTTACGAAGTGCATGGACACGGCCCTCGCGCCCCTCAGACGAAGGGGCGTGAGAGTCCTGAACTATCTGGACGACTGGCTAATTATAGCACAGTCAAAAGAAGAATTGGTGTTACACAGAACACTACTGCTGACCCATCTCGAGCAGTTGGGTCTCAGAGTCAACTGGGCCAAAAGCATTCTACTCCCCAGCCAGAAAATTTCCTTTCTGGGGATAGAACTGGACTCCCAACTGTATGGCGGCGCGCCTGACGCGAGAACGCGCGGCAGTGATACAGCGCCTGGCAGAAACATTCACTGTGGGGAAAAATCTCCCCCTCAGAGTGTTCCAGAGGATGATGGGTCTCATGGCCTCAGCCTCGTCAGTACTACAGTTGGGTTTGATGAATATGCGCCCTTTTCAACTATGGTTGAGACGGCGAGTACTAGCGCGAGCATGGACCTCAGGTCTGCTCCGTCTCACGGTGAATCAGACATGCGTTTCCGCCCTGAAACTGTGGACGAGACCCGGCTTGTACCAGTCAGGCGTGAACCTGGGCATCGCTTCACGAATCAAAGTGGTCTCGACAGATGCGTCCAACACGGGTTGGGGCGCCCTATACCAAGGGAGACCTTCTATGGGCCTGTGGTCAGACGCAGAAAAGCATCTCCACATAAACTGTCTAGAGATGAAAGCGGTCGAGAATGCCCTTCAGTTCTTCCTCCCTGCACTGAGGAACCACCATGTTCTAGTCAGAACAGACAACACGTCAGTGGTGTCCTACATAAATCGCCAGGGCGGCCTCAAATCCCGGAGCCTCTTTGCAATAGCAAAGCGCCTCCTCATATGGAGCCAGCACAGTCTGCGCTCGCTGAGAGCGGTGCACGTGCCGGGCGTCCTGAACGTGGGCCCAGATATGCTATCCAGGGCAAAGCTCTCCCCAGGAGAGTGGTCCCTGCACCCCCTCACGGTGCAAAATATCTGGGACGTTTTCGGCAGAGCAGAGGTAGACCTGTTCGCGTCGCAAGCCAACGCTCACTGCCCAATGTTCTTCTCGAAAGAGATGGACGCGCTGGCCCAAACCTGGCCTAGACGCCGCTGTATGCTTTTCCCCCGGTCGCTCTGTTACCACAGGTAATCAAACGACTCAGGGAGACCAAATGCTCGATACTTCTCATAGCCCAGCTATGGGAAAATCAAGTCTGGTTCCCAGAACTGGTAGAACTAGAGAGCGCGGCTCCATGGCCGATTCCGCTGAGGAGAGACCTGTTGTCTCAGGCCCAGGGAACGGTGTGGCACCCATACCCCGAGCTGTGGGCTCTGCATGTGTGGGCGATCAACTACCACCACTGCACCTCCCAGAGGGAGTGCTGAACACGATCACAGAGGCAAGAGTTCCGTCTACTAGACGGCTTTACAACTCTAAATGGTCAGTGTTTGCTGAGTGGTGCTCAGCTCATGATTTAAACCCGCTAAAAGCAGAGGTAACGGTGGTTCTTTCTTTCCTACAAGAGCTGTTGGACAGCGGGAGAACCCCTTCCACGCTCAAAGTGTATGTGGCGGCTATAGCAGCGTTCACAAACCCTGCAAGCGGCCAGTCGTTAGGATAGAACGACCTCATAATTCGTTTCCTAAGGGGTGCTAGGAGGATGAATCCTCCTTGGCCACCCTCGGCCCCGGTTTGAGACCTTTCTACGGTCCTCGAGGCCATGAAGGGCGAACCGTTTAACCTCTGCACACGGTAGGGTTAAAATACCTATCTTTCTGCTGGCGCTAGCCTCAGTAAAACGGGTGGGCGACCTGCACGCGCTTTCAGTAAGCGCTACGTGCTTGGAATTTGGGCCTAATGACTCTAAGGTCATCCTCAAACCAAGACACGGTTACGTCCCTAAAGTGCTTACGACTCCCTTCAGAGCGCAAGTTATCTCCCTCTCGGCCCTCCCTATGTCTGATAGTTAGGCAGGGGTTAACCTTCTCTGCCCGGTGAGGGCATTAAGGATTTATGTGGAGTGCTCCGCCACTTTCAGGCAATCGGAGCAGCTTTTAGTTTCGTTCGGTGGCCGCATTAAAGGGCTAGCCATCTCGAAACAGACCCTGTCCAGATGGATAGTGGACGCTATCGCGTCAGCTTATGCATCCAAGGGTCTAAACTGCCCTTTGGGGGTGAGGGCCCACTCGACTAGGGGCATGGCCTGTTGATATACTGCAAGTCCTGTGGCCTACGCAGTTTAAGGGTGGTCATACTGCCTTAACTGTATGTATACACGCTAATGCACCTATCTCATAACACCGAGTCGTCCCGCCCTGTTATGCCGCTGTGATTGCTTCACTTTACATGAGCCCCGAGCACTGCCCTTGGGACATAAGTGTTTGAAATTCAGTGGGGTTTTATAGGCGAAGCCTTCCCATTGGCGCTGGAGTCATGCCAAGACGCACTAAGAGGTTGCAGCAGTTGCCGCAGAGCAGTCAATAGGCGCGCGAGCTGTCTCGCCTATGTCTACCTGCTGCAGCAAATGCGTTTTACATTCTAAATATTAAAAAGGATAATTTTTTGCTTTGGTATTCTCGAGAAAAGGAGTTTTCCCGTAGCGTAAGCTAAACGTTAGTAACCGAGTGTCGTTTTTATCACTTAATAGCCTATATTTTTGTATTTTAATAATTGCATAATTACTTAGTTCATTGTAATGTCAGAGTCACCACACTAGAACATGGGAACAAATAAAAGTGAAGTACAAAAATATTCTACATAATGGTAATTTTTAGTTATATTATAGTCACTTTTATAAAAGGCACTGTTAAATAAATGGTTGTCTACTTATAAAAGCAACCAAGAAAAAGGCTGAGAAAAAAAGAAAAGATCTTAGTAGCCTACACTGTAAAATAATTTTTACTGCATTAAATTAAGGCCGTATAGTCATTTCAACTGTTAAATCTTGAGTAATGATGAATTGCTTTGACTTGTGAAAGTGAAAACTGATCAACTTATGTTAATGTAAAAATATTTTGCCATGAGTTATTGATCACATTTTTTCCGAGTGTAGTTCATTGTAATGACATTGTGTTTTCCTCTTTTGTGCACTTTTACATAGTACACCAACACTTGTATCTGTTCCCAAGAAAGTGGTGGCTGAAATAAGTGCAGTAAGTGGACATTTTCTAACTTTCCAAAGGAAAGACAGTATAAGACTTTGTAATGTCCATTTGTTTCTATTGCACTGGACAGTGAAAAAAAAACCTCTCAGATAACTGTCATATGGAGGAACTAGCCTACCTGCAAGTGCATAAATAACTTTACTTAATTTATACTTGTATGCTTTATGGCTGCAATATAAGTTGCAGGATTCCACATCTACAGAAAGGCCTACAGAAGAGTCTACACAGACAGAGGAGACATAGGCCTACAGGTGGGCAGTGTATAGCCAACTTTCCTTTTTATTTGCTGCATTAGACATGTGTCTAATATCTCTTGTTGCAGGCACTTGACCACTGGCTTTTCTTTACAAAGAACAATTGAAATAAAACTCAAGGAACTAAGCATATTTTTCTTTTATTAAACATTTAATGAAAACTTTTTTTTCCACGTATGTCAAAAATCTTTCGCGAGCGCAAGGCGGATGTGTCGGTTTCTGCCAGGGCTGGACTGGGACAAAAATTCGGCCCTGGCATTTTGGCCCAGACTGGCCCACTACATATGATCATAGACACCACCCATCTTTGCACGCCCTTGAAAATGTTTTTGTTCAACTCCTATTCCTTAAAACCACTAATGCCATGTAATGAGTGAGTAGGAATGAGTGAGAGTTAAAATTGTAATTTATTAACACAATTGAACTATTCTGCACAGTGATCAATCCAAAAAAAAAGCTATAAGCTGCATTGACATAGCAATACCAGTGTTTCTCACAGGATTTTTGGTAAAGCTGTGGTGAGTGTGCCTCTAGTCTAGGGGGCTTTGGGGGCATGCCCCCCCATAAGAAAATTTTGTGCATTTTAATGTTAAATTCATCAATCTGGTGCACTTTGAGAGTTCAAAATTAAAAGCTTCAACCCATATTCAGTGTGCAAATTAAGCAAAGAAAAATTACAGTTTCTGTCTAGATTACACTACTACATAAGTTATAATATTAATCCAATGATATAATAGCCATATATTGTAAAACAAATGCACTGAAAAATAAAGGAACCTTTCATGATTAGTTTTTGTACTAATTTCTATAGTTGGAAGAGATAAGCACATGATGTTTTATTTTGACGGAAATTGTACAGTTATTTTGGCGGAAAACATGATTTACAAACGAGTCTCATTAAATTTCTACTAAATTGCAGTAGCCTATTGGTAATCGTCAACTATGCAGATGTGGAAATAATGCGTAACTGGGTAATAGGTTCCTACACTCATGACATATCCAAGTGTTTTGAAAGTAGTTCTGCTTACCGCAGGCTCTACACTTTCTCTCTCTCTCCTGATCCTCCACTATCATCATCAGCCACTGGAGCTGATTAAGGTCCTGTTGCTGCAGAAAACATATTTTGACTAGGGGTGTAACGGTTCACAAAATTCACGGTTCGATACGATACAATACGATACACTTGTGTCACGGTTCGGTTCGATATGATACACATGTGTCACGGTTCGGTACGTTTTTGATACAGCAAAAAGATGTAATTTTTTTTATTCTTTTATTTTTTTATTAAAACTAACATCATAAAGTACAATATTTTTTTTTTTACTTTGAGCAATTCTGGAGCTATAATTGACTCTTCTTAGGAGCATATAAAACAAAACAGCTCCTTGGAAAAAATGAAATGCAATATTGTAGTAGTTATAAATAAAGGTTTATTTTAGTTCAGATTAACATTTGAGGGCAGCAATTGTATTCATAATGTCAAAATAAAACCGACGCAATGTTACTTGAGGCATTATAGCCCACTATTCCTGCCAAACTTCCATGCATGGTTGCAGTTAGTGTTACTACAGTAAATTCATGGTGAATGTTGCTGATCTGTGGACAACACTGGATAGTTCATTCATGGCACAATGTTTCTTCCTGGTTTCCACGTCAGCGCTGTTTGTTCCATTAATAACGGAGAAATGTGAATGTTTCTCACTAGATCTCGCAGCGATGTTATTACTTCTGTGGCGAATTCAAATGCTTTCTTTACTGGATCTCTTATTAGCGCTGTGTAGTAACAGTGTCGCATGATCACGATCGGCTCGCGCTGCATTGGTCCAAACTGATTAACGGTCCTTCAACCACACAATAACGAGCAGTTTCGTTCCGCTTGCATTACGTTTGCCATGATGTTGGGCAATGTTGTGGTCGCGCCGGCGTCTCTTACGCCACGCATCCAGTGTGTCACCGGCCTTACATTATGAGCGCGCTTGCCACGCGCAACGCGCCTACATTTGAAATAACTAAATTTTGGTCGGCAGGAAAAATGGTCCAACGTTCGTTCGGTTTGAAAATGCGTACCGAACGGTTCAATACGAATACGTGTATCGTTACACCCCTAATTTTGACACATTTTACAGCGTTCTGTATCTATTTTTTACTCAATTTCTCTGCACATTCCTTGCGTTTTTTCGCCATCTCTCAGACTATTTTGACAGATAGATACACACTGACACAGACCCAAAGGAGGTGTTTAAAGATGTGATTGGCCCAGCTCAGTGTCAATCAAGAAAAGAACCAATGGGCCTACGTGTTCCATGGGCCGGTGTGTCCGAAAAAAAACTAACGCTGCCTTTTTTTGACCAATGCATTACACCGGCAACCAGCGCCGCCAATTAAGCGAAACAAAACAAAACGAATGGGCCGCCGATGTACTAGTTTTATGGGCCATTAAGTAGCCTAAACAAACAAACAAACATTTTTTATATAGCCTATATGAGATGCATCGGCCCAAAAAGCACGTCGGCCCACCGGGAATCTCCCGGTAGTCCCGATGGCCAGTACATGCCTGGTTTCTGCAGTCGAGCGCAGTTGCTCTCCACTGACTGCGCTGATCAAAAGCACGATGGGAAACGACTTGCTGATGACACAGCTTAATGCTCATTGGTTTAAACAACCGTGATGTATTGTTCTCTTTTAAAATGTTTGATTTTAAAACTCTAATATCATGTTTTATGTGTATATGTTATGTGTGAATATTCCCAAACGATCTGACAGTGCGATCTCTTTGGGTAATGCAATTTCATTTTTATAATAAAATAAAATAAATAAAAACACATGTCTGTATTAAAGAAAAAAAAATGGATAAACATGTACTTGGAATGGAATTAAATAACAAGTAGGCTACTTTGGGTGTCTTGTTCATTTTATTTATTTTCATATAAAAGCAACAGAACTTGAATTACATCCAGTTTATTAGCAACACTGTGCACGAGCGGGAATCCCGCGATATCCATCTTTGATCTCGCAGGTGTCAGATCCACTGTCCGGCTTGCCTGCGCTTTTTTCACTCCTCCTCTCACTGCAGCCGCCTACTCTCGCATACATCTCAGGCAAGGCGCATCTCAAACAAGCCTATTTTGTCCGACTTGATACAGCGCCGACGCCACGTGACGTGTGCCATCAAAGTACCGCGAGAGCGATTTGAGAGTAGCCGGAGAACTCAGCCAGCGCAGCTTCTCAAGAGCGGCTGCACGAGGGCTGGGGCACGTTCAAGTTCAAAACGGTGCGCAACGTTTTGCTACGGTTTCCGGGTTGAAGGTCATGTTTCCTGGAAACGGCGTGCACCGGTGTGCAACGGGGTTTGAGATACGTTTTCTCTTGTTTGGTGGGTGTGTCAGAGCTGCAGTCCAATCAACAGCAACATGTATATAAAGCACGCGGTATTAAAGTGAACTCGCATAAAGTATTCAAATATTTACAGACGGATCAAAAGACCCAAGTACAGGAAAGACAGGAGCAGCAGTGTATATACCACATTTTCAGAAATCAATTTTAAAAAGAACTTCAGATCATTTAGCAGTGTACACTGTGGAGCTTTTAGCTATTTTACTAGCACTCACATGGATAGAGGAGGTTGGGCCTAATCAATATATTATATGTTCAGACTCTATGGCATCATTAATAAGTATTGCAAATTGCAAATCTGTTTGTAGGCCTGACTTGATTTATGAAATCTTTCATAGTTTATATAGATTACAAAATCTTAATATTACAGTGTGTTTTATGTGGGTCCCATCTCACGTTGAAATAGAGGGTAATGAAGAAGCTGATCGTTTGGCTAAGAAGACTCTCAAGTCAGATATACAATGGACAGTTCCATTAAGTAAAATGGAAATTAAATGTATCATTAAAACAAGAATCAATAGGTTATGGCAAGAACAATGGGAAAATGAGACAAAAGGTCGTTTTTTATATAAAATACAGAAACAAGTGAAAACAAGAAGGCAGGGTGGTTGGACACGAAGGGGGGAATCTGTTATCACAAGACTAAGAATTGGACACACAGGTCTTAATCATAATCTCAATCGTTTAGGGAAACACGCAACAGGACTATGCATTAATTGTGACAGGAGAGAAACGGTAGAGCATATATTAATAGAATGTGAAGCATACAGAACAGAACGAATCATACTGTTAGAACAAGTTAAAGAATTAGGTTTCACTCATTTATCAGTAGAGGGTTTACTTTCCTTTTCTACATCAAAACCATCAGCATGGCCAGCTATCATGAGATATCTTAAAGAAACAGACCTATTTGATCGAATTTAAGAATAACAAGAATATATATCTACTATTATTATTATTATTATTATTTTTTTTTTTTTTTTTTTTTTTTATTATAATACATGTTAGTAGAAATCCGCATTGAAGCTCCACACCCCAAACAGTTGGTGGCGGTAATGCACCAAAATGGTATGCCAACCGCCAATAAAAGAAGAAGAAGAAGAAGAAGAAGAACTCGCATAATAACAAGGGGGCAAAATATGGATGTGATGGTAAGATGTGGGGGAATGGAAGGCCAGCCAATTAACTTCCAGTTCAATAGAGATGAATTGATGAGAGCTGTAATGCAAACAGAAAACTTTCATCTCCAGGGAAGGATCAGATTGGATATATAGGCTAATGCTGAGACATCTGAAGGATAGGGCTGTGGGGAAAATTTTAGAATTATATAATAGAGTATGGGACGAAGGAAAGCTTCCAAAAGCTTGGAAAGAAGCGATAATAATACCTATAAGAAAGCCAGGCAAAGATCCTTCGAATCCCTCTAATTATAGACCTATAGCTCTTACATCAAATGTTTGTAAAATGATGGAGCGGATGATTACGGAAAGGTTGTCATATTTATTGGAAAATAGAGGATTAATATCAAAATACCAGAGTGGTTTTAGAAAAGGTAGAGGAACAATAGATCCTATAGTATGTTTAGAAAATGAAATTAGAAAGGCGCAGGTAAATAAAGAATCTGTGATAGCAGTATTTTCAGATGTCGAGAAGGCCTATGATATGATGTGGAGGGAGGGACTTTTGATAAAATTAAGAAAGATGAATATTGGTGGAAGAATATATAACTGGATAAAAGATTTAGAATAGGAGTTTTCAGGTAAAAATAGGGAATGAAGTGTCAAGTAGGCTACGTTCCAGATAGAAAATGGAACTCCACAAGGGAGTGTAATAAGTCCATTATTGTTTTCTGTAATGATTAATGATGTTTTTAACCAAGTAGAACCAGATATTGGTAGGTCTCTGTTTGCAGATGACGGGGCTCTCTGGAAAAAGGGTAGAAATTTATTATTTATTAATAGGAAAATACAAGAGGCAATTAGGAAAGTTGAAGAATGGGCATTAGACTGGGGTTTTAAATTCTCAGTGGAGAAAACTAAAACAATTATTTTTTCTAAGAAGAGGGTTGTTCCAGAAATGAGTTTGAAGATGTATGAGGAAACATTGGAAAGGGTAAAGGTGTTTAAGTTTTTAGGTATTTATTTTGATGTAAAACTTATATGGACTGAACATATTAATAAAATAGTTGAGAAATGTCAGAAGGTTTTAAATATCATGAGATGTATAAGTGGAGTGGAATGGGGGGCAAGTTTTTCTTCTTTAAAAACTATATATGTAGCAATGATTCGGTCTGTTTTTGATTATGGCTGTGTGGTATATGGTTCTCCCTTAAAAAACCTGTTAGGAAAACTTTGTAAAATCCAAGCTCAAGCAATGAGACAATGTTGTGGAGCAGTAAAGACTACACCCATGTCAGCTTTACAAGTCCTGGTAGGAGAGATGTCACTAGAAATTAGAAGGAAACAATTAATGATTAATTACTGGGCTAACCTCCAGGGGCATAAAGATGAACACCCTACAAAAGTGGTTTTAAAGAATTGTTGGGAACAAAATGTAAGATGTGGAACAAGCTTTGGGTGGTGTAGTAAAATTTATGCAGATAGTTAGGGGCCTTAAGCACATAAATAGGTAATTTCGCGCAAATTCATCTAAAAGCGCCAAATTTGGCACAGATGTAGCTCAGGTCATACCGAAATGATTTAGCTAGGGCGCCGGAGCCAGTGACCCTCGGGGCCAAGATGGCGGCCAAATCCAATATGGCCGCCGCCCGAAAAGGGTTCCGGCTTTAACTTTTGAACCACATGAGTTACAAATACAAACTTGATATATTTTTCAGCTTAATTGATCATGAGAAACACATAGGAATGTTTATATTTATGACCCAGTATATCTGGACCCCTTAATCCTCCAATTCCAATATGGCCGCTGTCCAAAAAAGCAGTTTGGGCTGTAGTATGGGGCCTTACACACCATTGTTCGCGCAAATTCATCTACAAGCACCAAATTTGGCACAGATGTAGCTGAGGGGATACTGAAATTATTTAGCCAGGGCGCCCGAGCCAATGGTCCCTGAGACCAAGATGGCGGCCAAATCCAATATGGCCGCCGCCTGAAAGGGTTTCGGCTATAGCTTTTGAGCCAGATGAGATACAAATACAAACTTGATGTCTATTTTACCTTCTTTGACCATGGGAAACCCATAGGCATACTTACATTTATGATTGGGTATATCAGGACCCCCCAAATTCCCTAAATTCAATATGGCCGCTGTCCGAAAAATGGTTTTGGCTACAAATTTTGAACCAAATGCGCTACAAATGAGGATGTGGTGTCTATTTTATGTTTATTGACCACAGGAAGTCCATTGGCATATTTATATTTATGCTTGTGTAAGTCTGGAACCTGTATTCTTTTCAAGACTGTGGTTGAAAATCCTTTTTTTTTACCACAACTTTGAAGGTTATTCTCAATGTTGATTCATTTCCTTATAAAAGTGAAATGGTTTTCAGTTTACCACAGGTGAATACATTTCAAAGTGTAATCATATAAGAAAGAATAAGACACAATTATTATTGCAAGGCAATATTTATATTATATCAAATTGTTAAAATAATAATATAGTCAATTTTTCCAAAACTCTTAAAGGTTTGCTTAGCATAACAAAAAAACAGCAATAACATAAAAAACAACAGTGAATTCTCATGGTCTCTCACATGAATTATCATTATCACTCACAATCACCGGATCTCTTATTGTCTTCACCATCATTGTTTGTACAAGCACCCTCACATGCACATATAGAAGTGCAACGAACTCCAGCTTTACAGCACTTACAGTGCCCTCTACATGCTGTCTTGCAGCCACAGTGGAGGAGAATGGTGCAGGCTTTACTGGCGTCTCCGAGATTAGTCCAGTAAGGTTCCCAAGTCTTCCCAAAAGTTAAAGCCGGTGTGGTATAGTATTCGGTAACCCTATAGTATTCGGTAACCCTAAGGACCCAATTAGTATGCCAGTAGTATGCCTGATCTAAATCTGTTCTCGCGATAACTTGTAGCTAACTTTAAGTGTTATTATGTGGTAGCTTTATGTAGAATGCTAAATCCCGCTGCTATATGCAAGGTAAAATTAAATTATATAAATTATAATTATTAAATTATATATTGTATAAGTAAATTGTGTATATAGCTAGCCTAATATTTACAATCTCAAGTTGCGTCAATAGCAGGAGAAAGACCGCAAAATTTAAAAATACTACTGTTATTGTGTCACGAAATGTATTTTTAAGAGTTTTTCAGTCGAGAAAGTAGTTGTTTTAATCTCAAATATGTTGTTTGTTTATACAGACAGCGCCTATTTCAAATTTTGATCTGACGTTTTCGGAGACGAGAGATCCAAGGGATCACCGGGCGCTCAGCGCTCACGTATCCCGCCTGGCAGAGTCTTATCTCGGCAAGTGCAGCAGACGTTACTCGCTGAGTCTAGTGGAGTGGTATAATTCGTCTTGTGTAGGCTATGTCTATATAACGGACGATCTTTGATCTCATTAATCTATCATTTTCGTTTTGGCTGGGGGCAAAGTTTAGTTTTATAACTTTATATAACGTTGAATTGTTTAGGCTATTTATCTTTAACGTTGTGCCTGCTGACTTATGTTTGACTGAATCGTTTAATTACTTTAATTTATTGACTTGTATGGCTACTTATACTTTCATAATTGCTATTATTGATCAATAAAACTGAAATTTAACAAAAAGAGACAGGGTTGTGTCATTTTATTTTAAATAGCCTATGCACGAATATTTTAATATAATATGATATCACCAACACAGCATGTATTTTTATTTATTTTTTTATGTGTGGGATCATGGGAAGTATTTCAGAGTATGTTGTCTTGAAAGAAATCAAGCATCACTGACAAAGGCTCAAAAGAGACCATGACTTTCTAAAAGATCTTTTAAATATAGATGGTTTGTGTTTTTGTTTTACTTTTAGGACTGGAGAACATCTGGTAATGAGCTGTCACTTTTTTCTGTTTGTTAAATGCTTAGTTAGGGTTGGGATCTCTGCAAAGGAATACCTTCTAGCAACACTTTATAATTAACTTAATGAATTACTAGCGTAATGATAGCAGCTGACATAGTTGCACATCATCCTCTTCAGTGGACCCATCCTGGTACATCATCCTATATATTTCAACCAAGTGGCAAGCCGTTGTGTTTTGATTTTTTTCCCTCTCCAAACCAAGATGGCAAATGGTCAGTCAGAAATTGCAAGTTGCTCCGGAATATCCACCCATTCCTTCTATCCTAGGAGACTCTTGTAGGTAAAAAAAATATTGCAGCATCAAGCAATATCTAATGAGTCCTATCACAGTTGGGTCATTATACGTAAACGTGCCATTTTGTGTCCCTTAGTGAAAAAAAGCTCTGTAAATCTTAATAAACCATAAAACAAATAAAATATTTTATAATTTAGTTTCCGTAATATGTCTAATAATATAAGAATAAATTATTTTCTGTTTCTTTTGTTTTTATAGGATTTTAATCACATTTTTTGTGCAAAGCATCTTGCAGAAATGTTGCAAATGGCATGTCCCTCGGTATGATTTTTCTACTTATGCTTGCATCATCTGCCTTTCATGATGTTGATGGTAGAAGACAAGTTTTCTCTTCTTTTCTTTGAGTTTATGTAATATCTGAAAGACAAAGACACGCTCATTGTGTCAGCCCTGTTACCAGAAAAGCATATGTTAAAAAGTTATTTGTACATATTTAAAAAGGGATCTCCATATCTCAGCTCTGGAAGGCTCTAGAGTCTCCAATCTTGCACTCCTGTCTGCACCTCAGCACCCTCTATCCGAATCCAAAGTTTCAAGAAGATCCGAGAAACTTTATTTTTCGAACCAAAAAAACTATAAGGCTAATAACCCCTGTCGTTTTTTTTGGGTCGAAAAATAAAGTTTATCTGATCTTCTTGAACCTCTGGATTCGGATAGAGGGTGCTGAGGCACAGACAGGAGTGCAAGATTGGAGGCTCTAGAGCCTTCCAGAGCTGAGATATGGAGATTCCACTAAGCATTTGTTACACTGCAAAATAGTGGTTTCGCGGACAGTGGACAGTGTGCTTAGTACAGTGGGGGTGGTTTAATTAACGAGAATTGATATCACACATGACGGGAGAGCAAAAACACATAAATGTCCCAGATCCAATCAGAGGATGCAAAATAATTGTTTCATGGACACTGCATTTTAATGAAAATCAAGCACTAAAATAACTTGAAAATGAGTGTGATGTGTTCAGTCGAGTGTGCTTAGTACAGTAGGGGTGGTTTAATTAACGAGAATGAAACTTTTAAACACCAAACTTTTCCGCCCGCTCCAGGGGGCCGTGGCGAGATGGAAAATGGCGCCCCCTAGTCGATCGGCCCTTTCTAAGTGTTGTCCATGAAACCACTGTGGCAAACGCATTCATTTAATGGGTAGGTGGGAGTTTTATACAAAAGTCCCAGGGGCCCCAAATTTGGCACGGTGACCCCTGGGCCTGCCCCGATCGACATACCAAAAGCGCAGGTCTACAGAGCAAAGGCAAAAATATTCCCTAACCCTAACCCTAAAACTAGCATTTTCAGCCTCTAACATTAATTGGTGAGTTGGAGTTTTATAGAAAGGTCCCAGGGGCCCCAAATTCGGCACGGTGACCCCAGGGCCCGCCCCGAGTGACATACCAAAAGCACAGGGCTCTAGAGCAAAGGTGAAAAATTTCAGCCGCTATTTTTGGGGATGCGAAAGTGGACTGACTTTTGGTGGCAGCGATATCTCTGGAACATTTCTCATTTGCAAATGCCTTTGCATTTATTTAAAATGGAAAAATGTATTTATTTATTTAAAACCTTTTCAAAAAGTAATTAATATGTCAGTAACAGGGTTGACCAAACACAAACATTTACATTGGTTATATGAAATTATTTGCATATCAAAGCAAAAACAGTGAGTGGTGTTCCACAGCACTAAAGACTGCAAGTGTTCAGTTGCACGTGACGTGTTGTTTGTGTGTTTTTGCAGAGTTCCTTCAAACTACAGCTGGTCCAAAACGCAGCAGCTCGAGTTCTTACCAGAACCAGGAAGTATGACCATATTAGCCCGGTTCTGTCAACACTGCACTGCACAAATTTTAAAATATTGCTGATTACTTACAAAGCACTGAATGGTTTAGCTCCGCAGTACTTGAGTGAGCTCTTAACGCATTATAGTCCTTCACGTCTATTGCGATCTCAAAATTTCCGGCCAGTTGATAATAACTAGAATATCTAAATCGACTGCTGGCGGTAGATCCTTCTCATATTTAGCACCAAAACTCTGGAACAGTCTTCCTAACATTGTCCGGGAAGCAGACACACTCAGTCAGTTCAAAGCTAGACTAAAAACACATCTCTTTGACCTAGCATTCACATAACACATTATAGACTTATATAATTCCATATTAGGCTGCATAGATTAGGTCAGCCGGAACCGGGAACACTTCCCATGAATCCTGATGTTCTCGTTCCATCATAAGAAGAATGGCGTCTACGTTAATATTAGTCTCTCTGCTTATACCGAGGTTTACCGCAGTCCGTCGGATCCAGGCCGTATCCAGATCAGATGAAGGACCTGCGCCTGGACGCGACGACAACGCAGTCCTGAATTGTCAACCAGTCTCTCCGTTTCTGAAGTGAGGTGGACTCCGGCCGTATCCAGACTAGATGGTGGACCTGCACGTGGACCCAACCATGACGCATCCCTGAAGTGCCGGCCTCGTCGACACGACCAATCTGACTTCTGATCTGTAATGCTGCCTGGATCATCATCATACACTGTTCGCTCGTTGGCCAGAGGAGAACTGGCCCCCGACTGAGTCTGGGTTCTCCCAAGGTGTTTTTCTCCATTCTGTCACTGATGGAGTTTTGGTTCCTTGCCACTGTTGCCTTGGCTTTGGCTTGCTTAGTTGGGGACATTTAATATTCAACAATATTATTGATCTGCTTAATTAGGGTGGACAATGATGCAATTTTCTTCTAGAAACAAACTTTGTTGTATTATTTTCAATATAACAATGTGAAGCTGCTTTGATACAATCTGTATTGTAAAAAGCGCTATATAAATAAAGGTGACTTGCCTTGACAACATGAATTTACTTCAAACTAAAGATTTGACTTTTCATACAGCAAAATACACTGCATCTATTTGTCTCATTAGCTCTCAAAAAACTTTAACCTTACAGTTCATTAAATATTTTAACACAGCTAACTCAACATTAATTGTTTTTAAATCTTCACAATGTATAGCCAGAGGACTATCACAAAAGTGTTTAGGAAAGTAAAGACATACTAGAGTATGTTTGTTTAAAGCTGCTTTGTATTGTTGTGTATTTTAAAAAGCTCTATAAATGTCCAAAAACGATGTGCATTTTGCTTGTAGTTTTGTGTTAATAAAAATGTAATATATTACATCTCATAATTCAGTTTCAGAATTCATTATGTATTGTATTGTGTAATTTAATACAATTTTTATATAAGTTTTGATTCTCTAATTTTATTACATTAAATGTTATTGTGTTGTATGATGTTCTGTATTAAGAATTATTATGACATAAATCATATGCATTAGTACACAAATGACATGCTTGTAATAAAAAAAGCATATTATGCCCTATTTCTTTAAAACAAATAACTTCGTCACAAAACATACTTTAACATGTTATTTCTTTAAAATAATGATTATTATATGAATTAAGGGGTTTGATTAATTACATTAAGATTGTGATTCCATAATTATATTATAGTGTTCTTTACTCAAGGCTAGACAACCAATTAATATTTATGCCCACAAAACATAGCTAGCATTCTGTAATTTATTTAAATGTAATAGTAAAAATAGTAATATACACAAATAAATATTATTTTATGTCTCTTTTAATAAACAAAAGTGTACTTGTAACATATTGCGCTGATTATTGAGGATAAAAAATAATCACATAGTTATAATTGCATTACGAATGGCTGTGAATACGGTAAGGCAGTATCAGTGCAGTTTAAGCTCATAGCACGATCATCGGATAACGTTAGCTGTATGCTATGCTATTATCTCTAAGCTAACTAAAAAACACACGAACAACGAGAAATGTTTAATTTCACAATCTATAGCTTCGGTTAAATACTAGTATATGAAACGTATCATTTAAAATACATTAAATACATTAATGACTCGTTAAAACGTAGTACAAACGTCTTCTATAATAAAATTATTTTGTATGATTTATAACCAGGCACTAAAGCGATTACCCATAAAACGTGCTTTGAACCAATCGGATTGCTTGGGTCCTCAGGGTTACCGAATACTATAGGGTTACCGAATACTATACCACACCGGAACCCTTTTCGGGCGGCGGCCATATTGGATTTGGCCGCCATCTTGGCCCCGAGGGTCGCTGCCTCCGGCGCCCTAGCTAAATCATTTCGGTATGACCTGAGCTACATCTGTGCCAAATTTGGCGCTTTTAGATGAATTTGCGCGAAAATGTGCTTAAGGCCCCCAACTAAGAAGAATTACAGGTAAATAATATCAAGATGAGTCTGTTGGATTACATTTTTATTAAAAGTTTAATTTAGTTTTTCCACTGCAATAGTATATAAACTGATAAAGTTTAGTAGACTGATTTATTGAGTCTCCAGCAAAGAGTCTCCTTTCCTGCCAGACTTGTTTTCTCTATTGTGTTTTAAATAAGTCAGATCACTTGATTCTCACCTTTCGGAGCCCAGACGTTGAGTCGTTAGGTTGATTGACTTTCACCTATTGTCTTTAATGGCTCTGGGATGGCTTTTGGAATTGGAGTTCCTGGCCAGTATCAGCATGTGAATAGTTATGCTGATTCAATTGGACTCAGAGTAGGGTGTGTTCCCACTTCATTTGCATGCTTTATTCAGAGTTCCCGCCTCTATGTAATCCCTCCCCCTTGGAATGTATATAGCTACAATGTATAATGTTTTAGTTAAACTGATCATGTTGGAAGTTTCTACAGCTGTGTACAGAGGAGTTCTCAATAAAGAATAACTTCCGTTGAACGCGATCCCAACTGTCTCCTGGTCTCTGCTTTGAAGAAAGAAAAACTTTACAACAGATGGTGCCTTGTGACCCGGACGGAGAAAAAGGAAACTCAAAGAACTGCATCTTGAAACTTCAAGCTCAAAGATCTCAACGAAGCTGACTGAGTTCCAGACTGAATCTTCTGAATCCAGATTGAAAACTTCAAGCTCCAAAAAGATCTCAAAGACTGATTTTTTTCCAGACGGAATCTTTCTCTACAAATGAAAGACTCGGTGAGTTTCACTCCATTAAAAGAACCAATGCAGACCAGTACAAATGTTTTCCTCTGCGCCATTCAGAGAAGAAGTTAACAAACAGCTGTAGAGTTTGGTTAACTAAAGATAAGCCTCTAAAAAAGTTTTTCTTTTAGAGATGAAATTTACCCCCTGTTGTTGGCAGGGAAGATTAACAGTTACATGTTAATATTGTGTGTATGCTCTTGCTAGAGAAGACCTATCTGTAAGCTAGAGAATTAGCTTTAGAATTAGATTTAGCTTCTTGTGCTAATAAGATTGTACCCTATGTTTGCAAGACAGTAGAGAGAAGTTTTTTTAGTGTTTGTTTGTGGTAACAAAAAAATTCACAAAATGTTTAGGAAAAGTACTAGACAGATTACACCTTTTTGGACAGATAGTGAATTCAAGTCTTTGTTATCAGAGCACATGGACTCCATCGTGACTAAGCCAGTCAGATTGAATTTAACCAAGAAATTTGGCATTGATCCAGAGAAAGTGTGGTCAATTGAAGATTGCAAGAAAGTGTTGAGTGCATGTATCAGGAAGAAAAATCTGAAAGGCATCATCGGTTGTCACCGAGAATTTAGCTTATCCATTGCACAAGAACAAGCGCAGTGTATTGCTAAGTTGAAAGAACAGATCAAACAATTGCAGACTCAGGTGTCCTGTCTCAAGACAAACGTGGGCCATAACAAAGCCTCAACCAAATGTGATTTAGAAGACCAACAGTCAGAGGAAAGCTATCCTGATTTACAGTCTTTTGATAGTATAGAGGACAATGTCAATACAGATGTAAATGCAGTTGAAGTGTGCGTAGCTAGACAAAAGCCTCAGGGAAAAGGTGTTGATACAGTTCCATTTGCAACCCCCATATTGCAGCCACAAGCAATCAAAACATCTTTAGGTCCTAAAGAGATTGAGAGAATTGCTGAAAGTTTGCCATCAGTGCAAAGAAATTTTTCTGAGTTTAGAAGAGCATTGATCAGCAAAATGCGGCTCTATGATATGACTCTAGCTGAAGTCACCCAGCTAATATCACAGATCTTGACTGAGTCAGAATTCAATGATTTTGAAAGTGCTGTAAATAATTCTGAACTGCAACAGGCCAGTAAAGATGAATTGAGAGAGGAAGTTGTTAAAGTGTTAAAAAACATTGTTGGACCGAAGGTGGACTGGTCAAAGCTCACTAATTGTGTACAGAAGGAGGATGAAACTGTTTGTGAGTACACAGAAAGATTTTGCCAGACCGCTGCCGCTTACAGCGGAATTGCCGACACTTCAGAGAAAGTGTTAGGTCATAATGGTCCTCTAGTTCGTGCATGGTCCGATGGTCTTTTGTCAGAACATAGAAATGCATTGCCTTTCTTAGATCTTACATGGTCAAATAGAACCCTGCAAGACAACTTGGACAGTTTAGCTATTTGGGAAAGAGACTTTGATGTCAAGGCAAGAGTAAAAATTGCAGCAGCATCCTTTAAGGTTAACTCAGAGAAGCCAAAGAAACGCAAAAGTCCTAGAGAAGCCAGTTGTTCTTACTGTGGCAAGCACGGACATTTTGGAAAAGAATGTCGAAAAAATAAAAATAACTTAAGACAAGTTAACAATGTTATGCAGCTCTTGCTACATTTGTTTGCTACTTTGAAGCAACCCCTCCCCTCGTCACTGGACTCGTGGGTAAGCTTTTTGAGGTGTTAACAATTTGGGCTGTGATTGCTTAATCTCCCCAGTAACTTACAACAAAGATGAAAGACTTATTTTTTTTTGTTTAATAGAACAAAAGGAAAGTGACTGTCACAGCCTTTGTTTGGGGGACATTCAGAAAACTCACAGCCATAAATGTTACACTGCAGAACACTACAATCAGACCTCCATGCTCTATATGATGTCTATTAAGACTGATGTTTCACTGGAGAATGAAAATGTGCCAATTTTCTCACACACTGTACAGTGTGTGCACAACACAGGGACAGAATAGGACACGGTTCAGTGAGGGCCCTGGAAAGAACTGACGCAACAGGCGTCGGGGGCCAATCCAGGGTGAAGACACTACCTCATAGGCCTTTCCTCATTTAGTCCATCCTTACCTCACTGGTCCATAGGTGTCAAATCAATTAAGAAATAGGGAAAGAATGAAACGACAACAGTACACTCTGAAAACGATAGAACCATTGTGTTTAAACTGCTACAACCGTAGTGTTTTGAAAAAATACTGCTCTCTGTTTTTCTGTTTTCTGTCTTACAGTGTGCAGATAAAACTTGATGGTTTTTTCAAGATCCATATGCAGCGACCGTCTCATCTGCGTATGAAGCCCCAACCTCAAGAAGACAACCAGACCCACTGCTGAACGAACTATCACAAAAGAGAATGAAAAATACACAACGCAGAAAATTCACGGACCCTAAATTGCATGTTTGTTTCTGTGTCAGCATGCAATTACAGATGAACAACACAGAGCAAGTTATATGTGCCTGTAACTTACACCAGTTACAAGAATGAACTTTATGTGTCTAAATTTGTATTTTTGTGAGAGTTTGTAAGAACTCTCAAAGAGGGGACTGAAGGGATCCAAATTTAAGAATCTATTTCAGATATGTTTCCTTACATAGACTTAAAACCACTATACGATCAAATGACTTATGGAAGGATGAAGTCTATGCATGAATATTGCTGTTCTGCTGTTTCTTTGTTTTCTTGTGTTACTCGAATGTGTTGATGTCTTCGCAAGCAGAAACCTGGTGTAAAGCATCACCTCAGATTTCCATGAACAAGCCTCATGAGGGACGAGTCATCAGAGCGACTCTACGTGGGAAATGGACGCTACAGGAAACAGACTTCACAGCTATTCAGGCGCCATGGACTTTCAAGAATTCCACTCTTATGCTACATGGTTTTCTGTGTAATCATGTAGTTTATATGACATTTTACACCCTGCGTCGCAGGTGTCAACAGTTATGGTTTTGAGAAGAACTATGACACTCATGTAAATCAAGGACACAACACAGAATAAGTTACACGTGCCTGTAATTTACACAAGTTACAAGAATTAACTTTTAAGTGTATAAATTTGTATTTTTGTGAGAGTTATTAGAACTCTCAAAGGGGGAAGTGTTGGATTACATTTTTATTAAAAGTTTAATTTAGTTTTTCCACTGCAATAGTATATAAACTGATAAAGTTTAGTAGACTGATTTATTGAGTCTCCAGCAAAGAGTCTCCTTTCCTGCCAGACTTGTTTTCTCTATTGTGTTTTAAATAAGTCAGATCACTTGATTCTCACCTTTCGGAGCCCAGACGTTGAGTCGTTAGGTTGATTGACTTTCACCTATTGTCTTTAATGGCTCTGGGATGGCTTTTGGAATTGGAGTTCCTGGCCAGTATCAGCATGTGAATAGTTATGCTGATTCAATTGGACTCAGAGTAGGGTGTGTTCCCACTTCATTTGCATGCTTTATTCAGAGTTCCCGCCTCTATGTAATCCCTCCCCCTTGGAATGTATATAGCTACAATGTATAATGTTTTAGTTAGACTGATCATGTTGGAAGTTTCTACAGCCGTGTACAGAGGAGTTCTCAATAAAGAATAACTTCCGTTGAACGCGATCCCAACTGTCTCCTGGTCTCTGCTTTGAAGAAAGAAAAACTTTACAACAAGTCCAACAGTTGAAATCCAGGATTATGAACCATGGGTTTATATAACACCTCATATAGATCTGCATCTGTTGGAGGTTAAAAGAACAGAAAGAGAAGTTGACTTTAGATATGCTTTCTCAGAATATATCAGAGCCCAATATCCTCGACATATACAAGTATATACAGATGGATCAAAAGATCCAGAACATCAAACAACTGGGGCTGCTTTTTTAGTCAAAGTTGCTAGTAATCAGTGGATTAGTGGAGTAAAGCGAACATCAAATCATTTGGCAGTTTATACTGTTGAATTGATAGGAATCCTTTTGGCGGTACAGTGGGTAGAGGAAATAAAACCTGACAATGTTTTAATTTGTACAGATTCAGTTTCAGTTTTAAAGAGCTTGAGATCTTTCAAATCTAGTCGCCAAGATATTCTTTTTAATATACTACATATACATTCAAGAATTGTCCAAATTGGTATATTAGTCAGTTTTATGTGGATTCCAGCACACATAGGAATAAGGGGAAATGAAGAAGTGGATACATTAGCAAAACAAACTTTACAGAAAGATATAATAGAGTTACAAGTTCCATTTAGTAAATCAGAGATGAAGGTTTTAATCTGGAGGAAATTGATAGAAGAATGGCAAGTAGAGTGGAACAATGGGACAAAGGGTAGATTCCTTTTTCAGCTTATTAAACAAGGTAAATCAAAATATAAAGTGTATAGGTAAGTCAAGGAAAGAAGAGATTATTTTCAGCAGAATATTATTAGGGCATTCAAATTTAAATAGCACACTTAAAATAATAGGGAAACACCCAAACGGGTTATGTGAAATCTGTAAGGTTGAAGAAACAGTAACTCATGTATTTCTTGATTGTAGAAGATATGAGCAAGAAAGAGGAACAATGATAGAAGAAATAAGAAAGAATGTAAAGCAGGAAATAAATCTTAAGGTTTTAATAAAATGGGCAAGTGAAATAAATAGTAAAGTCTTCTTCGATTTTATTAGAGAAACGGGTTTGGTGAATAGATTGTAAAACTCTGTTCCACACTCCGGAGCAGAAGGTGGCGGTAATGCACCTATTTAAGTTGGTTGCAAGCCGCCGTTAAAAATCAAAAAGAAGAAGAAGAAGAAGTGAACTCGCACAATGGGTTCAAGGAAAGTAATTTACAAATGTGTTCGATGCAGCTCGGTATACACAACAACTGAGGATATTAGAAGACATGTTTGTCGTAAGTTTTATTGTAAAAATATAGGATATCAACATAATGATGTAGCCTAGTTGTTTATATTTTTAGCTTCATTGCAAGTGTATGACATTTGGAAAATAAACAATGGTAATTAAGTGCTTTTCCTAAAAATGAGAAAGAAAATACAGGGTATTAAAACAGTATGAACTACAAATAAAGTCAGTATGTGAGGCTAAGTAGATGTGTTTTAGTCTGAATTAGGTAAGATGTGTGCTTCCATTTCAGTTTCAGCAATCCCTTCACTCGATTGGGATGTTCTCTTTTGTTCTGGGCGGCAAGTGCAGTAACTGTAACATCGGGCATATTTTGTAGTATTAAACACATATTTATACCGACTTAAGGCTCCGAAAATCCTTCACAAAGAACACAAAGAATGGCCTTCTCAGCTGCCATAGTTGCAACTCTTGCGTCATCAGAACAGTGTGTTCAACGCATCACCGTTTCTGTTTAAAAAACGTTGTGCAACGTTTTGTCGGGGCTGAACGCAGCCCTGATGACGACACAGCTGTTCCACCATTGGCCGGATTCACCGCATGACAACGATCACGTGTGTTTCGTGTTTATTCAAACACCTTTAGTTCCTCTAAAGTTCACAAATCAGTTTTTTTATAACAGTAAACACTCTTTTCATGTAGTTGCGATGTTATATTGTGTCATGTTTATCAAATTAAAACTGATTAAAAAACGTAGACTCCACTTCATTGATAATAGCTTATGTTGAAGTTTATTCTTTGTTCAAACAGACGCTGTATGAAGCAGTACATAAAGTATTGAATGAAAATGTCTCTGAAACATCTGTGTATTATTTAGTGTATTATTAGGCAAATATTGCATTTATTTCACTTCAGCTGTGGTCAGGGACGGATTATGACTTGTAAAGGCCCTGGGGCCAGTTATCTCCAAAGGCCCCCCCAACCCAACGTGAACTGATCGCTCTTCTTAAGTTAACAGAAAATAAACTCGAATGAACTATGTTGGAAGATACAGTAGACTACATCTTGCTGAATTGTATCATGTCTCATGTAATCACTCAATATGTGCTTCAACCGCGGAAATAGGCCAATAAAACAACTGGAGAAAAATATGTCACGTTACGTAACATTTACCTCAGAAAAGCCATTTAATGACCACAGCATAGCTAAAAAAAAATAACTATAGAGAGAAGTATTTTTTGCTAAATATATGCACTATATTCTATATTATAATTTTACTCATATCATTAAAAATATTATAATTTTATTATAAAAAACACATTTTGAGTTGTTAATTTTAACCTTTAATAATAATACCAACTACGTTACAGCATTAGTGAGAGATTTTTCCTTGAGAAAAATGAACATGTAGCTATATATGGTATCTGATATTTAACCAAATTAATTTATGTAAACATTGTTACATGTTATTACTAAACTTAATGAAATTCTGTTTGGTCACCAAATGTTTTGAGAATAACAATAAACCTAATGTGATGCAAGTTTTTTTTTTGTTTTTTTTTTTGTTTTTTACAATCATTTCTAATGATTTCTATTCTTAGGCTGCCTGCTGAACATGGGGTTGAGCTCTTATATTTATGAACTCTCAAAGTTCAGATTAATGCATTTAACTTTAAAATGTAGAAACTTTTCTTGCCCCTGGATCTAGAAGAACTGAGGTCCACCCTCCATAGTTTCACAAAATCCTGTGGATCATTTTGACGTCACTAGTCTATTGTTGATAGGTATTACAATCTGATTGGACCATTTGTTTCGAGTGCTGTGGCTACTAAAATTTGGTTTGACCAGTAAAAAAAAGAAGAAAATCTGTAATTTCCAATATACACTCTGCTTAATTGCCTTTTTTATTAGAAGGTGCATCTTTTACAGTCGTTCAAACAACTGTAGAGTGAAGGGTGTACTGTACGTTTTACTTTTTACAGTTCAAATTTTAAATAATAACTATGCTAAAACATACTCTATTTCTCTCTCTAGGCCCATTTTGTTGGATCATTTATAATTAGGCAACAAAAAATTATGCAAATGAGTCAAATTAAAAATTAGGCAATGTTTAAAAATTGAGTCTCTCTTCAACTTAGGGAAAATAGGCAGTTATGCTGTAATAATAAATATTTATTTTTCCAATAGATAAAAAAAAAATATATATATATTCTAATAAAGTCTAGTTCTAATAAATATAATTTTAAACAGGATGGGACAATAGTTCTATATGAGGTTTTGGGGCCTTCCTATTCACATAGGGCCCAACAGTAAGTTCCAGGGAGCCCTCATTGTCCAAGAGCCTTGTTTAAGAGGCCTTGTGTAGGCTTGTGATGACGAACCTATGTGATTGAAGTCATCACCATTTCAGTATCTGTGAGTGTTAAATGTTGCTATATTTAGTCTGTCAAGTACATTGTTTAAGCGCTTTATTTACATTTTATTTCTTCATCCCGTATAATTAGCTAGGGACGTTTGTAACGCCACAGTTCATATATTCAGTAACATCATCAGGGGCGTAGTTTGTGGGGGGGTTGGGGGTGAGATAACCCCCCCAATATTTAAATCTATGCATTACAACCCCCCAATATTTATACCATGATCACATGAAAAATATGCAGACCCAAACTTCAACCCCCCCAATGTTCAAACCAAATCTACACCCTTGAACATCATGCAAGTTCAATTTCTTTGTTTACTGTTAGCGCTTGCTGAAGTGTAATAAATCACAAGGAGTCTAATGATTTTTACAGACTGTTTATTAGTAAGTTAAACGTTACAGCTCTGTGGTATTGTTTGTACTTACCCGTTAATTTCTGCTCTGCTTGTTCAGGTAGCGCGCGTAACCCGGAACGCGCTTATAATAGCAGCGGTCATACCATGTTTCACAGCTGGGGGGAGGCAACCTAGGTGGGGATTGTGATGTTTGTTCTGTTTAATGTTTAATGTATGTTTGTAACGTTACTTTGCTTAAGCTGCACTAATTGTATTTATTTGGCTGAGTAAGATGAGGTTGTTTTAATGTCATTGTTGTAATGGACATTATTGAAACAAAGGTTACCCTGTGCAAATGGTACTTCCCATTTCCGTTTGGCGGGAAGTTTGTGTATTTAACCAGAGTGTTCCTTTACTGAAGGAGGGTTGGTGGTTTGCTCTGTTACTAGAGTACAACATTATGGTCTATTGTTGATAGAGCGCTGTTTCAGCAATTTTCCTTTGTCTTTAATGTGCAGAGGTTATAGTGCTGCTTCATTAGCATTCATCATGTTTTTTTTTTTCCTTTTTTTATTATTAATTTGTACTTTGCACGGTTTATCCTGGGATAATTAATAAATTACCTATTTTCCACCGAAAACCATCTTGTCATGCCATACCTTCCTAACTCCTCTCTAACTCTCGGACTACAACACCTGGCTTTGGGCAGTCACAAAGACAGTCCTTTGCGACAAGGCTATTGGACACATATATTACAGCATTAATAAACAATTGTTTTCATTGTTAATGGGTTTTCTGAACCAAACTGGATTGCGCTGCCTTCAACCCCAGGGCCCCCCCGGGCTTCTGGTAGTCAAGGGCCCCTGGGCACTGGCCCCATAGGCCCGGTCATTAATCCATCCCTGGCTGTGGTAAAGTATGCAAACACCATGTGAGCGGTCACTACGGGAACCAGAAAGTGTCCGACTTCACGTCTCCGTTTGCAGCTCCACCCCGCCTGCACGCGGCTACTCTCGCCGATCGGTTACATCCAGCCGCAGCCAATGTCGAACACACCTTATGGCGGGACCACACTAGGACACATTTCTAACCGGCATGCATCTCGCGGTGATCACCGGTGATCGGTTCTGCTCAGATTTTGCTCATCTCAAACAAGCCTACTGTTAGGCTGGCGCTGTCATCCTCACACTGCTATGACGTATGGTTCTGCGGTTCTGCATTTGGTTAATATTGGTGAAACCGGGCACATTTTGGCCCTCTAGCGCTTAAAAACAAAACTGCATGCATTTTGCAAAAGAACACTGGCTGAATCCGAAATCGTCCACTAAACCCTCAAATAGGGCGTTATTTGAGGGGACCGCCATTTGTAGTGGTGTCCGAACCCATAGTGGACGTTATTGAGCGCACTTATTCAATCCCACATTGAACTGCAATAACGAGTGCCGATTTACACTCAACAGCTGTCCGAATTCACTCACTCGTTTTCATTAACTCCTTCAAGTGAACAGTATTAGTGGACTAACGTAGGGAATATTGAATGAGGGTTAAGGGGGCGATTTCGGATTCAGCCACTGTTTTGGTTGTGCATCGGCTTTGCATGACCGCGGATGAATGAACACATGAAAATCCAATGATGTCACCTACGCATTTAAATACAATATTTTATGCTGTTATTTTGACTTATTTGAAACACTTATACTTTTAAATTAATAAAAAAAAAAAAAAAAAAAAAAAAAAGCTATTATGACGATTGTCAGTCTGATATGAAGTCTTGCAGTCTTGCAATTTTTTATAACTGATATTCTGGCCATCGTTTTTACAACATTTGAAATCCACCAGCTGTCGCCATCTACGAAAAGACTGCGGTCAAGCCAGCCTCCACCTCGAAATGAGCGGTCAAACTAGCCGCCCCTATATTTCGTGGTGCGCGTATACACTAGCTATTACGGTAAGACCGTCAACCTGTCATCTGAACGGAAAACATTGATCTTCCGGCGAAGGCTATTTCACATTATTCCGTCCGTCCGTCCGTCTGTCCGTCTATCTATCTATATTGTTATCTATCTATATATCTCAAATTATTTATCTATTTATCTATCTATTTCTATAATCTATCTATATTATTATCTATCTATATATCTCTATAATTATCTATCTATCTATCTATCTATCTATCTATCTATCTATCTATCTATCTATCTATCTATCTATCTATCTATCTATCTATCTATCTATCTATCTATCTGTCTGTCTGTCTGTCTGTCTGTCTGTCTGTCTGATTTATAATTATGTATCTGTCTATTTATAATTATCTATCTATCCATCCTAAAATAATAATATACTGTTGTGTCTATACATTCAGAAAATCATATTTAAAAAAAAATCCTAGTTTACACAGCCCAATTTCACCTCAGATGGAGAGTACACCTTCTCACAGTGTCACCTGCACAGTTTCAGGACATTCTGATGTTGTATTACAAAATAAGAGCCCTCCAAAATTCATAAATATGCTGTTGTTGAGTCTATACATTCAGAAAATCATCTTTAAAAAAATCCTAGTTTACACAGCCCAATTTCACCTTAGATGGAGAGTTCATCTTCTCACCGTGTGACCTGCACAGTTTCAGGACATTCTGATGTTGTATTACATAATAAGAGCCCTCCAAAATTCATAAATATGCTGTTTTGGCTTTACATTCAGAAAATCATTTAAAAAAAACAAAAAATCCTAGTTTACACAGCCCAATTTCACCTCAGATGGAGAGTTCACCTTCTCACAGTGTCACCTGCACAGTTTCAGGACATTCTGATGTTGTTGTATTACAAAATAAGAGCCCTCCAAAATTCATAAATGCGCTGTTGAGTCTATACATTCAGAAAATCATTTTTAAAAAAATCCTAGTTTACACAGCCCAATTTCACCTCAGATGGAGAGTACACCTTCTCACCGTGTCACCTGCACAGTTTCAGGACATTCTGATGTTGTATTACAAAATAAGAGCCCTCCAAAATTCAGAAATACACTGTTTTGGCTTTACATTCAGAAAATCATTAAAAAAAAAAAATCCTAGTTTACACAGCCCAATTTCACCTCAGATGGAGAGTACACCTTCTCACAGTGTCACCTGCGCAGTTTCAGGACATTCTGATGCTGTATTACAAAATAAGAGCCCTCCAAAATTCATAAATATGCTGTTGTGTCTATACATTCAGAAAATCATATTTAAAAAAATCCTAGTTTACACAGCCCAATTTCACCTCAGATGGAGAGTACACCTTCTCACTGTGTCACCTGCACAGTTTCAGGACATTCTGATGCTGTATTACAAAATAAGAGCCCTCCAAAATTCATAAATATGCTGTTGTGTCTATACATTCAGAAAATCATATTTAAAAAAATCCTAGTTTACACAGCCCAATTTCACCTCAGATGGAGAGTGCACCTTCTCACAGTGTCACCTGCACAGTTTCAGGACATTCTGATGCTGTATTACAAAATAAGAGCCCTCCAAAATTCATAAATATGAGAGAGAGGTTATAGTGCAGCATATGTCACTTTGAGTGATTTATGACCCTTAAGCCCCGCCCCCTTTTTGACGTGAGAATTTTCCCACGCTTGCCCCGCCCCTTTTCCAGCAGGGGATTTTTTCCCACGCTTGCTCCGCCCCTTTTGACCGGTGGCTTTTTTTCCCACGCTTGCTCCTCCCATATGGCGTGAACAGAACCAGGGAGATATTATAAATTAAATTATATATTTAATAATATAAAACGTTGTATAAAAGTTAAAATACACATGTGTTTAGTGTTCTCACACATTTGTAAAATGTTAAAATGTCAATGAAAAGTTTAAATTGCATTATCTTAAAGCTATCAAAATGTATTAGTATTAAGACATTAAACAAATATTAAAACATATCAAGCGCATAAACACATACGTACATTTAAAAAACTGACTTATGTTTTTACAAGTCCGTTTTGTTGAAAGAAGAACAAAAGTTTTTTTTTTATCCGTCTCCAAAGGCTTAGAGCTTTTAACACCAAAAATGACAAAATCCGAAAAAGTGAATAGTTCTATTTTCTAACATACATTTAAAGAAAAAGCTGTACTTTCACAATTACATTGTTTAAAGGTTAAAAGTTTAAATTATATTTTCTTAAAGATATCAAAATGTGTTAGTGTTAAAACATCTAAAACAACATTTTAAAGATGTTAAAAGTTTAAATTATATTTTCTTAAAGATATCAAAATGTGTTAGTATTAAAACATCTAAAACAACATTTTAAAGATGTTGAAACATTAATGAAAAAAGTTTAAATTATATTTTCTTAAAGATATCAAAATGTGTTAGTATTAAAACATCTAAAACAACATTTTATGTTAAAACATAAATGTTAAAACATTGAAAAAGCAATAATCAGCTCCGGACCGTGGGAATTTCCCATGGTTCCCTTCCCTACAAACACCCCCACCCCTCCCCACTTCTGGTCAGGTCATGTGACCGTGGGAAATTTTCCCACGGTCCACATTAAAACATCTAAAACAACATGTATTAAAATTATATCGAACAAATAGTTCTATTTTCTAATACATTTGAAGAAAAGTTATACATTCACAATTACATAGTGTTTAAAGGTGTATAAAACATTGTTTAAAGTTTAAATTATATTTTCTTAAAGATATCTAAATGTGTTAGTATTAAAACATCTAAAACAACATTTTATGTTAAAACATAAATGTTTAAACACTGAAAATCAATGTTCAGTCATTTACAGAAGAGTATAACGGGTTAAGAGAGTTTTTCATTACAAAAAGATAATTTTTAAAAATGTTGAACCATAATCATTTAACTTTCACACATTATTTATAAAACGTTACATTTTACATAAAGTATCTTTAAAAGTGTATATTTTCTTAAAGATATAAAAAAATGCGTTAGCATTAAAACGCCTAAAACAACATTTTAAAGATGTTAAAACATTAATGAAAAAGTTTAAATTATATTTTCTTAAAGATATCAAAATGTGATAGTATTAAAACATCTAAAACAACATTTTATGTTAAAACATAAATGTTAAAACATTGAAAAAGCAATATTCACCTCCGGACCGTGGGAATTTCCCATGGTCCCCTTCCCTACAAACATCCCCACCCCTCCCCACTTCTGTATTGTTTAACAGATAACATCATGACAATGTATATTAAAACTTTTTTTAAGAAATGTACAATAAAGACATAATCAGAGATGAGATCAGTGTTTTTTTTTTTTTTTTTTTTATTAAAAGAAGACAGATGTCATTTCATTTCATTCATGTATCCATCACTTTTAAAACATTAATGAAATAAGTTAAAATTGCATTTTTCTCTAAAAGAGTTATTAAAAATGAGTTAGCGTTATTTTAAGATGTTAAAAATCAATAATTTACAGAAAAGTAAATGTATCCATCCGCACAGTATTTGTAAAACTGTTACATAAAACACAAACTAGTTTAAAAACATTGTTAAAAAGCCTTACGTTTCACATACCATTTGTTGAAAGAGAGCCAAAAGGTATATCCAAAGGTATATTCCACATGAAATGTATATCGGAAATGTATATCCAAAAGGTATATCCAAGACCAAAGGTTTATCCAACAACAAGGATATATTCATGACCAGAGGTATATCCAAATATATATCCAAAAGGTATATCCAAGACCAAAGGCTTTATCCAACATTAAGGGTATATCCGGATCCATAGGTTTAGAGATTTTATTTCCAAAAGTTGCAAAGTCTCGTGAGGAGCTCAATGAAACACGTCCACATGGTTACATCCCAAAAGTTAGACTGACCTCTGTGACATCTGCCCTGTAGCCACAGGTAGACCACTCCCACCCTAGACCCCTCCCACCCCTAGATACCTCCCACCCCTAGACCCCTCCCACACCATGACCCCTCCTACATCAAGATCCCTCCCAAGCCAACTATGTATTGGTACCAGATCAGTGAGTTGTTTTTAATTAAAGAAGAGTTTTGTTTTCCACATTAATTTAAAACTCTTTAAAAACAATATATGTATGAAGTTAAAATGCAATGGTTCAGTATTCGTACATTTTACGACGTTATCTGAAAAAAGTTTGAATGTGGCCCTTCACATTCAGATTTAGAAAACCGTTCAAAACAACATCAACAAAAAATAATGTGCAATCATTTTAAAACAAGTTCCATATGATACATCACTCATCGTAGGTAGACACATGAATGAGTATAGATCATGTGTAAACTGAGTCTCAGACTAAATAACATTTATAAAAAATAAAAGTTGTTTAAAGTTTTAAGTTAATTCATGTTTTAGTTAAGTTATATTCATTAACTTACTGATTTATTCACTCCTTGATAAGATAATCCACCTCACCCAATGGAGAAATCGATCATTGTTTGAGAATGCGTTTTGATGTAAAAAATAATGAATCTGTTCAAAACTATCTGCTTTTAACTTTAAAACCTTGAAACATAAGCGGTAGGCAAACATTTTCCACACACACATGTAACACTTTCACATACAACTTTAATAATAAAATAACTTTAACTTGTAAAATGACACACCTTTAAAATACAAAGGTGTATAGGCTAGTATTTAAAACGCCAGGCCTATCAGAAAAATGTAAACAAGCTAGAATGTCTTTTTACGTATACAGATTTTAAAACACGTAAAAAAAAAAAAAAAAAAAAAAAAAAAAAAAAAAAAAAAGGTCACCGTTAAATAATTTAAAACAACTTATAGGGTAGAATGCATTTCACAAATGAGTTTTAAAGATACCGGAAAAAGAAATGGTAAATTATATTTTTAAACAATGTTTCAAACGTGAGCATTTAACATATCGAACAACATCAGTTAAAAAATACGTAAAACGAATAGTTTTTAAGCAAAGCTTTTTAACATTACAATTCACTATAAACTTTTGTTTAGTTCTTAGCTAAAATATATCCTTCACTGTCCATGGAAAGCATAACATGAATGTGAAATCCGGTCTGTGAAGCCAAGTATACGTTGGTAAAAAATACTTATTCAAAACAATGTTTTAAATTTTGTACGTTTTATTTAATTTAGTTATTAATTCAGTATTAGATCTTTTTACTTATGTCTCATTGGAGGCCTCCGGATGACACAGATGTGACGTGACATCACAGTGTTTTCATTAAAGAAGACATATGTGCATTAATTACACTCATTACATATTAAACGTTAAAACAACAGTGAAATAAGTTAAAATTGCATTTTCTCTAAAAGAGTTATTTTAAGATGTTAAAACATTAAAAATACAACGTTCAGTCATATACAGAAAAGTAAAAACAACTTAAGAGAGTTTTTTTTTTTTTCATTTACAAAAAAAAAATATATATATCTAACGTCCATACAGTATTTGTTAAACTTTTACATAAAACACAAACTAGTTTAAAAAGCCTTACGTTTTTACATAACCAATTGTTAAAGACTCAGAGTTTAAAAGATATAAAAGTGTTTCCTTGTGCTGGAGCAGAGTAAAAGAATGTCCACTCACTCCAGAGATTTGCCAGGACTGACACTCTGTGAGGGCTGCACAGAGACCCACGCAAACCCCGCCCCTACCACCTCCCACAACAGGTGGCCCGTGGGAAAACCCAACAGCCCCTTTTCACCTCCCAAACAGAAAACACGACTGGTCACTTCAGAGTCCAAGTTGGAAATGACTACTGAAAGACGGGACAGTGGGTCAAACAGACTCCGCCCCCTAACACACCCCTCTCAAAGCTGAGAGGCCGACAAAAAAAAAACCTCTCAGTTAGGTTATTTATTTTTCTCATATAGTTATTTCTTTTTTTTATTCTCTATTTTTACAGACCTAAAATCATGATGCTTCAAAGTATGGATTGGAAGTAAATTACCAAAGACACAAACGACTTCAAACATTTATACAGTAGTGTGTTGCAAAAGCAGAATTCTTCTTTAAATAAAGATTTGCCTTTATTCATGCTTTAATTTCTTTAAAACAGTCTGATGACATGCAATATTTCTGTGGTTAATTGATTAGTAATGTTGCGAGAGGTTTCCTCATACGAGTAAAAACGCTTTAGATGTGTTTGTGACAAACCATTGTACTCACTTAGACCTTTTGAAAAAACATTAATACAACTCTTGCTTTACAAAAACTGGTATTACACTAAAACAAGACACAAAATTGTATATTTCATTTACCCCTACAGTTTTTTCTCAGTTAGGCATATAGTTATTTCTTTTTTATAAATTTTTCTAAAATCATGATGCTTCAAAGTATGGATTGGAAGTAAATTACCAAAGACACAAACGACTTCAAACATTTATACAGTAGTGTGTTGCAAAAGCAGAACTCGATCTACTATGCGTTGGGATAATCCAGACATAGCTTTACTAAAAGAAAATATTATGGAAGTCATTTTCAAACTGTGAGTAGGCTATGGTTCAACATGTAATTATATCATATTTTATATATTAATATCATGGTTCCATGTTGTTTTAATGTTTGTTTGTTTGTTATTAACTAATACCTTTTTTAACTAACACTTCAACATCCTGCACAAATTAAAGAAACGTTTGAGCTAAGGATGACTCTGACCCCCAAATAAACAGGTAATGGAGTGCTCACAGTCTACAATATACAGTTAGATATTCTCCTACTTCGTATGTGTGTAAATAGTTGTGCTAAATTCTTTGGGTGTATTTTTTACACATCAACATATTTGTCACACCGTAGCGATGCATCACGGTCTTGTAAAGCCGGACTAACTTTAAAACACCATCTGTGTCACTAAACAACATGGTTAAGCTAATGAATTACAGTTGATACGTGGTATTTTTACGTGAAAGGAGGGATAGGAATATTGAACATATAAAAATAAAAATATTTTAACCTATCGTCAATTTCAATTGTTTGATAAATCATCTAACAATCAACAGTTATATGTGAAACAATTAGAGTTGGTGTAAATTTGCACATCCAAAAACTGTTGTTACTTGGATGATAAATATCTTCACTTTATAATAGGAAAGTACGGACAGCGCCTTTGACCAATCCTCTACATATGGGGCACTTGCGCAGAGAAGGCGCACATTCTTTGCACACAACTAGGTGACCACAGGGGATGAAGACAATGTTCACTTCCTTATCCATGCAAACTTTGCATGTGCGCTCCTCTTGAAGTCTTCTTAACTGTTCCTCCATAGGCAAGTCTGAAAGATCTTGACTCGGTGATGCAGCTTCATTTGTCTGGGCCATCAGTTCTCTCAGCAGGCAGACATCATTCTTCTTGATCCAGTTGCGGAAGACCTCTGCTGCCACATTTCCTTTCGACAGGACTAACTCAATGAGCTGCCCTGTCTGCTGCTTGACTGTAGTGCAGTTACGAATAATGCCATACTCTTTCTGTGAGATGATGCTCTCCTCTAGAAGATGGTCCATTAAGCTCTGCACACTTTTTAGCTGCTGTGACATGACATGATGATGTTTCTTAAGAAAAGTAAAACCATCTGATGCCATTTCCTCAGCAAGAAGCTCTCGCTCCTCCTCTCTCTTCTCATCTTCTGCACTTAGTAAAACAGACACCAACTCTTGAACGGTTTTGTAATTTTCTCCACTTGCGAGAATTTTGCTTTGAACATTTTGCTTCACCAGGCCACGCTCAAATCCCATCTCTAAACCAGACTTCACCACAGGATTGTTCATCATCACTGCATCTTCTGAACGGTCTTCTCCAGGACCCAGGTGTACAACAGGTGGAATAACAAACTCTCTTGAGTTGCTGTCTCCATTAGTCAATAGCTGTTCAAATAGTCTTGGAAATCTTGCTTGAATCTGATGAACAAACTCTTGGCCCTTTTCTTGCAACAGGTATTCACATCTTGGAAACCACTTGGCATGTTCTACCCATGGATCATCACCAGGCTCCCAACATCTGAGTCCACCATCACAACAAAAGCACTTCACGTCATCACGACGACCAACATAGTAAAAACCAGCCTTAGCCAATTGGTCTGGTCGAACAGTTATTCTTGAGGGCCAGTAGACAAATGTGAGCAACCTTTCTTCACACTGTTGCTTTGCCGAGTTAGATACATTGGAAAGCTCGGCTGGAGTTACTGTAGCAAGAGACCAATTTTGAAAAGTGTCAAGGAGTTCCTGTTCCCAACGCATGTCAGGACTGTGACAAGCCGGAGGTCGTTGGTGAGACATATCCCGGTGAGACATATCCAGGTTTAAGTAACCCACCCGCTCCTCCATTTGGCCTGAAACGGATGGCGTGGTGGTCGATGTTACGGGTGTCGCAGGGCTGTAGGATGGCTACGTTGCGAAGCAGAGAGCGGGGCTTGAGTGGACACGCCCTGTGGTCGCATTTTTATGTCTTCATCCAGAGTTTACCCCTCACCACAAACCTGTCGCCCTCTTACTCTGCCCGCTCTCTGCTTCGCAACGTAGCCATCCTACAGGCCTGCGACACCCGTAACATCGACCACCACGCCATCCGTTTCAGGCCAAATGGAGGAGCGGGTGGGTTACTTAAACCTGGATATGTCTCACCGGGATATGTCTCACCAACGACCTCCGGCTTGTCACAGTCCTGACATGCGTTGGGAACAGGAACTCCTTGACACTTTTCAAAATTGGTCTCTTGCTACAGTAACTCCAGCCGAGCTTTCCAATGTATCTAACTCGGCAAAGCAACAGTGTGAAGAAAGGTTGCTCACATTTGTCTACTGGCCCTCAAGAATAACTGTTCGACCAGACCAATTGGCTAAGGCTGGTTTTTACTATGTTGGTCGTCGTGATGACGTGAAGTGCTTTTGTTGTGATGGTGGACTCAGATGTTGGGAGCCTGGTGATGATCCATGGGTAGAACATGCCAAGTGGTTTCCAAGATGTGAATACCTGTTGCAAGAAAAGGGCCAAGAGTTTGTTCATCAGATTCAAGCAAGATTTCCAAGACTATTTGAACAGCTATTGACTAATGGAGACAGCAACTCAAGAGAGTTTGTTATTCCACCTGTTGTACACCTGGGTCCTGGAGAAGACCGTTCAGAAGATGCAGTGATGATGAACAATCCTGTGGTGAAGTCTGGTTTAGAGATGGGATTTGAGCGTGGCCTGGTGAAGCAAAATGTTCAAAGCAAAATTCTCGCAAGTGGAGAAAATTACAAAACCGTTCAAGAGTTGGTGTCTGTTTTACTAAGTGCAGAAGATGAGAAGAGAGAGGAGGAGCGAGAGCTTCTTGCTGAGGAAATGGCATCAGATGGTTTTACTTTTCTTAAGAAACATCATCATGTCATGTCACAGCAGCTAAAAAGTGTGCAGAGCTTAATGGACCATCTTCTAGAGGAGAGCATCATCTCACAGAAAGAGTATGGCATTATTCGTAACTGCACTACAGTCAAGCAGCAGACAGGGCAGCTCATTGAGTTAGTCCTGTCGAAAGGAAATGTGGCAGCAGAGGTCTTCCGCAACTGGATCAAGAAGAATGATGTCTGCCTGCTGAGAGAACTGATGGCCCAGACAAATGAAGCTGCATCACCGAGTCAAGATCTTTCAGACTTGCCTATGGAGGAACAGTTAAGAAGACTTCAAGAGGAGCGCACATGCAAAGTTTGCATGGATAAGGAAGTGAACATTGTCTTCATCCCCTGTGGTCACCTAGTTGTGTGCAAAGAATGTGCGCCTTCTCTGCGCAAGTGCCCCATATGTAGAGGATTGGTCAAAGGCGCTGTCCGTACTTTCCTATTATAAAGTGAAGATATTTATCATCCAAGTAACAACAGTTTTTGGATGTGCAAATTTACACCAACTCTAATTGTTTCACATATAACTGTTGATTGTTAGATGATTTATCAAACAATTGAAATTGACGATAGGTTAAAATATTTTTATTTTTATATGTTCAATATTCCTATCCCTCCTTTCACGTAAAAATACCACGTATCAACTGTAATTCATTAGCTTAACCATGTTGTTTAGTGACACAGATGGTGTTTTAAAGTTAGTCCGGCTTTACAAGACCGTGATGCATCGCTACGGTGTGACAAATATGTTGATGTGTAAAAAATACACCCAAAGAATTTAGCACAACTATTTACACACATACGAAGTAGGAGAATATCTAACTGTATATTGTAGACTGTGAGCACTCCATTACCTGTTTATTTGGGGGTCAGAGTCATCCTTAGCTCAAACGTTTCTTTAATTTGTGCAGGATGTTGAAGTGTTAGTTAAAAAAGGTATTAGTTAATAACAAACAAACAAACAAACATTAAAACAACATGGAACCATGATATTAATATATAAAATATGATATAATTACATGTTGAACCATAGCCTACTCACAGTTTGAAAATGACTTCCATAATATTTTCTTTTAGTAAAGCTATGTCTGGATTATCCCAACGCATAGTAGATCGAGTTCTGCTTTTGCAACACACTACTGTATAAATGTTTGAAGTCGTTTGTGTCTTTGGTAATTTACTTCCAATCCATACTTTGAAGCATCATGATTTTAGAAAAATTTATAAAAAAGAAATAACTATATGCCTAACTGAGAAAAAACTGTAGGGGTAAATGAAATATACAATTTTGTGTCTTGTTTTAGTGTAATACCAGTTTTTGTAAAGCAAGAGTTGTATTAATGTTTTTTCAAAAGGTCTAAGTGAGTACAATGGTTTGTCACAAACACATCTAAAGCGTTTTTACTCGTATGAGGAAACCTCTCGCAACATTACTAATCAATTAACCACAGAAATATTGCATGTCATCAGACTGTTTTAAAGAAATTAAAGCATGAATAAAGGCAAATCTTTATTTAAAGAAGAATTCTGCTTTTGCAACACACTACTGTATAAATGTTTGAAGTCGTTTGTGTCTTTGGTAATTTACTTCCAATCCATACTTTGAAGCATCATGATTTTAGGTCTGTAAAAATAGAGAATAAAAAAAAGAAATAACTATATGAGAAAAATAAATAACCTAACTGAGAGGTTTTTTTTTTGTCGGCCTCTCAGCTTTGAGAGGGGTGTGTTAGGGGGCGGAGTCTGTTTGACCCACTGTCCCGTCTTTCAGTAGTCATTTCCAACTTGGACTCTGAAGTGACCAGTCGTGTTTTCTGTTTGGGAGGTGAAAAGGGGCTGTTGGGTTTTCCCACGGGCCACCTGTTGTGGGAGGTGGTAGGGGCGGGGTTTGCGTGGGTCTCTGTGCAGCCCTCACAGAGTGTCAGTCCTGGCAAATCTCTGGAGTGAGTGGACATTCTTTTACTCTGCTCCAGCACAAGGAAACACTTTTATATCTTTTAAACTCTGAGTCTTTAACAATTGGTTATGTAAAAACGTAAGGCTTTTTAAACTAGTTTGTGTTTTATGTAAAAGTTTAACAAATACTGTATGGACGTTAGATATATATATTTTTTTTTTGTAAATGAAAAAAAAAAAAACTCTCTTAAGTTGTTTTTACTTTTCTGTATATGACTGAACGTTGTATTTTTAATGTTTTAACATCTTAAAATAACTCTTTTAGAGAAAATGCAATTTTAACTTATTTCACTGTTGTTTTAACGTTTAATATGTAATGAGTGTAATTAATGCACATATGTCTTCTTTAATGAAAACACTGTGATGTCACGTCACATCTGTGTCATCCGGAGGCCTCCAATGAGACATAAGTAAAAAGATCTAATACTGAATTAATAACTAAATTAAATAAAACGTACAAAATTTAAAACATTGTTTTGAATAAGTATTTTTTACCAACGTATACTTGGCTTCACAGACCGGATTTCACATTCATGTTATGCTTTCCATGGACAGTGAAGGATATATTTTAGCTAAGAACTAAACAAAAGTTTATAGTGAATTGTAATGTTAAAAAGCTTTGCTTAAAAACTATTCGTTTTACGTATTTTTTAACTGATGTTGTTCGATATGTTAAATGCTCACGTTTGAAACATTGTTTAAAAATATAATTTACCATTTCTTTTTCCGGTATCTTTAAAACTCATTTGTGAAATGCATTCTACCCTATAAGTTGTTTTAAATTATTTAACGGTGACCTTTTTTTTTTTTTTTTTTTTTTTTTTTTTTTTTTTTTTTACGTGTTTTAAAATCTGTATACGTAAAAAGACATTCTAGCTTGTTTACATTTTTCTGATAGGCCTGGCGTTTTAAATACTAGCCTATACACCTTTGTATTTTAAAGGTGTGTCATTTTACAAGTTAAAGTTATTTTATTATTAAAGTTGTATGTGAAAGTGTTACATGTGTGTGTGGAAAATGTTTGCCTACCGCTTATGTTTCAAGGTTTTAAAGTTAAAAGCAGATAGTTTTGAACAGATTCATTATTTTTTACATCAAAACGCATTCTCAAACAATGATCGATTTCTCCATTGGGTGAGGTGGATTATCTTATCAAGGAGTGAATAAATCAGTAAGTTAATGAATATAACTTAACTAAAACATGAATTAACTTAAAACTTTAAACAACTTTTATTTTTTATAAATGTTATTTAGTCTGAGACTCAGTTTACACATGATCTATACTCATTCATGTGTCTACCTACGATGAGTGATGTATCATATGGAACTTGTTTTAAAATGATTGCACATTATTTTTTGTTGATGTTGTTTTGAACGGTTTTCTAAATCTGAATGTGAAGGGCCACATTCAAACTTTTTTCAGATAACGTCGTAAAATGTACGAATACTGAACCATTGCATTTTAACTTCATACATATATTGTTTTTAAAGAGTTTTAAATTAATGTGGAAAACAAAACTCTTCTTTAATTAAAAACAACTCACTGATCTGGTACCAATACATAGTTGGCTTGGGAGGGATCTTGATGTAGGAGGGGTCATGGTGTGGGAGGGGTCTAGGGGTGGGAGGTATCTAGGGGTGGGAGGGGTCTAGGGTGGGAGTGGTCTACCTGTGGCTACAGGGCAGATGTCACAGAGGTCAGTCTAACTTTTGGGATGTAACCATGTGGACGTGTTTCATTGAGCTCCTCACGAGACTTTGCAACTTTTGGAAATAAAATCTCTAAACCTATGGATCCGGATATACCCTTAATGTTGGATAAAGCCTTTGGTCTTGGATATACCTTTTGGATATATATTTGGATATACCTCTGGTCATGAATATATCCTTGTTGTTGGATAAACCTTTGGTCTTGGATATACCTTTTGGATATACATTTCCGATATACATTTCATGTGGAATATACCTTTGGATATACCTTTTGGCTCTCTTTCAACAAATGGTATGTGAAACGTAAGGCTTTTTAACAATGTTTTTAAACTAGTTTGTGTTTTATGTAACAGTTTTACAAATACTGTGCGGATGGATACATTTACTTTTCTGTAAATTATTGATTTTTAACATCTTAAAATAACGCTAACTCATTTTTAATAACTCTTTTAGAGAAAAATGCAATTTTAACTTATTTCATTAATGTTTTAAAAGTGATGGATACATGAATGAAATGAAATGACATCTGTCTTCTTTTAATAAAAAAAAAAAAAAAAAAACACTGATCTCATCTCTGATTATGTCTTTATTGTACATTTCTTAAAAAAAGTTTTAATATACATTGTCATGATGTTATCTGTTAAACAATACAGAAGTGGGGAGGGGTGGGGATGTTTGTAGGGAAGGGGACCATGGGAAATTCCCACGGTCCGGAGGTGAATATTGCTTTTTCAATGTTTTAACATTTATGTTTTAACATAAAATGTTGTTTTAGATGTTTTAATACTATCACATTTTGATATCTTTAAGAAAATATAATTTAAACTTTTTCATTAATGTTTTAACATCTTTAAAATGTTGTTTTAGGCGTTTTAATGCTAACGCATTTTTTTATATCTTTAAGAAAATATACACTTTTAAAGATACTTTATGTAAAATGTAACGTTTTATAAATAATGTGTGAAAGTTAAATGATTATGGTTCAACATTTTTAAAAATTATCTTTTTGTAATGAAAAACTCTCTTAACCCGTTATACTCTTCTGTAAATGACTGAACATTGATTTTCAGTGTTTAAACATTTATGTTTTAACATAAAATGTTGTTTTAGATGTTTTAATACTAACACATTTAGATATCTTTAAGAAAATATAATTTAAACTTTAAACAATGTTTTATACACCTTTAAACACTATGTAATTGTGAATGTATAACTTTTCTTCAAATGTATTAGAAAATAGAACTATTTGTTCGATATAATTTTAATACATGTTGTTTTAGATGTTTTAATGTGGACCGTGGGAAAATTTCCCACGGTCACATGACCTGACCAGAAGTGGGGAGGGGTGGGGGTGTTTGTAGGGAAGGGAACCATGGGAAATTCCCACGGTCCGGAGCTGATTATTGCTTTTTCAATGTTTTAACATTTATGTTTTAACATAAAATGTTGTTTTAGATGTTTTAATACTAACACATTTTGATATCTTTAAGAAAATATAATTTAAACTTTTTTCATTAATGTTTCAACATCTTTAAAATGTTGTTTTAGATGTTTTAATACTAACACATTTTGATATCTTTAAGAAAATATAATTTAAACTTTTAACATCTTTAAAATGTTGTTTTAGATGTTTTAACACTAACACATTTTGATATCTTTAAGAAAATATAATTTAAACTTTTAACCTTTAAACACAATGTAATTGTGAAAGTACAGCTTTTTCTTTAAATGTATGTTAGAAAATAGAACTATTCACTTTTTCGGATTTTGTCATTTTTGGTGTTAAAAGCTCTAAGCCTTTGGAGACGGATAAAAAAAAACTTTTGTTCTTCTTTCAACAAAACGGACTTGTAAAAACATAAGTCAGTTTTTTAAATGTACGTATGTGTTTATGCGCTTGATATGTTTTAATATTTGTTTAATGTCTTAATACTAATACATTTTGATAGCTTTAAGATAATGCAATTTAAACTTTTCATTGACATTTTAACATTTTACAAATGTGTGAGAACACTAAACACATGTGTATTTTAACTTTTATACAACGTTTTATATTATTAAATATATAATTTAATTTATAATATCTCCCTGGTTCTGTTCACGCCATATGGGAGGAGCAAGCGTGGGAAAAAAAGCCACCGGTCAAAAGGGGCGGAGCAAGCGTGGGAAAAAATCCCCTGCTGGAAAAGGGGCGGGGCAAGCGTGGGAAAATTCTCACGTCAAAAAGGGGGCGGGGCTTAAGGGTCATAAATCACTCAAAGTGACATATGCTGCACTATAACCTCTCTCTAATATGCTGTTGTGTCTATACATTCAGAAAATCATATTTAAAAAAATCCTAGTTTACACAGCCCAATTCCACCTTAGATGGAGAGTACACCTTCTCACAGTGTCACCTGCACAGTTTCAGGACATTCTGATGTTGTATTAAAAAATAAGAGCCCTCCAAAATTCATAAATACGCTGTTTTGGCTTTACATTCAGAAAATCATAAAAAAAAAAAATCCTAGTTTACACAGCCCAATTTCACCTCAGATGGAGAGTACACCTTCTCACAGTGTCACCTGCACAGTTTCAGGACATTCTGATGCTGTATTACAAAATAAGAGCCCTCCAAATTTCATAAATACGCTGTTGTGTCTATACATTCAGAAAATCATTTTTAAAACAAATCCTAGTTTACACAGCCCAATTTCACCTCAGATGGAGAGTACACCTTCTCACAGTGTCACCTGCACAGTTTCAGGACATTCTGATGTTGTATTACATAATAAGAGCCCTCCAAAATTAATAAATATTCTGTTTTGGCTTTACATTCAGAAAATCATTTTAAAAAAAAAATCCTAGTTTACACAGCCCAATTTCACCTCAGATGGAGAGTACACCTTCTCACAGTGTCACCTGCACAGTTTCAGGACATTCTGATGTTGTATTACAAAATAAGAGCCCTCCAAAATTCATAAATACGCTGTTTTGGCTTTACATTCAGAAAATCATTAAAAAAAAAATCCTAGTTTACACAGCCCAATTTCACCTCAGATGGAGAGTACACCTTCTCACAGTGTCACCTGCACAGTTTCAGGACATTCTGATGTTGTATTCCAAAATAAGAGCCCTCCAAATTTAATAAATACGCTGTTTTGGCTTTACATTCAGAAAATCATTAAAAAAAAATCCTAGATTACACAGCCCAATTTCACCTCAGATGGAGAGTACACCTTCTCACAGTGTCACCTGCACAGTTTCAGGACATTCTGATGCTGTATTACAAAACAAGAGCCCTCCAAAATTCATAAATACGCTGTTGTGTCTGTACATTCAGAAAATCATATTTAAAACAATCCTAGTTTACACAGCCCAATTTCACCTCAGATGGAGAGTACACCTTCTCACAGTGTCACCTGCACAGTTTCAGGACATTCTGATGCTGTATTACAAAATAAGAGCCCTCCAAAATTCATAAATACGCTGTTGTGTCTATACATTCAGAAAATCATTTTAAAAAAAAATCCTAGTTTACACAGCCCAATTTCACCTTAGATGGAGAGTTCACCTTCTCACCGTGTGACCTGCACAGTTTCAGGACATTCTGATGTTGTATTACATAATAAGAGCCCTCCAAAATTCATAAATATGCTGTTTTGGCTTTACATTCAGAAAATCATTTAAAAAAAACAAAAAATCCTAGTTTACACAGCCCAATTTCACCTCAGATGGAGAGTTCACCTTCTCACAGTGTCACCTGCACAGTTTCAGGACATTCTGATGTTGTTGTATTACAAAATAAGAGCCCTCCAAAATTCATAAATGCGCTGTTGAGTCTATACATTCAGAAAATCATTTTTAAAAAAATCCTAGTTTACACAGCCCAATTTCACCTCAGATGGAGAGTACACCTTCTCACAGTGTCACCTGCGCAGTTTCAGGACATTCTGATGCTGTATTACAAAATAAGAGCCCTCCAAAATTCATAAATATGCTGTTGTGTCTATACATTCAGAAAATCATATTAAAAAAAATCCTAGTTTACACAGCCCAATTTCACCTCAGATGGAGAGTGCACCTTCTCACAGTGTCACCTGCACAGTTTCAGGACATTCTGATGCTGTATTACAAAATAAGAGCCCTCCAAAATTCATAAATATGCTGTTGTGTCTATACATTCAGAAAATCATATTTAAAAAAATCCTAGTTTACACAGCCCAATTCCACCTTAGATGGAGAGTACACCTTCTCACAGTGTCACCTGCACAGTTTCAGGACATTCTGATGTTGAATTACAAAATAAGAGCCCTCCAAAATTCATAAATACGCTGTTTTGGCTTTACATTCAGAAAATCATAAAAAAAAAATCCTAGTTTACACAGCCCAATTTCACCTCAGATGGAGAGTACACCTTCTCACAGTGTCACCTGCACAGTTTCAGGACATTCTGATGCTGTATTACAAAACAAGAGCCCTCCAAAATTCATAAATACGCTGTTGTGTCTATACATTCAGAAAATCATATTTAAAAAAATCCTAGTTTACACAGCCCAATTTCACCTCAGATGGAGAGTACACCTTCTCACAGTGTCACCTGCACAGTTTCAGGACATTCTGATGCTGTATTAAAAAACAAGAGCCCTCCAAAATTCATAAATACGCTGTTGTGTCTATACATTCAGAAAATCATTTTAAAAAAAAATCCTAGTTTACACAGCCCAATTTCACCTCAGATGGAGAGTACACCTTCTCACAGTGTCACCTGCACAGTTTCAGGACATTCTGATGTTGTATTACATAATAAGAGCCCTCCAAAATTAATAAATATGCTGTTTTGGCTTTACATTCAGAAAATCATTTTAAAAAAAAAATCCTAGTTTACACAGCCCAATTTCACCTCAGATGGAGAGTACACCTTCTCACAGTGTCACCTGCACAGTTTCAGGACATTCTGATGTTGTATTACAAAATAAGAGCCCTCCAAAATTCATAAATACGCTGTTTTGGCTTTACATTCAGAAAATCATTAAAAAAAAAATCCTAGATTACACAGCCCAATTTCACCTCAGATGGAGAGTACACCTTCTCACAGTGTCACCTGCACAGTTTCAGGACATTCTGATGCTGTATTAAAAAACAAGAGCCCTCCAAAATTCATAAATACGCTGTTGTGTCTATACATTCAGAAAATCATATTTAAAAAAATCCTAGTTTACACAGCCCAATTTCACCTCAGATGGAGAGTACACCTTCTCACAGTGTCACCTGCACAGTTTCAGGACATTCTGATGCTGTATTACAAAATAAGAGCCCTCCAAAATTCATAAATACGCTGTTGTGTCTATACATTCAGAAAATCATTTTAAAAAAAAATCCTAGTTTACACAGCCCAATTTCACCTCAGATGGAGAGTACACCTTCTCACAGTGTCACCTGCACAGTTTCAGGACATTCTGATGTTGTATTACAAAATAAGAGCCCTCCAAAATTCATAAATACACTGTTTTGGCTTTACATTCAGAAAATCATTAAAAAAAAAATCCTAGTTTACACAGCCCAATTTCACCTCAGATGGAGAGTACACCTTCTCACAGTGTCACCTGCACAGTTTCAGGACATTCTGATGTTGTATTCCAAAATAAGAGCCCTCCAAATTTCATAAATACGCTGTTTTGGCTTTACATTCAGAAAATCATAAAAAAAAAATCCTAGATTACACAGCCCAATTTCACCTCAGATGGAGAGTACACCTTCTCACAGTGTGACCTGCACAGTTTCAGGACATTCTGATGTTGTATTACAAAATAAGAGCCCTCCAAAATTCATAAATACGCGGTTTTGGCTTTACGTTCAGAAAATCGTTAAAAAAAAATCCTAGTTTACACAGCCCAATTTCACCTCAGATGGAGAGTACACCTTCTCACAGTGTCACCTGCACAGTTTCAGGACATTCTGATGCTGTATTACAAAATAAGAGCCCTCCAAAATTCATAAATACGCTGTTGTGTCTATACATTCAGAAAATCATTTTAAAAAAAAATCCTAGTTTACACAGCCCAATTTCACCTCAGATGGAGAGTACACCTTCTCACAGTGTCACCTGCACAGTTTCAGGACATTCTGATGTTGTATTACAAAATAAGAGCCCTCCAAAATTCAGAAATACACTGTTTTGGCTTTACATTCAGAAAATCATTTAAAAAAAAATCCTAGTTTACACAGCCCAATTTCACCTCAGATGGAGAGTACACCTTCTCACAGTGTCACCTGCACAGTTTCAGGACATTCTGATGTTGTATTCCAAAATAAGAGCCCTCCAAATTTCATAAATACGCTGTTTTGGCTTTACATTCAAAAAATCATTAAAAAAAAATCCTAGATTACACAGCCCAATTTCACCTCAGATGGAGAGTACACCTTCTCACAGTGTGACCTGCACAGTTTCAGGACATTCTGATGTTGTATTACAAAATAAGAGCCCTCCAAAATTCATAAATACGCGGTTTTGGCTTTACGTTCAGAAAATCATTAAAAAAAAAATCCTAGTTTACACAGCCCAATTTCACCTCAGATGGAGAGTACACCTTCTCACCGTGTCACCTGCACAGTTTCAGGACATTCTGATGTTGTATTACAAAATAAGAGCCCTCCAAAATTCATAAATACACTGTTTTGGCTTTACATTCAGAAAATCATTAAAAAAAATCCTAGTTTACACAGCCCAATTTCACCTCAGATGGAGAGTACACCTTCTCACCGTGTCACCTGCACAGTTTCAGGACATTCTGATGTTGTATTACAAAATAAGAGCCCTCCAAAATTCATAAATACACTGTTTTGGCTTTACATTCAGAAAATCATTTTAAAAAAAAAATCCTAGTTTACACAGCCCAATTTCACCTCAGATGGAGAGTACACCTTCTCACAGTGTCACCTGCACAGTTTCAGGACATTCTGATGTTGTATTACAAAATAAGAGCCCTCCAAAATTCATAAATACGCTGTTTTGGCTTTACATTCAGAAAATCATTAAAAAAAAAATCCTAGATTACACAGCCCAATTTCACCTCAGATGGAGAGTACACCTTCTCACAGTGTCACCTGCACAGTTTCAGGACATTCTGATGCTGTATTAAAAAACAAGAGCCCTCCAAAATTCATAAATACGCTGTTGTGTCTATACATTCAGAAAATCATATTTAAAAAAATCCTAGTTTACACAGCCCAATTTCACCTCAGATGGAGAGTACACCTTCTCACAGTGTCACCTGCACAGTTTCAGGACATTCTGATGCTGTATTACAAAATAAGAGCCCTCCAAAATTCATAAATACGCTGTTGTGTCTATACATTCAGAAAATCATTTTAAAAAAAAATCCTAGTTTACACAGCCCAATTTCACCTCAGATGGAGAGTACACCTTCTCACAGTGTCACCTGCACAGTTTCAGGACATTCTGATGTTGTATTACAAAATAAGAGCCCTCCAAAATTCATAAATACACTGTTTTGGCTTTACATTCAGAAAATCATTAAAAAAAAAATCCTAGTTTACACAGCCCAATTTCACCTCAGATGGAGAGTACACCTTCTCACAGTGTCACCTGCACAGTTTCAGGACATTCTGATGTTGTATTCCAAAATAAGAGCCCTCCAAATTTCATAAATACGCTGTTTTGGCTTTACATTCAGAAAATCATAAAAAAAAAATCCTAGATTACACAGCCCAATTTCACCTCAGATGGAGAGTACACCTTCTCACAGTGTGACCTGCACAGTTTCAGGACATTCTGATGTTGTATTACAAAATAAGAGCCCTCCAAAATTCATAAATACGCGGTTTTGGCTTTACGTTCAGAAAATCGTTAAAAAAAAATCCTAGTTTACACAGCCCAATTTCACCTCAGATGGAGAGTACACCTTCTCACAGTGTCACCTGCACAGTTTCAGGACATTCTGATGCTGTATTACAAAATAAGAGCCCTCCAAAATTCATAAATACGCTGTTGTGTCTATACATTCAGAAAATCATTTAAAAAAAAAATCCTAGTTTACACAGCCCAATTTCACCTCAGATGGAGAGTACACCTTCTCACAGTGTCACCTGCACAGTTTCAGGACATTCTGATGTTGTATTACAAAATAAGAGCCCTCCAAAATTCAGAAATACACTGTTTTGGCTTTACATTCAGAAAATCATTTAAAAAAAAATCCTAGTTTACACAGCCCAATTTCACCTCAGATGGAGAGTACACCTTCTCACAGTGTCACCTGCACAGTTTCAGGACATTCTGATGTTGTATTCCAAAATAAGAGCCCTCCAAATTTCATAAATACGCTGTTTTGGCTTTACATTCAAAAAATCATTAAAAAAAAATCCTAGATTACACAGCCCAATTTCACCTCAGATGGAGAGTACACCTTCTCACAGTGTGACCTGCACAGTTTCAGGACATTCTGATGTTGTATTACAAAATAAGAGCCCTCCAAAATTCATAAATACGCGGTTTTGGCTTTACGTTCAGAAAATCATTAAAAAAAAAATCCTAGTTTACACAGCCCAATTTCACCTCAGATGGAGAGTACACCTTCTCACCGTGTCACCTGCACAGTTTCAGGACATTCTGATGTTGTATTACAAAATAAGAGCCCTCCAAAATTCATAAATACACTGTTTTGGCTTTACATTCAGAAAATCATTAAAAAAAATCCTAGTTTACACAGCCCAATTTCACCTCAGATGGAGAGTACACCTTCTCACCGTGTCACCTGCACAGTTTCAGGACATTCTGATGTTGTATTACAAAATAAGAGCCCTCCAAAATTCATAAATACACTGTTTTGGCTTTACATTCAGAAAATCATTAAAAAAAATCCTAGTTTACACAGCCCAATTTCACCTCAGATGGAGAGTACACCTTCTCACCGTGTCACCTGCACAGTTTCAGGACATTCTGATGTTGTATTCCAAAATAAGAGCCCTCCAAAATTCATAAATACGCTGTTTTGGCTTTACATTCAGAAAATCATTTAAAAAAAAATCCTAGTTTACACAGCCCAATTTCACCTCAGATGGAGAGTACACCTTCTCACCGTGTCACCTGCACAGTTTCAGGACATTCTGATGTTGTATTACAAAATAAGAGCCCTCCAAAATTCATAAATGCGCTGTTTTGGCTTTACATTCAGAAAATCATGAAAAAAAAATCCTTGTTTACACAGCCAAATTTCACCTCAGATGGAGAGTACACCTTCTCACCGTGTCACCTGCACAGTTTCAGGACTAACTAGCGCGCTGATTGGCTGCTCTGTGGCAACTGCAGCAGCCTACCACTGAGCCCTGCGTGACGTCACGCCCAATGACGCCACGCGTCATAACCTGCCAGTATGGGCGTGGCTTAACGTATAAAAAGATGGGCTCGGGAGCTGTTTAAATGATTTTCATCTTTTCAGCAAAGCTCTCCGCATCGCTGGATCTTTGCGAGAAGCCGCCGCAGTTGAAGCAAGCGACAGAGCAAGCCTAGGACATTGCCTGAGGAAGCCAGTCGATTTCACGCCGCCTTCAGCCATCCGTGCCTGCTACGATATCCGGTGTCATATCCTTTTACTGCCTGTGTGTGCTCACCGCCGCGACACACACTCTCTCTCTCTAAAAGAGCACGAGGCGTTTTTGTCAAAATGCCTCGCATTTCCTGTGGCCTGTGGCATTTTCCTGAGTCCTGCTCAGCGACGGGGACTTCCACGTGATCTGCACTCTCTGCCTGGGCCGAGACCACGCAGCCCTCACCCTGTCTTCGGGCGGCTGCGTCTACTGCGAGGACATGACCATGTCGACCCTGCAGGCTCGACTTGACATGTTCGACGCTGAAGCTGCACCTCCGCCTGCCCTTGCTGGACTGCGCTGTAAGAAGCGTCGCTCCCAGAGGCTACCGGAGCCTGCCATGGCCTGCGAGCGCTCGCCTGAACCTTCCCCTCGAGCCTCGCTATCTCCTTCTCTGCGCTCCTTTACGGATGCACAGATGAAGCGGACGGAGACGCCATCAATGACAGCTGTTCCCTCCTGGCTTCAGAAAGCGAAGACTGGTCTGGATCCAACCCAGACCCTGCCCCTTCGCTCCAGGAGTCCGGTGCTCCACAATGAGCTCATGAAATCATGGAACACTCCATTCTCCGCAAGACTTCACTTCTCCGTCTCCTCGACGCTCTCCCAAGAGGACGGCGCCAGTGAGAAAGGATACAAGTCTATCCCCCCCGTGGAAGAGGCGGTAGCAGCGCACCTTTGTCCGCCCTCTGCGGGATGGCATGCAAAGGCTGCCCTCCCGTCTAAAGCTTGCCGGGCAACATCAGCTCTCGTCGGCTGCGCTTTCACCGCCGCTGGGCAGGCTGCTTCCGCCCTGCACTCGATGGCAGTGCTTCAGATCCTCCAAGCCGATCTCCTCCGTGAGTGGGACGAGAAAGGCGCGGACCAGTCCATCATCACGGATTTAAGGAGCGCAACGGACCTTACCCTTCGCGCTACTAAATCCGCAGCCCAGGCTATTGGAAGGAGCATGGCCTCGCTCACCATTACAGAGAGGCATCTTTGGTTGATGCTTGCTGACATGAGGGAGGCTGAGCGAGCCGTGTTTCTTAACGCCTCGCTCTCTCCGTCCGGCCTCTTTGGCCCAGCTGTAAGTGGGATTGTCGACCGGTTCTCTGAAGTACAGAAAACCACACAGACCATGAAGCTCTTCCTGCCACGACGCTCGAACTCCGCCGCAGGCCGCTCTCAAAAGCAGCCTCCTGCCCGGAGCTCTACCCAGCAGTCCTCTCAGCCGCCGCCTTCGCAATGATGCCAAGGCGCTCGCCAGAGATCATGTTCGTCAAGCCGCCGCAGGCCGGCTCCCCCGCGGGGACCCCAGCCGAAGATTGCGCTGACACCTGAACCAGCAAAGTCCTCCTAGCATCAAGGAGGAAAAGATGGTCAAGACCCGCCGCGGCCGGACTGCCTTCAAAGCGTTTTGCTCTGTCAGTTCCCTTAGAAAAGGCGACTGCAGATGTGTATTTTGCAGCCAACGAGCATGTTGTACAACCCGCTTACCTGCACACAAACGCCGTTTTTACAGCGACCCAGAGAAATCTCATAAAGAGTACAATTTCTGGTTATCCGGCTCATGCCGATGGTCTCTTAAGTGTAGAAAATGTGCCCGCTTCCCAGTGTTCACCCCTACACATAAGCACGGTTCCCCCTGTGTCATTCACTCATGCAGAGCCCACTCTCATAAAGCTGCCGTATGCCGCTCGAGTGTTAGATGTAGGAAATGTGCCCACAAAAAAGTGCCCACCCCTACTCACTGCCCGCTCTGCTACACTTTTATCCCAGGGGACAAAACCTGTAAAGCCGACACACATCGGCTATGTTGTAAGTCCTGTGTCCGCCCGCAAGCGCTCACGCTTACTGACAAACACAATACGCCCGGTGCTACACACGTGTTCCGGATTTTTCCCCATGAAATGTTCCCCGCTCAAGGTGACCGGGACGTTACATGTAAACCGGCCAGCCGCCGTTTTAAGCGTGCCGCTGTGTTCAAGCATGGAGAGCGCGCTCATCGCGCCGATACCTCAGATTTAGGTTCACAAGCCCACGCTGTGTGGCTACCAGAACCGAGAGGCCATTCTACCCCTAGCTATGCACGCAAAAGCGTGGGAAGCTATTCCGGGAGTGTCACAATGGGTGCTGAATACAGTAAAGCGCGGCTATTCACTGCAATTCGCTCGCCGTCCTCCGCGCTTTCTAGCACGGACCGAGACAAAAGTGAATCAAGAAGTAGCACACATACTTCGCGCAGAAATAACAAAGATGCTTTGCAAAGGGGCCATAGAACCAGTACCGCCATCCCAGAGCGAGTCAGGCTTCTAGAGCCGCTAATTCCTTGTACCAAAGAAGGATGGGACTCCCAGACCTATCTTAGATCTGAGACATTTGAACATTAGTCCTCATGAGGTGACCATTCAAAATGCTCACGACCAGACAAATCCTCGCGCAAATTCGCCCGAGGGACTGGTTTATCGCTCTTGATCTGAAAGACGCATACTTTCAGATTCAGATAATACCCCGTCAAAGGCCATTCTTGAGATTCGCCTTCGACGGTCAGGTATATCAATACACCATCCTTCCGTTTGGCCTGTCCCTAGCACCCCGTACATTTACGAAGTGCATGGACGCGGCTCTCGCTCCCCTCAGAATTCGGGGCATGCGAATATTGAACTATTTGAACGATTGATTGATTCTAGCACAATTGGAGATAGAATTAATATCTCACAGAACGTTGCTTCTCAGCCATCTGGAAACCTTGGGTCTCACGGTCAATTGGACCAAGAGCTCATTACTGCCCAGTCAGACAGCCTCTTTTCTGGGGATAGAACATGACTCCATGTCTGTGACGGCCCGCCTGTCGACACAGCGCGCGTGCCGTGTTCGACACCTGGCCGCTTCATTCCGGACGGGCAGCCTTGTTCCCCTGAAAACTTTTCAGAGAATGTTAGGCTGCATGGCCTCAGCCGCAGCAGTGCTTCAGCTGGGCTTGCTACGTATGCGCCCGCTACAACGCTGGCTGAGTGCACGAGTACCACACCTAGCTTGGGCTTCCGGCGGTGTGCATATCAGAGTGACTCGGAGCTGCATTTCAGCTCTGGAGCCTTGGATAGCGGCCGAATGGTACCAGTTGGGAGTGACAATGGGAGGTATCTTGTACCGGAAGGTTATCTCGACAGATGCCTCCAACCTAGGTTGGGGCGCCCTCTTCGAGGGCAAGCCGGTCTTTGGCCAGTGGTCAGACCAGGAAAAGTGCCTTCACATAAACTGTCTGGAGATGATAGTGGTCGAGAATGCGCTGAGGCACTTCCTCCCATGCCTGCGGGGCATGTACTGGTTCACACGGACAATATGTCAGTGGTGGCCTACGTGAACCGCCAGGGCGGTATCAGATCCAGAAATCTCAATGCTCTGGTGGAACGCCTACTCGTTTGGGCTCAGCGCTCCCTGCTCTCGTTGAGAGCCGTGCATGTGCCTGGTCACCTGAACGACGGTCCAGACAGACTGTCCAAGGACAACGTTCCTCCGGAAGAATGGTCCCTGCATCCTCAAACAGTCCAGCTGCTGTGGCGCCTTTTCGGCAAAGCGAAAGTCGACCTATTTGTGTCAAAAGACAACGCTCATTGCCCAATGTTCTTTTCGAAGAACGAGGATGCGCTGGCCCAAGCATGGCCCAGCTGCCCTCTCTACGCTTTTCCCCCGATCTCGCTGTTACCACAGGTAATCAGGAGAATCAGGGAGACTGGCCACTTGGTGCTCCTCATAGCCCCACGATGGGAGAACCAAATTTGGTTCCTGGAGCTGATGCGGCTGGCGAACTTAGCCCCATGGCCGATTCCGGTGAGAAGGATCTCCTCTCTCAAGCCGGCGGCTTGATTTGGCATCCTTATCCAGAGCGCTGGTCTCTGCATGCATGGATAATCAACGGATACCCATTGTCCTGCCAGAAGGGGTTGTGAACACGATCACTCAGTCTAGAGCTCCTTCAACGAGAAGGCTCTATGCGTGTAAATGGTCTGTGTTTACTAGCTGGTGTGTCGACAAAAACCTAGACCCACAAACCTGTGGGGTCTCTGGGGTGCTTTGTTTCCTTCAAGAGCTACTGGATAAGGGCAGGACCCCTTCCACGCTCAAAGTATATATTGTGGCCATTGCGGTGTTCGCAGAGTCGACGCGCGGCCAGTCAATAGGAAGGAATGAGTTCGTCATCCGCTTCCTTAGAGGAGCCAGGAGGATGAACCCCTGCGACCCCCGTCGGTTCCTATTTGGGATCTTTCTATGGTCCTGAAGGCCATGAAAGCACATCCCTTTGACCCTTTACAGACCGTGGATCTAAAATACCTTTCGCTCAAGACCGCTTTTCTGATAGCCCTGTCATCAGTCAAGCGTGTGGGTAACTTACACGCGTTATCTGTTAACGCCGCATGTCTCGAGTTTGGACCTAATGACTCTAAAGTCATCCTCAAGCTGAGACATGGCTATGTCCCCATAGTGCTTGGCCCTCACTTCAGAGTGCAGGTTATTACGTTATCGGCCCTACCGGGATCCGGTAGCGAAGTCGATGTTAACCTCCTTTGCCCCGTTAGGGCGTTAAGGGTTTACGTCACACGCTCTGCCGCCTTCAGGCGCTCGGAGCAGCTCTTCGTTTCGTTCGGTGGGCGCGCCAAGGGCTTTGCCACCTCGAAACAGAGTCTGTCCAGGTGGATTGTGGACGCTATCACGGCAGCATATGCGTCTAAAGACCTGCAGTGCCCCTTGGGCGTCAGGGCTCATTCCACTAGAGGCATGGCCTCTTCGTTGGCTTGGTCCAGTGGGATTTCTATTCAAGATATTTGTATGGCGGCAGGCTGGGCCTCCCCCTCTACATTTGTTAGGTTTTATAACCTAGAAGTTCCTGCCCTGCAGGCTAGACTTTTGTCAGTCTAAGTTCCGAGTATGTTCTGCTCAGATTCGTTTGCGCGCAGGCTACTCTCACATTAATCCTAGCTCCCCTGGTTCCCGTAGCATAAGCAACTTATGCAATACGAGATAACCTCTCGTAAGAGAACACATTGAAGGCTATTTATTTTGTAATACAACATCAGAATGTCCTGAAACTGTGCAGGTGACACGGTGAGAAGGTGTACTCTCCATCTGAGGTGAAATTGGGCTGTGTAAACTAGGATTTTTTTAAATATGATTTTCTGAATGTATAGACTCAACAGCGTATTTATGAATTTTGGAGGGCTCTTATTTTGTAATACAACATCAGAATTTCCTGAAACTTTGCAGTTGACACTGTGAGAAGGTGTACTCTCCATCTGAGGTGAAATTGGGCTGTGTAAACTAGGATTTTTTTTTTAATGATTTTCTGAATGTAAAGCCAAAACAGCGTATTTATGAATTTTGAAGGGCTCTTATTATATAATACAACATCAGAATGTCCTGAAACTGTGCAGGTGACACGGTGAGAAGGTGTACTCTCCATCTGAGGTGAAATTGGGCTGTGTAAACTAGGATTTTTTTAAAGATGCTTTTCTGAATGTATAGACTCAACAGCGTATTTATGAATTTTGGAGGGCTCTTATTTTGTAATACAACATCAGAATGTCCTGAAACTGTGCAGGTGACACTGTGAGAAGGTGTACTCTCCATCTAAGGTGAAATTGCGCTGTGCAAACTAGGATTTTTTTTTTTTTTATGATTTTCTGAATGTATAGACTCAACAGTGTATTTATGAATTTTGGAGGGCTCTTATTTTATAATACAACATCAGAATTTCCTGAAACTTTGCAGGTGACACTGTGAGAAGGTGTACTCTCCATCTGAGGTGAAATTGGGCTGTGTAAACTAGGATTTTTTTTTTTAATGATTTTCTGAATGTAAAGCCAAAACAGCGTATTTATGAATTTTGAAGGGCTCTTATTATATAATACAACATCAGAATGTCCTGAAACTGTGCAGGTGACAAGGTGAGAAGGTGTACTCTCCATCTGAGGTGAAATTGGGCTGTGTAAACTAGGATTTTTTTAAAGATGCTTTTCTGAATGTATAGACTCAACAGCGTATTTATGAATTTTGGAGGGCTCTTATTTTGTAATAGAACATCAGAATGTCCTGAAACTGTGCAGGTGACACTGTGAGAAGGTGTACTCTCCATCCAAGGTGAAATTGGGCTGTGCAAACTAGGATTTTTTTTTTTTTATGATTTTCTGAATGTATAGACTCAACAGCGTATTTATGAATTTTGGAGGGCTCTTATTATGTAATACAACATCAGAATGTCCTGAAACTGTGCAGGTGACACGGTGAGAAGGTGTACTCTCCATCTGAGGTGAAATTGGGCTGTGTAAACTAGGATTTTTTTAAAGATGATTTTCTGAATGTATAGAGTCAACAGCGTATTTATGAATTTTGGAGGGCTCTTATTTTGTAATACAACATCAGAATGTCCTGAAACTGTGCAGGTGAAAACTGTGAGAAGGTGTACTCTCCATCTGAGGTGAAATTGGGCTGTGTAAACTAGGATTTTTTTTTTTAATGATTTTCTGAATGTAAAGCCAAAACAGCGTATTTATGAATTTTGAAGGGCTCTTATTATATAATACAACATCAGAATGTCCTGAAACTGTGCAGGTGACAAGGTGAGAAGGTGTACTCTCCATCTGAGGTGAAATTGGGCTGTGTAAACTAGGATTTTTTTAAAGATGCTTTTCTGAATGTATAGACTCAACAGCGTATTTATGAATTTTGGAGGGCTCTTATTTTGTAATAGAACATCAGAATGTCCTGAAACTGTGCAGGTGACACTGTGAGAAGGTGTACTCTCCATCCAAGGTGAAATTGGGCTGTGCAAACTAGGATTTTTTTTTTTTTTTTTTTATGATTTTCTGAATGTATAGACTCAACAGCGTATTTATGAATTTTGGAGGGCTCTTATTATGTAATACAACATCAGAATGTCCTGAAACTGTGCAGGTGACACGGTGAGAAGGTGTACTCTCCATCTGAGGTGAAATTGGGCTGTGTAAACTAGGATTTTTTTAAAGATGATTTTCTGAATGTATAGAGTCAACAGCGTATTTATGAATTTTGGAGGGCTCTTATTTTGTAATACAACATCAGAATGTCCTGAAACTGTGCAGGTGAAAACTGTGAGAAGGTGTACTCTCCATCTAAGGTGAAATAGGGCTGTGCAAACTAGGATTTTTTTTTTTTTTTATGATTTTCTGAATGTATAGACTCAACAGCGTATTTATGAATTTTGGAGGGCTCTTATTATGTAATACAACATCAGAATGTCCTGAAACTGTGCAGGTGACACGGTGAGAAGGTGTACTCTCCATCTGAGGTGAAATTGGGCTGTGTAAACTAGGATTTTTTTAAAGATGATTTTCTGAATGTATAGACTCAACAGCGTATTTATGAATTTTGGAGGGCTCTTATTTTGTAATACAACATCAGAATGTCCTGAAACTGTGCAGGTGACACAGTGAGAAGGTGTACTCTCCATCTGAGGTGAAATTGGGCTGTGTAAACTAGGATTTTTTTTTTTATGATTTTCTGAATGTATAGACTCAACAGCGTATTTATGAATTTTGGAGGGCTCTTATTTTTTAATACAACATCAGAATGTCCTGAAACTGTGCAGGTGACACAGTGAGAAGGTGTACTCTCCATCTGAGGTGAAATTGGGCTGTGTAAACTAGGATTTTTTTTTTTTTTATGATTTTCTGAATGTAAAGCCAAAACAGCGGATTTATGAATTTTGGAGGGCTCTTATTTTGTAATACAACATCAGAATGTCCTGAAACTGTGCAGGTGACACGGTGAGAAGGTGTACTCTCCATCTAAGGTGAAATTGGGCTGTGTAAACTAGGATTGTTTTTTTTATTTTTTTTTATGATTTTCTGAATGTATAGACTCAACAGCGTATTTATGAATTTTGGAGGGCTCTTATTATGTAATACAACATCAGAATGTCCTGAAACTGTGCAGGTGACACGGTGAGAAGGTGTACTCTCCATCTGAGGTGAAATTGGGCTGTGTAAACTAGGATTTTTTTTAAATATGATTTTCTGAATGTATAGACCCAACAGTATATTATTATTTTAGGATGGATAGATAGATAATTATAAATAGACAGATACATAATTATACATCAGACAGACAGACAGACAGACAGACAGACAGATAGATAGATAGATAGATAGATAGATAGATAGATAGATAGATAGATAGATAGATAGATAGATAGATAGATAGATAGATAGATAGATAGATAGATAGATAATTATAGAGATAGATTATAGAAATAGATAGATAAATAGATAAATAATTTGAGATATATAGATAGATAATAATATAGATAGATAGACGGACGGACGGATGGACAGAATAATGTGAAATAGCCTTCGCCGGAAGATCAATGGGTGCTTCTCAATATCCCTCCTCGTCTCCTCTCTCCTCCGTCCTCCATCCTATGACCCGGAAACCGATCGAGCACAGCCATCTTGAAGGACATCTCAATTCTCTAATTGCACTGCGAGGAGTCGAGGATCGAGGAGTGAGGAGGCTTCCAGAGGAGTCATGAGCGAGGATACACAGGTGCATCCTATGCGGAAGAGTTTTATCGACTAAAACGTGACGCACGTATAAATTCTCCTCCCCCTTCACATCGGTCACGACAATTTTAATTTATACTTTACTTTTGCAGTTTATATAAACCTCACACCTCACATATTTCAACAGGGTATCTTGCTTTATTATTATTTATTATGAATTTCTTAAATAAACAAATTTCAACAACATGAGGGCAGATCCTCTGAGCGCTGCTGATGACGCGGTCAAGTGACGCTCGAGTGATCAAGGATTCCAATATAAGGCTTGTTTGAGATGCGCCTCGCCTCGCCTGAAATGTATGCGAGAGTAGGCGGCTGCAGTGAGGGGAGGAGAGAAAAAAGCGCAGGCAAGCCGGACAGTTCTCTCTTCTCGCAGTGGATCTGACACCTGTGAGATCAAATATGGATATCGCGGGGTTCGCGGGATTCACGCTCGTGCACAGTGTTGCTAATAAACTGGATGGAATTTAAGTTCTGTTGCTTTTATATGAAAATAAATATAATGAACAAGACACCCAAAGTAGCCTACTTATTTAATTCCATTCCAAATACATGTTTATCAGTCTTTTTTTCTTTAATAGGCCTACAGACGTGTTTTTCTTTCTTTTCTTTTTTATAAAAAATACATTGCATAATCCATAGAGATCGCACTGTTAGATAGTTTGGGAATATTCACACATGCATAAAACATGATATCAGAGTTTTAAAATCAAACATTTTAAAAGAGAACAATACATAACGGTTGTTTAAACCAATGAACATTAAGCTGTGTCGTCAGCAAGTCGTTTCCCATCATGCTTTTGATCAGCGCAGTCGGTGGAGAGCAACTGCGCTCGACTGCAGAATCCGACAGGTGTGCCTTGCGCTCGCGAGAGATTTTTGACATACGTCAGCATGACATCAGAGCAAGGCGGACCGCACTCGGACACATTTCTAACCGGCATGCATCTCGCGCTGATCACCGGTGATCGATTCTGCGCAGATTTTGCTCATCTCAAACAAGCCTATATATAAAAAGCTTTCATTCGATTCCTCTGTCCTCGCGTCTTTTCCTTGCAGCCTTCCCTCGCATCCTACAGGGGGCGGAGCCGAGACGCGAGGAAAGGAAGCGAGGAGAGGAAACGAGGATACACAAATAAGAATTGAGAAGCACCCAATGTTTTCAGTTCAGATGACAGGTTGACGGTCTTACCGTAATAGCTAGTGTATACGCGCACCACGAAATATAGGGGCGGCTAGTTTGACCGCTCATTTCGAGGTGGAGGCTGGCTTGACCGCAGGACGAAAAGCCAAGTCAATGTTGATTCTCATTTTATTGTGAGCTCTGTCGCATTCTCTTTTTGCCAGTTTTAAATTTCAAAAAACAATTCGACATTTGCTCGCAATGTTTTTCTTACAAAAAAATCATCATTCTGCAGGACAATTGTCTATTACACAGGGTGGCCGTGGGTCCTTAAAAAGTCTTAAAATGTCTTAAATAAAGTTTTCCTAATAAAAGGCCTTAAAAAGTATTAAAATGTCTTAAATTCAGATTCGATAGGTCTTAAATATTTCTGGTCACGTTACCGCAAAAATTTCTCCAGTCTGACGGAACTAATGTCCGTCAAATAACCAGTGAAGCATCGAATCGCCAGATTGATTCAGATTTTATTACATAAACAGCTATTGATAATGATAATGTAGGCCTTTTCTGGTAACACTGTTGAGGCTCGCGCTGCTTGTCTCTGTGTCTGTGATCGATTTTATAGGAAGAAATCAAAACAAATGAGCATAACGGCAAACATAAAGAAACATACTGAGGTAAAAATTCAAAATGTTTGTCATAGTTAATAACAAATAACTATGGGAATCACCGAAAACGTGAGAATGATTCTGTTTTATTTATTTCCTAATGTACTGATGGTAACAATGTTGCACTGTTGAGGCTCGCGCAGTTATTTATAACATATTATAGTTAAGAAACTATAGCCTAGGCTACACGCGACCAGAGAGCTGTTTTCCTGAATGCCACCAAGTCTGAAACCGAGACTGATTTCATAACCGTTCAATAAACAGTTAAAATTAAGTCACTTACATTTTAGACGCAATGTCTGTTTTTGTTCTGTTTCTGCAGTGAAAATAGTTCCAAACAAAGATCACAGCAGAACCATCGCGCATCTCACAGCAACACTTGTTGCAGCAGCATTACTGAATGATTCAGCGTTTTGAACGAATCGTTTGAATGAATGACTCAATGACTCGCTCATTAAGACGGTCGCCTGCTGCCTCCTACTGGCGGTTTAGTTTCATAAAGTATCATTCTTTTCAACATTCCTTATTTGTATATTCAAAAATATTTTAAATAATCTCATTTAATACAGTTATAATTTTTCAATATATAAATTATTTAATTTGATAGGTAACAGCCTAGTGTCTTATTATTTTAATTGAATATATTGATCAAATTTAAGAATTTGAAATGAAAGAGAGAGCATGCCCCCAGACCCCCCAAGAGGTACCAAGCTCCACCCACAAAAATAATGTGGGAAACACATTAGGCTATATGATGATCTACAAAAAAACAAACAAATTTAATTATCTTATTATTAAAATACATTATTACAATTTTACCACCTCCGCCTCATTTTGAGCCAGGAAAAGCCCTGAGTAACATGACAGGAGCTATTTTGCTGAATATTCTCACGATTGCAAATGTTACATTGATTTTAGTTCAATAAACAAGTAGTGAATATTAAATTATTTCAATTACTTAGGTTAAATATTACATATTCGCATGTAATATAATGTGTATTTCCATCACAGGTTTGGTCTTAAATTTAATTCAAAGTGGCATTAAAAAGGTCTTAAAAAGTCTTAAAGGGACTATGTGTAGGAATTACTCCCATCTAGTGGTGAAACTGTATTTTGCATTCAAACGAATAATGCTCTCCAGCGCCTCACTTTTTCAAATGCGCGTTGCATCTACGGTAGCCGTTATGTACCAAAAAGCTATGACAGGATGTCTTATAATAGCAATTCGAGTTTTTCTTCGGTGAACAGGTTTGTTATTTAAAACAAACTGAAACTTGAAACAACGAAAAAAAGAATGTTACAGTATGAATTACTGACTGTGAAAAACATTACTATGGTAATTAGTAGTAATGCCTTCTTTACTCGTTATATTTTTTGAAGTACGTGCATTGTTAGATATCATCATCATCAGAGCCTTCTCTAACGTTACTTTACTCAGTAGCTGCTATTCATCAAAGAGCCTGTTTAACTTTTAACTATAAATGTTCTACTGTCTATATAATAAAGTACACAACCAATCAATGAAAAAAAAGCTTGTAATTAAGACCGTAACATTGACTTGCCTGTCGAGAAGAAAGCAGGCAACTTCAGGGTCTCTTTTGAAAGCTTTCTCCTGCATTAATCTCCGGTCACGTTTCCTTTTTCGGTCTATTTTGGGCTTTTTCGACGACGAGGAGTCCTTATCCTGTGACTCATATGTATGAATGAACGAACGGTGTATAAATAACCGTGCAGTGCATCCTTTTAAACAGGGGCGGCTGGCCAATAGAGGGCGCTAGGGCGCCGCCCCCCCCATGAGCCAGACCACAGTTTATGAGCCACACTCATTAAATAAATAAGTAAATACATACATACAAATTGTCAGTATTTGTGTGTTTGAGATATTAAATACACCCAGTTTATGTGAAAAATATGATAGAAATTCAAAATATCTGCTTTTTCTACACATCCCCTCCACTTGCGTGCACATCTCATCAGCTCTGGGGCGCTGGAGAGAGGCGCCCCAGAGAGGCGGGTCTGTGGAGCAGCTTAGCCAATTGCTGATTTAAGATATACATGTTTGACATAAACTGTAGCCAATCAGCGAGCTCAAATCTAGTCAGCTATGGGCGCTTCTGTTTAGCGCCCCAAGCTGCGCGCGCCCGAGCCGAGGCGCGCCCATCTCTATCAGACAGCGGTCTATCGGGCTGGCTAGCTGGATGCGGTCATGCTAATGCCTTGTTTTGCTTTCCGTGATTACTTTTTAAAACAACAGCGACAGACAGATCCAGCATGGACAGTTACCGGAGTGAGGGACCTGTCTGAGAAAGTAACTAAACTGTTTGAGTTAAGTTTCAAATGCAAATGGAAAGTTTGTGCAATTTGTTTGTTTTTGTGTAAGAATGCCTCAGTCTTGTAATATGGCATTAAATAATTACTGACTTTTTGACAGAGCACTGGTATCATGCAGTTTGTGTTAAAATGTGTTTGTGTGGTTAATACTAATAATTATTTGTAATATTATTATTATTATTATTATTTGCTTTACAAAGATATGTAAAGGCAGTGGTTCTCAAACTGGGTTTGTGGTGGTTCTTAAACCGTGAGGTGACAGGAACGGGAACAAAATGCTGAATTTTGACGTTCCTTAAACTGAGCATGCATTTCTCTCAGGTTAAATGCTGTAAATACATGACATCCGATCAAATTACCTCATCTTTTGCGGTCAAAACTATGCGTTTAAGCAGCGTGTATAGGCTATGACAGGTCTCGTGCAGATTGCTGCCTCGGCAAATCTTATACTGCCGTTCTCGACAATGTACCACGCGTTACCCTTTGTAAAAGTAGGGATTTAGCACTTACTAGCATGAAGAACAAATATAGACACAGGCTGTGCATGGAGATCGATATAAGATTCAAACTCTCTTCGAGACAAAGCCATACCCTGTGTGTGAGTTCCTGTGTTTAATGTTGATCACATATGAACATCCACACGATTGCAAATGTCACATTGATTTTATACAACAGTTCAACAAACGAAATATTACAATTAAGTGATGTTCATTTTCAACCTAGTTGTCAGTATTTTTACAATAAAATAATAGCTCCAACGAAATCCACAGCAGAACTGCAGCACACAGCAGTGTTTGTGAACGAATCTGCGGCTTTGAACGAATCATTAGAGTCAATGATTCAATGATTAATTCATAAATACTGCCACTTGCTTCATTACTGGATGACTCACCACTGGCGGTTTTAAAAGCATCACTTCGTTTTTACCATCATTGCATATTTATCTATTTAACTTTTTTTTTTATTTAAAGCATTATTTATTTTATAAAGGTATTTGTAAAGGTAAAAATGCAAAAATTAAAAAATCGATTTAAGGGGGCAAATATTGTCCCTTACTGAAAAAGGTGTGACTGAAGAGTGGGGGTGTGCAGAAGGATATTAAGCATCTTGGGGTACAACTCTAAAAAGTTTGAGAACCACTGGGACTGGGTTAAGGAATAGAACAAAATAAACATCAAAGCACAATACACATAACATTACCAAGGGCAGAAAGTAGGCCTAATAGCCTACTCCCATGGTTTGAATATGACACAGCCCCACCTAAGATATTTTTCACCAGCCGCCACTGCTTTTAAACTTGCCGCGGCAGTGACAAGCGCCTCTCTCTGCTCCTCCGCTTCTGCTGGCTTCAGTCACGTGACGCTGGCTCTGAACGAAACGCGTTGTGGAAACGCGTTGGTCTAGTACTTTTTGTCCCTCTCTGCTATTATAGTTTTTCAAGATGGCGGATCTACATGGAAGCCTCCGTGGACTTACCATAGACAGTATATAAACTGGACACAGCGACCCCATAGGTTTCAACGGAGAGAAGTTGAAGCACATAAGGAGCAGTCATTTCCTGATTGCCAAGCGTACTGCGCAGACTCAAACTGAGCTTGACGACGGGGATGTGACGTGAGCAGCCCGCCTGACAGTTGTAAGTTTTCTAGCAGCTGTGCCAGACGAAATCGGAACCATTCCCTTCCGAATCTTGCAGAGACGGAGAGTGTGAGAAGGAGCTGTCCATGAGCTAGGAGCAGGAGCAACGTCATGACTCTCTATGGGCTTCTCCTTTGACTTTATCGGACTTTATGCCTCCGCGTCCCCCAAATTGCCCGCGAGCTTCTCTTCCTGTCTCTACGGTAATTTCCAGAGAGTCGCATGGTTTTGACGCAATCGTTAGCCTACTTTTACAAAAACTGCTTCTACGGGGCCATAACGTAAGATACAAGGTAATGGAGCCTTTTATACATTGTCGTGTTTCTTTAGAAATAAATAATGGACAAATGGAGTCTTTAAACGCCTCAGATGTAAAGTTATTCGCTGTCAAAGTGACGCCAAAATGAATGGAAGTCAATGGGATGCTAACAGCAGGTGAAGGCTTGTTAGCCAATGGCGGCTCCCGGGGGTACCTTCAAACTAATACGAAACGCTTACCCACTGGGACTTACCCGTCCCATGTATATAAAGATAATAAATTCTTCATTTACGAGGATTAGTCTGATCATTGGCATCTATTTATACCCCATTGAGGGCATATTTATGAATAAAAATATTGATTTTAGAGAATAAAATACCTAAAAAGCTACACATAGTCCCTTTAAATTTAACATGTTTATATCTGTAGACACCGATTACAGTATACAGTATATAACACAGATAGAAGGGTGTCAATAAATCTGTGGTGATATACAAGACGCTTTAAGAAAAGTTTATTTCCATCACACTGTAAAGTGTTTTTAGATATTACATATAGATTACATATACCAAAGATTTTACATATAAACTGGGTCAGCATACTGTTAATTACAGTTAGGAAGTAGGGGTGCTGAGCGTGACCCCTGGCGTGGAGCCCATGAAGAAATATGGTTGGGGATAAAAGTTCACACAAACAAAACCAAAAAACTGTGGTGTTTAGCCTATAGGCATACATATTACGTGTGCTTGTTTTTATTTATGCTGAATTATAAAATACCCATATTATAACAAATAAATAAAATATATTTGGAAATTGCCCTTTAAAACGAAGGCTCAGTTTGTGGTTCACAATTATTTGACTAAAAACAACAAAAACAATAAAACAAAGACAAAGTCACTTATATTAAACAGTTTTTTATTTATGTTTTTGTTAACAGAAGTTATATTGCGCCTTTAATTGCCTCCGCTATCGTCCTGTCAATCATCTGTCTCATTCTCACGGGTCGCGGATATGATTACAGTTTCAGTAAAAATGTATTTCACCATCATCGGCACCCACCCTCAGCCGATTGGCATTACAGTATTTGCAATCACCATCCCGTGGCAAAACGGAGCGTCTAAAAGAAAAGTTCTGACTCTGCTGCCTGAACAATGGTCAGTGAGCCTCTCCCGCTCGGCGCTGTCAAGCGCAGCTTCACCACACACAGCTAAATAAAACAGGCTGGTGGCAGAATAATAATTAATATTTCTGATGTAAAGATTTCTGTGAAACGCGTAAAGTTGCACAGAAGAAAGCCCGGACCTGCCCTGTACAGTTTAAGAATCTGTAGCCATAGTAAAGGACTATTATTTTGTTGAACAGACCCTGACCTGAGCGACAACTGATAACGTCACATGCTCAGATTTGCTTGACCAATCGGCGGAAGGGGGCGTGTCAGGCCGCCCACATGTGGAAAACGAATTTTGAAGTAATTTATTCGTTTTTTGCCTGTGAACTAAAAAAACGAAAAATCAAGCCGAAATCTCGTTTTTTCTTTTTTTTTTGAAAAAACGAAAAAACGAATAAAGGGGCAGTTTTCTCGTTTCTGCTTATTTCATTTCAAATTGGAAAACAAACTATCAAAACGTACACGGACCCACTCCCACACCATTCACGCGTCAAAGTGGCCTGAGCAATTTTTCTCTATTTACGGATATGACGACACACACACGGGCGAGTGACGTATGTACGCAGTTTTCTGCGAAACCATCCCGACGGGTCTATGATATTGCACTTATAACAGGCTTACCATAGTGAATCAGGGTAAGACAAAAACACGTTTGGAAGAAGGATTGATGATGTATTGACTAAATGTTGTTAATTTTGAACAAAACAAAGTTTCATAGTCTACCTTCAGTTAAATTTACAAAAAGTTGGGTGAACTCAAGTGCATTTTTCTCAACGAATTGTGGAAGAGTAAACGAAAATGGAATTTAATCTTGAAACCTTAATGTTAAATACAAGGATTTTGTAAAATGGTTTGTGATGACCTGGTAAAAGCCCAGAAATGTATCCAACAGTACCAGAATGGAATCTTCACGTGTTGTTTGCTTTTCACACGTTTTATCATTCTAGTATCTGGGGGTAGAGCTTATCTCTCTGTGAAGAAGAAGAAATGCACCCAAACAAGTGGAGACAAAGAAGAGCAAAGAAAACATTTCCTCGGATGGGTAACCGGAGCATCATGCCACAGCTACAGCCCCAGCCCCCTGTTCAGGAAGAGGACTGGGAAAAGGAGTTAGAGGAGATTTCACAACGCATAGAAAATGAGAATCAGCCTCCTTATGGTAATTTCATGTAGGCTACAAATAATGTTTTATAGAATCTCTGTTTCATACATTTTGTAATAAGCTATTTATGTCTGTATGCCTACCACAGATCCTGGAGATGACTTGATTACAGAAGAAAAGGAGATGTTTCATTGTAATGGCCCAAGCTCAAACCAGGGACACTACAGCCCAGCAGTTCACCACATTAAACCTGTCAAATGGGTCCGCATTGTTTATACTGTAGTGGCTGACCAGTTTGCTGATGCCGAAGTATAAGGATGTTAGTTCTTTGTTAAAAAAATATGTGAAATTAGTTGGTTTATAAACTACTGAGCTCAGGCCAGTGTTGTTTTAAGTGATTTTGTTGTTTTGAATGACCTCTCAGTATTTAATTTTAATTTATATAGATACGTTGAACAAATCATTGCTGAGCATTACTTTTTGCCAATTTATTTCATTCATTCACTTCTGCCAGTTGAAGCATATTTATGTTTTAATCTTAGTCTAAGCACAATTTTGAATTTCATTACAGTACATCTATAAAATAATGCATTACAATGTTAAGGTTAAAACAAAGTAACCGGAAGGGATGGTGTTCTTGTTTAGTGTTAAAAACATTAAAGAATGATTTGAATTTAACTGAAAATTTGCTTTTTGTACAATTTGTACAATATCATTTCACAGGAGTGTCCACTAGGTGGCAATATAGACTCAATCTTCAGGATAGATTTGTCCTTGAATTAAGCATCGGTACTTATGTATTCATAGTCTTGTAGTTACAGCTCTTCTGATAAAATGATGAACTAAGATGTTGGCTATACTAAGATTATTCATGGCTAAGATGCCAAAGGCTGTCTGTCTCGAAGCATTTGCATTGTGATGATGGGTTTGACTTTCTCAACTGTTCTCTGTAGGCTATAGGCTTTTTGTGTGTCCTCAAGCCCAGTCACCACATTGCTTTTCTAGTATGTGTTGTTCTTTGCAGATCTCAAATGTCTAAATCTAAAAAAAAGTGTGATTTTCAAACATGATTTATGAATTCACTTGAATAATTGGTTGCCAGACATCTCAGCACACATTTATTTGAGTTCAGAATCTAAGATAAGCTCCTTTGTACAAGTCAGATTTCTTTACTTCCATTGAATCACACAATGCTCTTTGGAACATTCTCCAATCATTCTGGGATATATGTTGTGCATATTCTGTCTGAACTTTCTATTCATCGTTTCCACAAAATGATTTAGCAGCACAACTGAACTGATGATGAAAATTATGATTAATGAAAATCAGCATATTAGGATTTCTGAAGGAGTAATGATGCTGAAAATTCAGCTATACCATCACATGAATTAATTACATTTTAAAATGGATTAAAATAGTTATCTTTTTTTAAATAAAAATGTCAGAATATTACTGCTTTTACAATATGTTTGATTAAATAAATGTTGCCTTGTTAAGCATTAAAGACCTCAGGCACCGATTAAAATCTAACAGGCACCAAACTTTTAATGGTAAAAAAAGACTCTTTGGTTGAACATGATTTAATCATGGACAGTGGTTCCACATGATTGATTTAAGTTATTTGGACGAGTTCAAAATTAATTCTCCAAATTAGAAATCATGGAGTAAGTTCAAATTTATTTTATATATTTTGTGGTCAGGCATAGACGTAAGCTACTAGATTAAATTAATTTCTGAGTTACTTGATTGAAATATGTTCTATCAAAATGAAAACATAGAGTTAAGCCAAAAGTCGGTTTAACATGATGCAATATGTTTGAACATGAAACCTGATACAATGGTGTTAAATCAAAATGAATGGTTTAAACAAAGTGAACAACATCAAAAAAATCTTTTTTTTTTTGAGTGTACATGTAAAATAAACTTTACCAAATTAGGCAAATGCAATATATATATATATATGACCTTGATTTTTAAAATACACTTGTAAAAAAAACCTGTATACATATAAATTGCAAACCTTTCTGGGATTTAACTTTCATCTGAAAAATGCCTCCTCATTATCTCAATTTTGATCCGTATGGCAGTGAAGAAACTTCAAACTTCATAATCTTGACCAGTTTGATGTGCTTAAAATATGTTGCACACAGTCAGTTACACACATGTTTTGATTTTATTCAATGTTTTTGAACATACCCACATATCTACTGGGGGTTAGTGCAGCTGGCTTTTTGGGCAAAAGTGCAACAGAGACTTAATTTTGGAAACATTAGGCCTGTGATGTTTAGAAATACCTGGCAAGTGCAAAGGCATGTTTATTGGTACAATAGTTTATTTCCTAACAGAAATGAACTATAAAATGATGCAATGTTGTTCTTCTGTGAACAGTGCAGGCCTTCCAACTAGGCCAGACTTTTTGCACAGTCACGATGGTGCATGTTTCAGTTTAAATGAAATTTGAATCAATTATAAATGGGTTGTTTGAAGTACTTAATGGCTTTTTTTCAGGAGTCATGTGTGACTTAGATGCTTAAATGAACATGTCTTTCCATTTTTAAATCTAAGTTAAAAACCTATCTATTCGATATGGCTTTTAATGGTTGAAGCACTCTTATTCTTGTCTTATGTTTACTGCATGTTTATTATGTTATGTTATGCTTTACTGCTTTGTATTTTTATCCTTGTGTTATTGGTGTTTTTGAGTCATTTCTTTGTAAAGCACATTGGTCAACTCTGGTTGTAGTAAATAGTGCTATACAAATAAAATTGCCATTGCCATCAGTAGACTATCATAGTTGGCAGGTTGACTGCAGTTCGCAGGCAGACCCGTCAGAGGGTGGTGTTCTACATGCCTGTGTCCCTGAGATGTTGAGATGCAGAGTTTGTGCGCATGGAGCCGTGACGCTTGTCTCCATCACTGTCTAGACTAGCACCAGGCAGCTGTCTGGGTCAAGCTATAGACTCCTGCTACCCACACCGACTGTATAGAGTGTGAAAAGGATGCTGAAGGGGGATAGAAGGGAAGAGAATTCAGAATACACAATCCGTTTCTTTGTGCTAGTTTCATTTATATCACTTTCATTAGAGTCAGGTTGTGTTTTGGGAGGCACATTAGGTGGTTTGCAGTCACGTGATTGTGATGACGCGCGAAATTCAGATGGAGGGCAGGAAGTGAAGAGCAGAATGGACGAGATGGAGGAAAGTCCGAACGTACTACTTTTAGACGCTATTACAAGAGAAAGATATAACAAAAAATTTAAACATAATTGGACGTGATCTTTACGTTATGAAGAGGAGCGATTTTTCAACTGAATTTAAAGATTTGCCTGTAACATTACATTTGTCTTCAGTTACATTGGTAACTTACAAACTCAAAGAAAAGAAGAAACAATTACTTTGACTTTACAAAGTTCGGAAACTGGTACGTTACACAAACATACTAGCCACATAAGTTGTATTAACTCACCTTTGACGAAGTGAATACTCATAGGCGTCGATTTCGGTGGGGACACGTAACAGTTTCGTCACGAGTCATTTTGTACCCACCACTTTTAACTTAAAGGTATAGCGGAGGATTTTTTACTTCCGGGTGGATCACCTATACTATTGGTCCTCCTAATCGTCAATCATTCTGGTGAATCAATCAAACTTTTCAAAAAGTGGAGAGGGCGGGTCTTATCTAAAATTCTGAAAGATCCTCCGCTATACCTTTAACGTCCATAATAATTGGACTTTGGGTTAGATTTTTTTTTACAGTTTTCAGTAATATGAGGAGCAATATGAGAGAGAAATTTGGTGATCGTTGTTTAGGTAGGCTACATTAAACCATAAAGCTTTTTCAGGACTTATAAAGCCCATGAAAACCGTGAGGAGTCAACCCACAGCCGCTCCGCTGCCCTGCTGAAAATGTGAAGCAGAAACGCCAGATAACGTCAGATTAATGTCAGATAACATCCATAATAATTTGACATTTGGTTCGATTTTTTGACCGTTTTCAATGGTTATGAGGAGCAATATGAGAGAGAAATTTGGTAATCATTGTAACATTAAACCACGTCATGTCATATTGTCAACATGGTAGGCCTACTTATGAAGCAGAATTAGTGGGTCATATGTCCAATGCTTTTTGAAAACTTAAGGCTTTCTTCTTCATAAAACGAGTCGGACATCACATTTTTGTATACATTTTTATTTATTTACATTAGTAAGCTACAGGACATAGTCTTTCAAAACATGACCTGCGCGAAAGAGAAAAAAATAAATAAAGCGTCATTGTACCCAGCACATTTCAAACCAAACTGACGCCCATGTGAGTACTGCACACACGGGCATTTTCCGATTCGGCTCCTCCCGACCGCAGGCTTAGGTTTGCAAGCCATTTTTTCCGGCGTTTTTCGGTCAATTTCTTGCATTTTTCCCCCTTATGAACAACAACTTTTGGTACACGATAAAAACTCCTCGTGGTTTCTCGGTTTGATCGATTTGAGCAACCATAAACGACGCAAAACATAGGCATTTTGAGTTTGTTATAGTGCTTCTAAATGTAGCACATTACTTCCTGCCCTCCATCTGCATTTCGCGCCATGGCAACGCAGTGACGTGACGTCATATGCAAACAAGCTATTGTTTGTGATTTAGGGATGTCATAGCGGTAACCAAAAGTATTTACCAATATATCAATTCAAGGAATACATTTAATGGAATAAATTACATAGCAAACACAAACACTTATTTTAAATTTAAATAATGTTTCAGAATATTACTGATTTTACTGTATTCTTGATCAAATAAATGCAGCAAAAGTAATAATAAATATATTATTAGTAATAATATATACACTAGATGTCACCTTGGCTACGGCAGTTCATGAACGAATGTCTTTAAGGCGACATCTAGTGTATATATCTATACACCAGTCTGCGCACACGTCACACAGCAGGAAGCACGGGCGCCCTCAGATCACTTGGACGTGGCTGTGTTACAAGAGGTAAAAACGATATAAATACTGTTCGTTTTCTCACACAAACCGCTCGTTTCGTGTCTTAGGCCATCAATGTGTACTTACGATATGGAATTGTTTAATTTGGACGATGGGGAATTGTTTTAATTTGGACTCTGTGGATGCTCTTTGAGACAATGACCATAGACCTGCATTATATGACTGACAGACAAGAACGGTTTGAGCTAAAAGTATCAAAATTGAAACTACTGCGGAAAAAAAGACACCTACATCTTGGATGCCCTTGAGGTAAGCTAAAACATACCAAAATTTAATTTCAAAGTGAACTATCCCTTTAACTTATTGGTAGTAATCATGTCATTATCTACATCACAAGCTGATTGGTTGCTGTTTAATCAGCGGCCAATGAGCTTCCTGCTCAAACATTCAAATACTTGGCAATGTTTGCTGTTACGTCTGCAGTGCGCTTTCAGAAACCCTCCATCTCCCCAGCGCCACCTGTATAGATCTGCGATGGGGTTAATTCATGTATGTTACATGTGCAGCAGCAGCTTTAACAATGTCTGTGAAGGTATTGGCAGCAGCAAGTCTCGGTACTTGCTCTGCAGCAAAAAAAATAATAAAATGTCTCATTTGAGAAGCCATTTGACTCTGATATACATCACAGTAAGGGAAGAAAGGACTATTTCCATTTCAACTGTGTTGTGCTGTCCAGAGCTCTTACTCTAGATGTTACAGGCCGACTTTAATCGGCAGGCATGAACGGCAGGCATCATTTTCAGGATTACTTAGACTTTAGATGAAGGGCCTTTCGTCCCACATGTACTTAACTGCATTCTTTTTGAGAAGAGTGAGTATGTGAGAATGCCTTCTTGTTTTAAGAATATACTTCAGTCATACATCTTCTAACTTGATGTGTCAGTCCTGAGGCTAACAATTTTTTTTTTTTAATGACTATGTCATTAAATTCTTCTGGGAATATTATCTCGGTGATAGAGTGGAATTAATTTTTTAGTTCTAGTTCCCTTTTTCTGACATCATCAGTCCCCGTCTTTTTATGATTCCAAGCAGGGTTCCGTTCCATTGCTTCATGACATCATCTCCTCTCTGGATTCGACAATAAATGTCCATAGTCTCTGTCTCTGGCACACTTTTTGGCCTGCTTTGCACAGCAGACATAGCAACAGGATTTGACCCAGAATCCAGGACAACTCATTGCAAGGTCACTCCTCTCGATGCAGTGCTGAAAGGTGTGGGCAACCTTCTAAATTCACAAAAGACAAAAGAGATCTTTGGGTGTGTGCATGTATTAGAATGAAAAAAAAAATAAAAAATAGGGAGGTGGGTGTGCACACCTGTGAGAAAGAAAGATAGAAACCAACATCAAATTGCTCCTTTCAGTTTTATACCAATGTTAAAAAAAAGAAATATAAATCGGTTCCTCTCTCTTAATAGAATTCAGTCCTATAGAGAATATTTCAAGATAATTTATATAAAGGCATTTGCAAGTGATAGGAGGACAATGTATGTCATGATGTTGGAAAAAAATAGTTCAGGCAAGTTAAATATGCTATAAATAAACTATAGTGTGCTCATGTGTAAATGTGTTTCTTTAGATTAAGTGATACACTTTGGTGTTTTCCGAAGACGAAGCAATCATAGGTGAAAAGCATCAATGAGTTTACATCAAAGTAAACATTTCAATATTTGAAAGGGAAAAAAAAGTCAAAAAAAGTGGTCCAACCAACATGCAGGGATATATAACCCATAACACAGGAAATTATATCTGAGGACCCTCATGACTGGTTGTCAAGTCAATAACTAAACTAATAATCATGTGGCGTGACAACCCAGATCCTATTTTTGAATTAATACTTTGTGATATTTGTAAAATAATAATAATAATAATAATATACTTTAGGTTCATTAGTTATCATTAGTAAACTACCTTAGTTAACATGAGAATGAACAATACTTCTACAGCATTTATTAATCTTAGTTAATATTAATTTTTAACATTTACTAATACATTATTAAAATCAAAGGTTGTATTTGTTAAGATTAGTTAATGCACTGTGAACTAACATGAACAAACAATGAACCACTCTATTTTTATTAACATTCATAAAGATAAACTTATACAAATGTATTGCTCATTGTTAGTTCATGTTATGAACTAATGATAACTAATGAACCTTATTGTTAAGTGTTACCATACTTTATATAATTCTTAATAATGAATAAGGTGTAAGGACAACATCAAAATGTAAATTTCGATAGTGGTATAAAGGTTACCATAATGACCAAAACCATATGAAAAACCATATGAAACCAACATAAATACAAAGGACGCTCTCAGTTCATATCTCTGTGTATCCAAATGAGCAAGCATTGCAACTTGAGGATGTTACCCAAATTGGAGAGATGACCTAACCCACTTACTGTACCCACTTGATGACAGGTGTTTTTTGCCCTAGAGAAATTATTCAGGGGTCCATTATGGTTGCTACCGTCTTTAATATCTATAAAAGTTCTTTCCGGAGAATACAAATTCCCTGAGAAACCCAGTTTGGTTTAACTAAATGTTCAGTGGGTGTAAGTGATCCTCGTGTCCAGGTCATGAGTCTGGCTTTCCATGGAAATGCCTTGGGACCCGGAGCAGCAGAGTGGTCCAGGCTTGAGTTTCTGTATCATTTATACAGGTGGAGAAAATAGAACCTATGCCTCCTCTAAATCTGTCACCTCTGGCTCAGAGCCATGAGAGAGAGAGAGAGAGAGAGAGAGAGAGAGAGAGAGAGAGAGAGAGAGAGAGAGAGAGAGAGAGAGAGAGAGAGAGAGAGAGAGAGAGAGAGAGAGAGAGAGACGAATGGCAGCAACAAACAAGGGAAAAGAGAGATGGACTTAAAGACCTCAGTTGTAAACAAATTGATATTCTGTAAAAATGCCACAAAACTGTAGATCCAGGACATGTGATGTGTATTGAGAGATGGCAAACTGCATAGTCACTTGTGGTTGGTAACTTCTAATTTTACCCTGCCCTTCTTGATGGTTGAGTGGCAAACATATTCCTAAAGAAGGGACAGTGTGTTCACGTGAAACATTGTTAAAAGTCCAATCATACCAAGCTTTTGCTAGGAAGGATTATAGGTAAACAGATGTCTCTTACCTTCTCCTGACCCCTAAAATTTCACCAGTTTGTCTGCTGGTTTCACTAAAAGTGTCTTGGGCAAGAACGTTTTGACAGTACTTTAAAGTATAGTGGCCACTTGAGAGTTGAGTGGGGAATGACAGATATGCGCTTCCTCTTTCACCTACATTTCTTAGACATCATTCACAAGACAGTCTGTTCCATTGTGCTGAAAATGACACTGTCGAATGAACCTTTGCCTGGATGAATCTATAAAATAGCTGACCAAACTGATGCACTATACCCTAAAAAAACATTTTTGGGGGATTTTAGGATATTACAATAGGAAGTTAAAATGACCTTGACATGAATTCTACCCTCATAATCATATAAACACACTAGTCAAGCGATAATGTACAGTCAGCAAAACATTATCAAAAAATAAACCCCATTAGGATGATCAGGACTCAAACATGAAGAGAAATAAGTTATGTTAGGGTTGTGTTGGGGATATATGAGTCACTACACAGCGTTCAATGCTCTTTAAATCAGAAGCTCCCTAAAGTTTACAGTGACCAATTTTGGACATCTGGAACAGAGATATACAGTATATGGTACGGAAATAGAAGATAATGATGGTGCCTGTTGGGATTCAATATGGGACAATCTTAAATTTGTTTTTTTTTTAAAAAACCTAACCATCAATTAATTCACTACAAAATGATTAATATGATGTATCTCAGCCCTAGAAGGTGTTCTAACTTTAGTTAGTGTGTAATGTTGCTGTTTGAGCATAAACAACATCTGCAAAGTTACAACGCTCAAAGTTCGAAGCAAAGGAAGATATTTGCTTTTAAGAAATCATTTTTAAGGGCTACAACAAACGGCTGGTAGGGACTACATGACTTTCCTCCTGGGTTAGTGACATCACTAACCCTAAAATTTACATAAACCCCGCCCCCGGGAACACGCAGTCCATGTTGAGAAGAGGAAGAGTTGTTGTAGTAGAGCACATTTGTGAGTCTGCTCCAGCTGTCGCATCTGTCTTTTCACATGCAATACAGTACGTAACACAAATGCAATAGCATGTCGCTCTGTAGGCATTACAACAATTCCCACATGAGTGATTTTATATCATTCATCAACTAACCATTCAGAAACGTCCTGTTGCATTCTACATGTTATCACTTCTTCTTGAGTCTCTCTATCATTGTCCGACTCCAGTTTAAACATAAAAGGCAGAACAGTTTCTGACATTTTAGTGCTTGTCTGCCTGAGGTAATCGGACACACACACACACACACACACACACACACACACACACACAAGCTCTTGTAGCTCCACTCTCTGTCACCCCCGAAAAGTGACAATTTTAACATGCTGTAAAAAATAATTTGTGGGGTATTTTGAGCTAAAACTTCACATACACACTCTGGGGACATCAGAGACTTATTTTACATCTTGTGAAAAGGGGCATTTTACCACCCATTTAAGGAAGCTTTCCTCATTGTTGAATTGTAATTTCTGCTCAGGAGATTTGGAATACAAGCATACATTTTGGGATTGTCCTGAAGTTAATCATTTTTGGAGACAGGTATACTACTCTGAAGGACATTCTGGAAACTGACATATCATGCTGTCCTAAACTGTTGCTTTTAAATGATGACTTGAAAAAATTGTTATTCTCTGGATTAACTGCAGCTAAGAAAATGCTTGCCTTACATTGGAAACCTCCACACTCTTGAGCTTGATCACACTAGATGTATTCTTTCCTAGACATTGTGAACATGGAGCTATCAAGGATGCACAGGGTCACTCAAAAAACTATAATAGCAAAAATTAAGAACTTGCTGTAAAAAAATACATGTTTTAAATGTCTTTACACTGTACTAGTATTGTGTAAATTTTATTTATTTATTTATTTTATGTTGTAGATTGTCTATGATTGTGCCTAATGTTTTAGGGAGTGGGGAGGGAGAGAGGGGGGTTTTATATGGTCGCCGTGAGTGGGTGGGATGGCTTGTTTTCAAAAAGAGTTCAGTGTGTTGCACTTTATTTCTATTGATGTATGTCTTATAATACATGTAAATGCAATTCTTAATAAAAACATTATCACAAAAAAGGAGCTCCCTAAAGTTTCACATTGACAAAAATTGTCTATTTGGATGCCCTGCAACTCCATCAAACACAGACAATGCTTTTCATTGTGTTTATTTTAGGCAACCTTCATAAAGCACTGTGCAATGACTACTGGGTATATTGTTGTAATGTTCTGAACATTGATTCGGTTCCCAATGCGCATGTGGAGGTACAACTGATACAGCAACTGCCCAATGTGTTTTGTTATGCAGCAAGCAGTTCAGCAAACGTGAACGTTAGTACAAATCTACTCAATGCGTGTCTGTGTTTTCTTGAATAATTTGCTAAAACAATCACAATTTCCTTCTCTACTTCCTGAGAAGAGACGTTCTGTATCAATGTACACTTGTTCCTGTGCTGTTTGCAGTGGCTTTCAGACTAAATGTATTTACATTTACATCAGCAAACATTTTTATCAAAACTAACTTTCAAATGAGGAACATTACAAACAATTTGTGAAAAACTTAGAGAAACAGTATGATACTGGGATGAAACTACTGCTGTATATGCAATCAGTTGTCTGTGAAAATTGTTAATTTATACAGTTTAGTGGTTATTCTACAAAAATATTTGAATGCAGAATGCTGTGATCGACCAATCAGAATGAAGTATTCCAGTGTTATGAGTATGATTTGGTAAAACATAGCAGTAGTATGTTTTCAGCAGAAACCAATACAGTGTGAGTTCGAATGTTATTATCTTTCAGTAAACAAAGATAACAAATTGTGAGGAAATAACAGGAGGATGCAAGATGCAAGTAAAACTCAGTTTATTATATATGGTCAGATGTAAGACACAGGTCGGGGACAAACACTCAGGTGGAATGAAGCAGGGACGAGATGGCGATCCGGTGGTGGTGCGGTGGTCAGCGTGCTCAAGTGAAACCCAGGAACCGTGGAACATCCAGACGACACGAAGAACTGACGAAATCCAGACGACACGAAGAACTGACGAAATCCAGAAGAAGAACTTAGCAGACGAGGCACGAGAACAGGACACACACCGAGGAACAACCACAACGATCTGACAACATGAGAGGGAAATTACTGGGCATATAAACGGAACTGGAATTAATGACAGCTGGTGACACTAATCAACACAACGAGTAACCACACCCACACAATTACACTCACGCAGACACATCAGAATGAGACAGCCGATTCATGAACCGTGACAGTACCCCCCCCCCCCCCCCACCCCCTCCTGGCGTTCCCAGACAACCTTACCTGTCGATTGTAACCATCGATAAGGGAGTGATCCAGAATGTCTCTAGCAGGTACCCAACTTCTCTCCTCCGGACCATAACCCTCCCAGTCCACCAAGTACTGAAATCCGCGTCCCCTCCGTCTCGAGTCCAGAATGCGGTTTATCAAATGGATGATACTGGTAACGAATTGTGGGCGTACTCCACCATAGAAAGCTGTTGGCTCCAGGACGACGGATTCTTGGCAACCAAACATCGCAACATTCTCTCAAGGTCCTGATTGGCTCGTTCAGACTGACCATTGCTCTGGGGATGATAGCCGAGGACAGACTGACCGTGGCCCCCAGTAACTTACAAAATTCTTGCCAAAATTTGGATACGAATTGGGAACCCCTGTCAGAGACCACGTCCATCGGGAGGCCATGTAACCGAAAGACGTGATCTATGACTGTGACCGCTGTCTCCTTGGCTGAAGGTAATTTGGGCAAGGGGATGAAATGTGCCACCTTCGAGAACCGGTCCACTACGGTTAAAACAACCGTCATGCCATTGGAGGGCGGGAGGGCGGTGACAAAATCTAGAGCGATATGGGACCAGGGTCTCGAAGGGACAGGCAGTGGTCGAAGTAACCCGTCTGGGGGTTGGTTAGATGTCTTACCGGTGGCACAGACTGAGCAAGCCAAAACAAAATCGTGAATGTCGCGAGCCATTAATGGCCACCAGAATCGTTGCTTAACTAGAAAACTGGTGTGAGTCACTCCTGGATGACAAGCCACGTTGGAGCAATGACCCCATCGAATAACATCGGACCGTAACCCCTCCGGAACAAACAAACGACTCGGTGGGCAACCAGGCGGAGGCGTTACCCCTTCTAAGGCTGTCTTGACCTTCGATTCGACCTCCCATACCAGAGTGGAGATGACAACTTTCTCAGGTAAAATACACTCGGGAGTCACCGGGGGTTCGGATGGATCAAAAATACGAGACAAAGAGTCGGGTTTGATGTTTTTGGACCCCGGGCGGTACGATAGAACAAAATCAAAACGTCCGAAAAAAAGAGCCCACCGAGCCTGCCTGGAGTTGAGTCTTTTAGCAGATCTGATGTATTCAAGATTCTTATGATCGGTCCAAACGATAAAGGGTACCCACAAACCCTCTAACCAATGATGCCACTCCTCCAACGCTAACTTAACTGCCAACAACTCTCTGTTACCAATGTCATAGTTACGTTCGGCAGGTGATAGTCGATGAGACAAAAACGCGCAGGGATGCATCTTGTCGTCTGAGGAAGCGAGTTGTGAAAGCACTGCTCCTACTCCCACCTCTGACGCGTCAACCTTCACCACAAACTGACGTGTGGGATCAGGGGTGACAAGAATGGGAGCCGAAACGAAGTGTAGCAACAATGACTATGACATCCGGTCAGCTGTTTTTCACATTAAGTGAAACACGAGGGTGTCGAACACATCTTCGGAACAGGACACCGTCCGCGCTTCCTGCCTCAGCATCATTCGAACAGAGACCAAACTTGCAAGTATATTCATATCTGTCTAAAAGCTGATTCCAGGTGTCTCGTGAACTTAGGTTTCTGTATGTAATAATTACTAGCTTTTCCCTTCTCTCTATATCTTTCTTTCTTTCTTTCTTTCATTCATTCTGATCACGTATGTTCTTGTTTGGTTAAATGTTTGTTTGTTTTATTGTTTGCATTTTTAACGTACGTTTATATTCGTAGCTCATATAATCTTTCTAGTGTTGCATTTATTAAAATCCATTTATACTTTTCACTGTCTCTGTGTTTGAAAACCCACCATTATAAAGTCAATGAAACAAAAGATCTAATTAAGCTACAAGCTCGATATTATAGACTACATTGAGTAGTTTTAATTAATAAACTCAGAAAGTTTGATGTTCGTGGCCAGAAGATAAACTTTCTTGGAGTTTGTAAATACCCCTTCCTAACTGTGATAATCTTACATTTATTCGCTGGACGAATAACTGATGACCAGACCAGTTACGGAACAAGGTAATCTAGATAATTGATAAAGTAAATGTACATGCGATTTCTGAATTATGACCATGAGTTATGATAATTAATATTTCCAAAATTCCCTATATCCTTGAGCTAATTCACATTTACCCAGAGTCGTTTATGTTACAGAAGAGACTCTTGAGGTTGGTGAACACTGCCTCGGTAGTGTTCGACCACCTGAACGTCGTTCGGGGGGAGGTCAAGGCAGTCAGAGGTGCGACTAGTTGGCTGAAATTGCGAATGAAACGCCGGTAAAAATTGGCGAACCCCAGAAACCGCTGTAGGGCCTTACGGGAATCTGGACTTGGCCAATCTACCACAGCCTTAACCTTGTCAGGATCCATGCGCACTCCCTCAGAGGAGATGATGTACCCTAGGAAGGGAACAGACTGTGCATGAAACACGCATTTCTCCGCCTTGACAAAAAGCCCAAAAAGCTAGAGAATCAGAAATATATTTCTCCATGGCCTCCCTCTCGGGAACAGAAAGAGAGTAAAGTTTGCCCTTAGGCGGAGATTTACCTGGCAGTAGATCTATCGCACAGTCATAGGAACGATGCGGAGGGAGAGAAGCAGCACAATACTTACTGAACACCTCCTTCAGGTCGAGGTACTCCGCGGGCACGTTAGACAAATCCGCTGCCTCACTCTGAAACACAGAACCAGACACAGAGGGACAGGCAGACACTAAACAGGACTCATGACAGTGGTTACTCCATGTGGAAACAGTGTTAGTGCACTAGTCGACACGGGGGTTGTGTCTGGAAAGCCACGGGTGTCCCAAAACCACTGGTGCAAGTGGTGAGTCCATGAGTAAGAATGAGATGAGTTCTGTGTGATTGCCAGAAGTGATGAGGGTGATGTTTTCAGTAGAATGTGTAATACGGGGAAGTTCTTGACCATTGAGTGCGTTGACGGTAATCTGGTGCGAGAGAGGAGTGACGGGGATCTGAAGCTTAAGTGCAAGTTTGAAGTCCATGAAATTACCCTGTGCTCCCGAATTCAGTAGTGCGTTGGTGCAGTGCGTCGACATTCGCCATCTCAGTCTTACCGGGAGGAGGGTCGATGATGGTGATGAGGTCTTCTCGGAGGAGATCCCACCCGATAGTAGCCTCATACTTACTACCAGGCTTGCCCTTTTACCGGGCAGGAGTGGATGAAGTGGCCCGCCCGGCCACAGTATAGACAGAGTCCTTGGGATCTCCGCCTTTCCCTCTCCTCCCGGGAAAGCCAAGCTCTCCCCACCTGCATGGGCTCGTGGTCGAATGCGGGGCTGACCGCGCTCGCACCACCGGGCTGGTGGTCCACCGTGCTGGGCTGTGGACGGCTGGGGCGCGTCAATCTGGTCACACGATTCAGTAGAGCGTCTACTCTCAGAGCAAGTTCCACCAGTCCGTTCAGCGTCTCCGGTAAGTCCATCGCGTAAATCTCATTTTGAACGCGGTCAGCCAGCCCATGCAGGAACATATCCCACTGCGACTCCTCGTTCCAACGGCACTCTGCGGCCAGGGTGCGGAACTGGATGGAAAAGTCCGCCACCGAGCCTTCTCCCTGTCGCAGTTCGGCGAGTAATCTGGCCACCCCTTACCCGCCACTGCACGATCGAAAACTCTCTTCATTTCTTCGGAGAGTGCCTGGAACGAGGTGCAGCAGTTGTCTCTGTTCTTCCACACCGCCGTTCCCCAAAGCGCTGCTCTTCCTTAGCAGGGTTAATACAAATGCCACCTTAGCCTGTTCGCTCTGGAAAGTGCGTGGCTGTAAGGCGAAATGCATGGAACATCTCGTGAGGAACGCTCTGCAAAATTCAGGCTCACCGGAATATCCCTCTGGTGTGGGTAGGCGTGGCTCTGGTCTCTCTGCTGCTGCAGGCGCTGGTGGTGGGGGAACGGGCGGCGTGGGGGGCGCAGTGGGAGTCCGTAGAAGTTGTACCTGTTGGGTGAGCTCGGACACCTGCTTCACGAGTGCTTGCACCGCACGACCTGTGCCCGAGATGCTCTCCTCTTGTTGGTCCATACGTGAGATACTGTGAGCGATGAAGTCGTTGATCTGGGACGTGCTTGCTGCATCCATGGTCTGGTCAGATCGTTCTGTGAGGAAATAACAGGAGGATGCAAGATGCAAGTAAAACTCAGTTTATTATATATGGTCAGATGTAAGACACAGGTCGGGGACAAACACTCAGGTGGAATGAAGCAGGGACGAGATGGCGATCCGGTGGTGGTGCGGTGGTCAGCGTGCTCAAGTGAAACCCAGGAACCGTGGAACATCCAGACGACACGAAGAACTGACGAAATCCAGACGACACGAAGAACTGACGAAATCCAGACGAAGAACTTAGCAGACGAGGCACGAGAACAGGACACACACCGAGGAACAACCACAACGATCTGACAACATGAGAGGGAAATTACTGGGCATATAAAGGGAACTGGAATTAATGACAGCTGGTGACACTAATCAACACAACGAGTAACCACACCCACACAATTACACTCACGCAGACACATCAGAATGAGACAGCCGATTCATGAACCGTGACACAAATGTGACCCTGGATCACAAAACCAGTCACAAGAAGCACAGGTATATCTGTGGCAATAGCCAAAAATACATTGAATGGGTCAAAATTATCGATTTTTCTTTTATGCCAAAAATCATTAGGATATTAAGTAAAGATCATGTTCCATGAAAATATTTTGTAAATTTATATAAAAAAAATTATTTTTGTGAGTGAATGCAGCACAATCGTGAACATAAATGGACAACTTTAAAGGCGATTTTCTCAATGTTTCGATTTTTTTGCACCCTCAGGTTCCAGATGTTCAAATAGTTGTATCTCGGCCAAATATTGTCCTATCCTCACAAACAATGCATCAATGGAAAGCTTATTTATCCAGCTTTCAGATGATGTATACATCTCAATTTCAAATAATTGACCCTTGTGACTGGTTTTGTGGTCCAGGGTCACAAATGTTAAAATCCTCTGATTCGGTAGGCTATTTCATGTTCTCAGTGTTGTACTGCTGATGGCAGTGTTGTATCAAGTCATGAATATGTACCCTTTAACCAATACAAAAATAGTTTTACATATTAATGAAGAAGCTTTACGTTTTTAAGTCTCAACTAAAATCTGCATTAAACAGCCTAATGGTTTAATAGTTTAATGGTTGAGGATCTGTAACACAAAGGTTGCATTTCAGTGCCAGGTAGGTTGACTCCTGAACTCAAGAGAACTTCCCCCTGTCTCGAATCTTCTTTTGTAGAAGTTAATTCCCCCTAGCAAAAGTGTATATATATATATATATATATATATATATATATATATATATATATATATATATAATGGATTAAACGTTTCTGATAAATAATTAAATAATATTCACAGGTCAAAATGTGTTTAACCGTTTGGAAAGGAGTAGCTTAAGCACTGGAAAACAAGTAAATAGCAGGGAAACTACAAATACCCTTGCCAACCATTTCCACACTGTTTTCCAATAATTTTGCCAAAGTTTTGAGTACAATTTTGGCCACCGCTTTATAATGAATAGATAATGTATTTGTCCATTTTAGACAGTTTTTCAACCTCAATTTAATCTTTAAGTTTGGTCAGATCTTAAAATTTAGACTAGTAAATTAAGTTTTTTTTTTTTTAAAGCTACCAACAGATTTGCCAAGTTTATGTAGGTGTTTTGAGGTAGATCCCATTCTTGCCTGTAGGATCCCGCCACTGTGACAAGTTTGAACTGCCGCCCGTGTTTGATGTTGGAGACTTGTTGTAAGATGATGAGTCATCAAAGCTTGTCTTTGCTCATATCTTGCATGCAGACTCCTCGTCTCAGGTTCATATACTGCGCAAATCCGAGTGTGCTTTATAGTGTTGTTTTATCCGTTGTGGAATGCTACACCTACTATGGATCAGGTAACTTATTTTCAATTCACAAAAACACAATTTTTAGGCAATGTTTTTCCTTTGTCATGCATAGAGCAAGTCCACTATAGCTGCAGTGGTATAATATGCACATACTTTTGCAGAGAAAGCGTCTCTGGGTGCCATGGGATAACTTTAACTCAAAATTGTGTACATCATGGATGAACACATACCTGTTCACAAAGTCCTTTCTGGGTCTTGATGTGATGTCATGTAAATATCTGCATCCCAAACTAAAATAATATCCCCCCAAAAAACTGACAATTATATTGAGGAGTATACAGCTTTAAAATTAAACTGCTCAATAACAACTTCACGGAATTTATGACATATTGCTATAATGGCAAAATTCTTTGTGACTGACTCAAGCTGTAGGCCTATTTGTACTTAAGTGAAAAGTTATGTGGAGTTTTGTTGTTGTTTTTGTTGTGTTATAGTCTGGAATGATTATATACCTATGATCAATCAACAAACTAAAACTTAATTTATCCATATATAATATACATAGATTTACTAAGAAATGAATTGATCAGATATGAGACCGTTGGGATTTGTTTTGCAGATGAGAATCTTGACAAACCACTAACTTACCACTAAATTACCTCGAGCAAAAAAAGAAAACAGCATACATCCCACAATGAATAATTATTTTATATGATTGTAACAGTCAAGTACATTTGTGAATGATTTGGACTCTGGACTGCAGGGAGATGTTTGTATGGTGTGTTTGTTGTTATAGGTGGACAGTTGGCTTACTGTAACTCCACTGGGAGTACTAGACGTGGGAGGCCTGCGTAGGGAAGAAAATCCAACTGACCAACTCTTGATCTGTAATAGTTTTGGTATGTGTTCCTGACAAGCCTGTGATTCGGTGACCCACTGACGGCTCTGTGATGTGGTGGAGATCTGGTCTTAATAGGCAGTCTTCTGTTTTTTTGTGGTTTTCAAACCCCAGACAGGATGGCAAGAGACCCCAGCATTGACTCAGTTTTGGTTCGATGCTGGAAAGCGTGATTAGTTTCCCGCAATTGATCTGCTTTGTGTTGTTGTGGAGGGAACTGATCCTAAGTCAGTTATTTATTTGAATAAGAGCTTTTGTTCTTGGATGACTCATGGAGGAGATGATGTGGTTAAATCATTAGGAATCTGCACACTGTTAAACCTGGCTCAGTTATTTTGGTTAGGTTACCCAAGTATGCATTCAACATGGAGGAAATATTCTTCAACTTAGTCATTAGTCAGCAGACTATATTAATTCTGTAACTTCTCTTATCCATATGATACTCCTCATCAGCGCTTGTTATATTATTAGATCTTAAGAGCCCTTTGTCTCATCTTAAAGTATAGGGCACAGGTGTTTTCCGATGTTTGGATAGTCAAGCACTTCTCTCTTAAGCACTCTTTCCCTTTCACTAATAATACATGACCGCGCACACAACCCCGCTTTCTTCTTTGGCTGTCTTGTTCTCTCTCTCTCTCTCTCTCTCTCTCTCTCTCTCTCTCTCTCTCTCTCTCTCTCTCTCTCTCTCTCTCTCTCCCCGAGTCTTCCTTGACCTTCTCTCCTGAATGTTGATTGTCTGATGAGTGTTAATGTGTTGGCCCACAGGCATTTGTCATGTATTTCAAAACCATCTGACTGTTGTACACTATCTAGCTATTAGAGACTGGCAAAAACGACTGCTCTATGCTCCCAGTCAGCGGAAAAACTAACTAGTAGAGAGGAGCTGAATAGCCGCGTTTCCACTGTCGGGCCAGGGCCGGGCCAGGGCTTTAAACGGGCCGTGCCGGTATAATAGCCTCGGGCCAATAGCACCGGGCATGCGTTTCCACTGTCGGGCCAGAAGCTCCACAGCGCTTCACTAAAACACGCCCGTAACACGCCTCTCTGGGACAAAGTCACACTAACCCATTATTTCACCAACAAATGGAAGTTTTATCAGAAAACTAATCAGAAATCACTGGAAACAGCGCTGAAAACAAACACGATAAAAGCGGCCGTTTGCTAGCTTTTTTTGTTTGTTTGTTTAGCAGCTACTTGAATATTTAAAACCCAAGCATCGATGTTTTACCACAGGTTTACAATAAAAAGTGATACATTGATCATAATGAATTAATTTATGTAAAAATTGCACATTAGTCACTCAGAAATAAATTACCGTTAGGTCTATTTCACAAAAGAAAGAGGACACACTTACTTTTTCAGTCGCGTCTGTTTCTTTATCTGGTAGCCTAACTTAGTTAACGTTACAGGATTTAGCCTACATCACATTTAGAAAAAATGATAATTTCTACAATTATATGCCATACGACCTGAGGAGCTTTAGCACTCTCTCGACTCCCATACAGATATTTTCAGTCAGAGAAGCTCCCGGAAAAAAAAGTTACTTTATTTTTTTATAGTCCGGTTTAAAGAGACGAGACGTAGGCTATGACAGATTATAAAAACATAACTGTGATAACCTTTAAGATTGGTCTGATTTCTTAAAGCGTTCGCTATGTTGTTTTTTTTACTATGCGTATCTTCAAGCGTTTACTATGTTTACTATGGTAACGGCTAGCGCGCATAGTCTTTTGCATCACAAACAGAAGGCATTCAAACATGAACGCGATTTAAATTATTTTATTTTTAAGTCTTAAATGCTGACAGAATCATCCGGCGCTGCCGTCTCCCAACGGTAAACTCCTCCTCTGTTGGTAACCACTCCTCTAGCCCGAGCTGGCCCGCTTTGGCCCAAGGTATTCAACGGGCCAGAAATCCTGGCCGTTGGCCCCGAGTAAGCCCCGACCAAGCCCCGGAAGTGACAGTGGAAACGCGACTGGCCCTGGCACGCACTAGCACGGCCCGGCCCTGGCCCGACAGTGGAAACGCGGCTAATGATCCTCAAGACCAACCTGATCTCACAGAATTACGTGAAATGAACACGACCCCTTAACCCCGATTTGCGTGGTGGTGGCACGTAATGTGTTACAATTACGTGTCGGCACCACGCAAACAACACCCATACAAAGTCAATGAGGCTCATTTGTCGTGGTGGACACACGGATTCCCTGGTTAGACAACGTCACAGTGGGCAGCGGTAAATATGTTGTTTTCTAGTTTACGAAACGTCCTCCTTTTATAATTTATTGTAGTGTATTACTTCCGATTTTTGTTGTCTAAATAACAGTAAATTGTTTGTGATATAACTATCCATTTATAGATGGAGTTGTTTTAAAGAATGGGCCGAGGCTGTGTTAAATAGATTGTTCCCTTTACTTTATTAAACCATTTACGATATTTTATTCTTTTCAAATGTATTGTCTGTCATAGCAGCGAATATTATTAATTATTATTATTATGAATCAGAAGACTTTCAGTCGTTACCACGGCAACGATACGTCACGTTACGCACGCTTCTTACCCATAATCACTGCGCTTTTACCACTCATTTCTCCCGCCACATGACTACAGTAAGTATCTCAACCCCTCGGGGTGTTTGTTTGTTTGTTAAAAAGCACGTAAAACCTTTGCTGTTATTTCTTTAGTTGTAGCTGGATTTAATCATCCATGGAGTTTAGGTTGAATTTGTTAGTGTTGCATTATCATTTACACGGCTACCCGCCGAAGTAGTTACGTTAGCTAGCCAGCCAAATGACAGCTGTCCCGACCCCGGCACAGTAGGAATGTGGCACTTCCACAACACAAATCAGTTTAAACTCATGTATTTGTCCATGTGTTGTGAGGACATCAATTAACAACGTGTTGTTGCAGTGGTTAAAGTTTTATTTAAAGTGCAAAGTAAATGTCATAAGTGTAACTAAGGAGAATTACCGCAATCGGGGATGGACTAGAATAAAAAAGTGGACCGGGAGTCTTTCCAGAGGATTTGACTGCTCAGTGCGACTCAATGTCAATGACCGTTCATACATACCTGATATAATTAATGCATAATTAACTTGTAATTAACATAATTATCCTGTAACACTTTCGTGCCATACTTTTGTAAGACTTTGCCATTTTAGAAGACACTGAATCATAATTGTTACTTTAGTTATTATGTGTGACATTGAGAAGAGAGAGCAGTAGATATTATGAGAAGCGTTTTATGCAACACGACAGAAGAAGACCACCTTTTCCATTATTTGTAGGCCTAAATAAAAATAGATTTGTGTTGGTACTTGCTTGTGTCAAGTGAATGTGGTACAAATCTGATATTTGTACAGTAAGGATTGATTTGTATTGTACGTAGTGGTTGTGATTGATACATAGTCAGTTAATAAGTACTTTGTCCTAACAATTAAGAAATGATAATTTACTACAAATGCTATTCTAATAATCTTTTGCTTTTTTCTTGTTTTACAGCTATATTGCAACACTTGACTCCACCAACACACACACATATACACACGCACACAAATCAAACCAACGGCACTTTTAAGAGCCACTCTCTCTCGTTCTCACTTGTCTCTTTCGATCTCTCTCTTTCTGTTATTGTCTCTCTTTTAATCACTCTTTCAATCTATCTATCTCTCTCACTTCCATCTATTTCTGTTCAGAAATGGCTGGAGGGTCACAAAAAAAGACCTGCCCAAACTGCGGGGAAAAAATATATTGTGGACTTAAAATTTGTTCATTTTGCAACCATCCACAACCCCAAAATGTAAGACTCCAAAAAAAGATGGAAAAATTTAAAAGTCAGCAGAAGCAGTGGTTGGCATCTATGAAAAAAAATAAAAATAAGTCCCACGTTCTTGATGATGCTGCCATTCTGGTATGTAGTTTTCCTATCATCTCATTCACCAAAAGTGTTTTATTATTTTCACATAAGCAAATAAATTGACTAGTTTAATAAATTGCCTCACATCCACACTATTAATTAAAATATAATTCATGTTTACTGTTTTTTCCTACTATTATATCTAGGGAGTTGAAACTCATACAAATCCTCACATTTATCTATCCAAAAATTATGTAAAAATTGTTTGTAGATGTTTCCTAGCTTTGATGTAACTTCACACATTCATGCACCGACAGCGGTGTCAGCCATGCAAGGCACCATCCAGCTCGTCGGGAGCAGCTGGGGTTAGGTGGGGCTGGGGTACACCTCGACACTTGATTCAGTGGAACCGGGGATTGAACCACCAATCTTCCGAATTTGTAGACAACCTACATGAGCCACTGCCGTCCCAGTGTAAACTGTAAAATTCAGCTGTAAACTACAGTTTTGTGTATCTAATTGATCTCTCTACCTCTCTGTTCCAGCTTGAGAAGTTGTATGCCCTTGGCATGAAGCCCCTGCTGCTAATTGCCCATCCTCCTAAGGTGGTAACAGGGACGTGCCATACTAAAACAAAACTAATGCTGCCAATGCATGCCCACCTTAGCACATCCGCTAAGAAATGCCTTGATAATGTGGATGCCATCTATAAATTGATGGTTGAAGGTGAGATTGCATTTATTTAACCTTGAAATGCATACGCATGCATGTATTCATTATCTGTTGTACAATTGTTGGTGTTGTCCTGTACATTTCCAAACAGCAAAGACTAGAAATTTTGATCTGGCTGTAGCCTAGCTGCAACCTAGAGCCATTTTAAAAGAGCCTAAACACTCAGCTGGGAAGCTAGCGCAAATGGGAAACAGGACTTCCTGTGGTTTCTTATAAAATAAAAGCCAGGGCCGTATTCATAAAAAATCTTAATGCAAAGAGTAGCTCCTAGTGACAAAATTCTAGGAAAATTCTTAGAAATGTGGGAGTTTAAAGTGGCAGTAAGATGAAGAGGGAGAAGAAATGTGTTGATGGACAGTGAGTTAGCCTATAAGACGCTATAGATTAGATAATGCAGAGATCATGTTTAGTGACCGATCTTATTAAAGACACGCTAACATCTCCGTTACAGCACATAAATGCTATAGCGCCAGATTACGCATGTAATTTCAATGTGAAGGCTTAGAATAGACCCTATACATAAAAATTGTTTTCCTTCGTGGACAACCAACCAATTACAGTCTTCAAAAGATTTTGTCACACATAGCAACGGGGTCAGCCCCGCCTCCTCACTAAGATAAAAGTTTTTGTTTTTTCCTTGCTCAAGAGTTGCTCTCAGAATCACTCTTAAGCTAAGACTCATATGTAAAAGTTTTTAAGCTAAATTAGGAGTTTTCTGAGAGGATTCTTAGAATCTTTAAGAATACGGGCCCAGGACTCTGACTCTATAGTAACGTAGCAATCAGGTTGCATTGCTGTCTCCTTCTCTTTCCTCTGTGTTCTCTCTCCATCATAACGGTCTGTGTGTCTGAGCTACACACACACTTATAGCAGACATATCTTAAAGGCTGACGGTGGCTTCGGCTGTATTCACACAAAATCCGCCAAAGTCGCTCTTTCCAACAGGGTTCTGTGGAGGTGGGGTCATGTTTATTTGTGCTTTAGAATGTAACCGAAATGAAACAATCAGAAGACCTTTTATTTCTCTGATTCACTGCTTTGTTCTTGCTAACACTGCTCACTCTCTTTTGGAGCTCGCTCAATCGCCGCTCTCTCTGCATGGGCCAACTTTGAATCATGTGTTTACAAACAGCAAGAGACAATCCTACTAATTTTGCCCTTTAAAACTAACTTGTGTTAATGTTAATGTATTTTTTTAAAACATAGTCAAAGTAAATCTACTACTTGTGCCACTGCGAATAGAGATTGGATGTGCAAAAAAGTACCTAACGGCATGAAAGTCACTGAGACCACAACCGGTGTTGGGCAAGTTACTCAGGGAATTGTTACTCCTCCTGTAAAAGTTATAATATTACTTTACTTATTACAGGGACTTAAAAGTTACTAGTTACATTACTTGTCATGTTACTATATTACTTTTACTATCCCGCGCCCTGCCCTTTGTAAAAAGTGACAGATAACCTGTTTAGTCCACTTATTTTAGAAATCAATCCACTTTACTGGAACAACAATAATTAACATTAGGAGTCGACAATCAGCCAAACTTTACACATTGCTGCCTCTCCGACCAGGTGATGCTAGACAGAGAAGCAATGTGCATATTTAAAAAATAATAAACAGTTTCTCCCAACATCGGTAATAGCTATCTAATGCTATTTAACTAATAGCATATTGATAAGAGCAGGGTGGACTATGTTTTTTTTTTCAAAACATATAACGTTTCCCAACATCACTGGCTGAAATAAAAAATAAAGAAAGTCAACCCCGATTTTTGAACTAATGTTTTTTCTGCACATGTATTAATAAGAGCAGTATTCAGTGTTTTTACAGAAGATTCAACTTTGCTTAATGCCACTCTCCCGACGAGTGCATGCATCACTGGCAGTAGCATCCTACCGGTCAGCACCGGCGTTTGCATATTATATATTATATTTGTGTGTTCTCCATGTCCATTTATAGGTTGGACAAGACTCAACTCAGACCAACTACCTCAAGAAGAGGAGAACTTCGTCCTACATTTGGTGACGTGTGACTTAACCCCTACCACCCATATCCAGTCACCACAACAGGAAACACCAGCCACAGTATCACAAAACCAGGCTCCATCCATTGGCACACCAGCAACCCAGACTACATCCGTCTGCACGTCACCACAGCCGTCTCCTTCCTACCACACATCACCGCACCCTGCTCCATCCATCTACAAACCAGCACTCCAGGGTCCCTCCATCTACAAAGCAGCACACCTGGCTCCATCCATCCAGGAACCAGCACACCTGGCTCTTTCCAACCACACACCAGCACACCTGTCTCCATCCATCCGAGAACCACCACACCTGGCTCCATCCATCCGAGAACCACCACACCTGGCTCCATCCATCCAGGAACCAGCACACCTGGCTCCATCCATCCGAGAACCACCACACCTGGCTCCATCCATCCAGGAACCAACACACCTGTCTCCATCCATCCAGGAACCAACACACCTGGCTCCATCCATCCGAGAACCACCACACCTGGCTCCATCCATCCGAGAACCACCACACCTGGCTCCATCCATCCAGGAACCAACACACCTGTCTCCATCCATCCAGGAACCAACACACCTGTCTCCATCCATCCAGGAACCAACACACCTGGCTCCATCCATCCGAGAACCACCACACCTGGCTCCATCCATCCAGGAACCAACACACCTGTCTCCATCCATCCAGGAACCAACACACCTGTCTCCATCCATCCAGGAACCAACACACCTGGCTCCATCCATCCAAGAACCACCACACCTGGCTCCATCCATCCAGGAACCAGCACACCTAGCTCCATCCACCCAGGAACCAACACACCCAGCTCCACCCTTCCATGAACCAGCACACCAGGTCCCAGCTGTGCAGCCACCACTGCAGGGTCCACGGCAACGTAAAAGACCACAAAAAATTAAAGGTGTGTTTTAGTCTATGCACGGCATGTATTGTACAGACATTTTACCCCCGCATAATCGTCATGAAGTTAATGTGATTTTTGTAAACCCTCTAAAAATTATTGATTTATTATGGATCTGATTCAGGATTGCAATTATACTGTATGCCTAGATGCTATATTATTTTATTATTTTTTCTATAAATAGTAATTGAATTGATGGTTGTCTACACATCCCTGTAATTAGAGAGCTGCAAAGTTAAAGTCCCAGTGTAAAGAATACCAGTGTAAAATACATCTGCTCTGTGGCAAGCGATGTAAAATGTAAACAGTCCATTAGGAGACACAACATAAAGAAGGGATGGCAAAGAAACAAAGATTTTGAATAGAACCATGCAGTCTTTGATACTCCTGTGGTTCTCAAATCTCACTAGGAGGAGCTTAATGTGCTTATGACAAACAGTGGAAAAAATGCATAAATGTGTGCATTGTGAATTTATTCCTGCACACAAAATACTACACATATTGTGGACATTGGTGCAAATAATATATTCCTTACAATTACAGATTGCCCTCACAATCGGCTTGAAATGTTCCCAGTCCGTGAAATAATAAAGACAAGGAACAGAAAGGTAGGACAATGACTAACTGGATAACAGTGTTTCCTCTCAATTAGTTAAAGGTATAGCGGAGGATTTTTTATTTCCGGGTGGATTCTCTATACTATTGGTCCTCCTAATTGTCAATCATTCTGGTAAATCAATCAAACTTTTCAAAAAGTGGAGAGGGCGGGACTTATTTAAAATTCGGAAAGATCCTCCGCTATACCTTTAAATAATGCTATTGGCTATTGTCATTTCAAAACCTTAACCAAGTTAAATTTCACTTAAAATGCAGCAACAAATATGTGATTATAAAAACAATGGTTTTATCGCTTTTATTATTTATCCCCCAAAAAAAACAATTATTACCCCTAAAGACACCCACGTCAAGACAAGTCACCTTTTTATATAGCGCTTTATACAATACAGATTGTATGAAAGCAGCTTCACAGTGATTACTTAATGTTACCTTGACAAAATGCTGTTGTCTAAGTCACAACATTGAGCTGGATATGTAGGCATCCTGTAAATACCTTTAGCTTGAAGTGTCAGTCATGGATCTTATTTGATGACTATTATTCTAAATATGCAGTATATAAACTATGTCAACAATTAATATATTTTCACTCCTACAATGTCTTTGTCTTCCTGCCACAGGGGAGGACAGAACATCTTTATGACTGGCAGCCCTGCACAATGTGGTATGTTAAATAGCTTTTGGTTATGTACGATTACATGCATTTTATTATTGGGCTCTTGGATCTCTCTGTACTGGCAGAGAGTGTACTCTACATCCCTGAGCAAGACTCTTAACCCCTAGTTGCTCCAGAGGCATGCAACATTTGACATAAACAGCAATTGTAAGTCGCTTTGGATAAAAGCGTCGGCTAAATGAATAAATGTAGTGTAATGTACTGTTTTCATTTGTTGGGATTGTTGACAAGACATTGTCATGGGTAGAGATTATTAAAGAAAAATGATCATGCAAACAGTTTTTGTATGCTGTTTACAATTGTGAGTGTATCCACAGCCATATGAAACCAAAAGTGAAATTCACTATTTAAATGTAACTGCTGCAGTGAGTTTCTGCTGCAAGTCTCTCGAAGAGGAATGCAGTGATTGGAGATGTTGATGGTATAGTCAGAGGAAACATCAGGGTTTCAGGGTTTGACGATTAGTACACTGCGAATGGATACATTTATTTGTGAGTCAGAGGATTTATTTTATTCCACAACATTTTGACCTTTTAAGCTGCTCACCTCGTCCCCACTCTGGAACAACAGATTCTTGATGCTCTGCATTACTCTGCAAAGTATTGTAAAACAGTAAATGTTACATTCATGACAATCAATTCAATGTGTATTATACTAACTAATTCTCCCTCAACTTCCCTCTATTCATTTTTGTTTTTCTCAGTGGAAAGACCTGGCCTCCATCCTGGCAGCCAGCCTGATTCCCATGCAGCTATCCTGCAAATATGCAACATACATTGCAAACATGCATTTTTTCCTTGTTCTTGTTAAGTGTATTTTCTTTACATATTTTGTTGTTGTCCACTTGTATTGTTCCATAATATTGTCATGTTACATCAGCTAAACAGTTTGTAATGTAATTTGAACTTTAATATTCTTCATGGTTTTTATTCAAGCTTGTTGCTGCCTCTTTTATCTGTATGGATTCAATAAAGTGCAACAGTCAACAGACTTAACATTTCTTAAACTTGAAGGACTCCAATATGAATTGTTTTGTTGCCAACAGACCATGGAAAAGTTACAGTTGATTGTATTTTGACTCAGACAAGCTAAACTATGGGCAACAACTGATCCTTTCACAACTACCAAAATGTTCAGTCCACTGATGACACACACAGTTGGAGTGCTTTATTGGGGGACATAGCTCAATATTGAAAAGGACACGGTTTCATTTAAGATTTCATATTAAATAACCTCCGCCACAAATATAAAATTAAACTACATGAGCAACTTCCCATTTTATTCACAGGTTTCGAAATGCCTTAATTTTTGTTATCAATCTTTCAACCTCTTACTAAATTACAGTATCATAATTAACTATGAAATCATTCCATGTCCTTATTTGCATAACATACTGTTTGGACTAACTCTATGTAGCAGTTACTCATCTTGAAGCTGATTGTGTGTTGACAATGTAAAATAACTATTTAATTTTTTGATGGGAATGAAAATGTGCATTTCACAAATGGGACTACACACACACACACACACACACTTCAAATAAGGGAAATTAGATCATCTTAAATAAAGTGCTGTTTGGTACTATATTTGTTGTTCATTTGCCATTTCTGTTATTCACTTCACTGTCATGAACAATACCTAACAAAATAAATGAAGTGTACTATGTGACATTTTCAGATTTGTCTTTTATTATGAAGTTTGACAATCTGTGACAGCGAGTTTGTTATGGATTGTTTTATATCAAGGGGATGGTTGAAAACTTCCAGTTAAACTTTATTTGATAATCAGTAAATCCACAATAAGAATTTAATATGGACATAAATCACATAAGGAGAGTTAATATATGGACATTAGCAAAGTTAATAGCCTATTGAGACTTTGATAAAGGTAATGTATACCTGTATAACAACAAGGAAAAGAGAAAGGAAATTATATACATATTTACACATTTAGGAGTAATTTGTAGCCTTATATTAGTAAGTTAAGCCTATTACAAACAACGTGAGTACGCACTGTAAATGTTTTAATTTATTATGGGTGTTTTTCAGGTCTGTCCATATATCATTGACCACACACTGATCATATTACTGACCACGTAATTTACATAGCACCTTAATCCTTACTAACAAAATGCAGTATTGTGTAACGTAACAATTTTATTTAAGTCATAGGGGCCGAACAAACATTTTGAAATTCTAATTATACAATATACAAATGCCTAAAGCTCCTAAATTACACTTCCGATGTGTAATTAGGGAGGTACGTTATGTAACTCCAGCCGAGTGTGAACATAATCCCGAAACGCGTGTATATGGGCCTACTTGCTAAAATCGCCTTAATCACCGGTTTGCTTTTTTAAAGTAAACCACATAAATTCATTGTAATATATGCTTCGGCTGCAGTTAAACATTAAGATATTATCATGATATGTGTTTAGAAAACCCTATTTTGCAAACCGGAAGAACTACTGTGACGCTGATTTGTTTTGTTTTCCAGCTCGGAAAATATCCGAAATAAACCTAAATCTTTACTTTTGCATATCACACAACATCTAAATACAGTGTAATTACTAGTTCGGCTGTACTAGATATTTAATATATTCAGTGCATACATCTTTTTACAACCCTAATCACAGCCTAATGTTTGCAAACAGAAAAAACTACAAATATGGTACTAATTAGTATGAAGTGGCATGGCGCGGCTAGAGGGAATTGTAGTTTAAAAATATATGTCTCAATATATTGAAATTGAGATTTGTAAATAATGATGCAAGAATACACTGATGGGTTAAAGGGGATGGGAATCACATTTGTGTAATACAATTTTAAATACCTTACTGTTAAATAGGTGAAAATCAAGTTTGACCATTTTTGATAGCAAAACCTCTTGGTGACTCTACCCATATGGGTATAGTCATATAGCTGAAGTCAACAGCTATTTATAACAGTTGGTTTCATGTCTGTAGCCCTTTCTGTTCCTGAATGACAAGCTTTCAAACATGCACCAAGGTCAAGGTTCAGAGGTCAATATTTCAAAGCAGGAGCCATTTACAACCTTCAGACTGACATATGTTACTCTCCAGGTCAAGCCCTTTCCAACCATATATTTGGTTTAGTCCTACAACAAAGTTTAAATTTTAACTTTACATGGACACAGCCTTGGCTCAGGCATAGTTTCAGTGAGGACTTTGAGGCCCGACCTCAACTTTTATATATTTTTTAGAAATTTAGTATTATAACAATACTGCACATATGTATGTACCGCAGACAAGCAAAAAACAGACTATTTGGGTGTTTTAGATAGAGTCATGAACTTATGAGCATCAGCATTAATCAAAAAGATGCAATAGGCCCTATGCACAGCTGCACTACTTCCTGAACTTCAGCCAGCTCCTTTGTTTCCTGTCTGCCATTATTGGACAAACTGATTAATCCAGGTGTGTCTGACCAACAACAATAATCAGACACACCTGGATTAATCAGTTTGTCCAATAATGGCAGACAGGAAACAAAGGAGCTGGCTGAAGTTCAGGAAGTAGTGCAGCTGTGCATAGGGCCTATTAGGTGCCCAAATAGTACTTTCAAATGATGTCAGTGGTGGATGACGTTTTCAGATCATTTACTTAAGTAAAAGTACTAATAATTTGTTATCATGATATTATTATTCCTCATGTGTTAATGTAAAAGCAGGATTTTACTGTTGTAGTTGGTTGTGGGTGAACAGTTTAGTCTCTGACTGCATGAGATGATTTTTTCATTATGGATGAATTTGCTGATTTTTTTTTTTTTTTTATTAATCGAGAGCCCATAGCCCAAAAGTAACACCTTCACACTGCTTGTTTTGTCAGTCTAAACCTAAAAATGTTTAAAAATATCTATTAAAATAATCTAGATAAAAATCTTCACATTTCTGAAGCTGGAACCATGAAATGTTTTTACATGACATGACTTATCTAAATAGCTGGCAATTAAAGTTCTGTCGATCAACTAATGCACTAACTGTTCTTGTATAAACTGTTGAGTACCTAATTTATACTCTTCATATTGTTTGTGTGCAAAACTCCACCTTTGTAAAGCAACTAAAGCTGTCAGATAAATGTAGTGAAGTAAAAAGTACAGTATTTCCCTTTGAGATGTAGTGGAGTAGAAGTGCCATATAAGTACAAGAGAACAACAGCTTTATCATGGAGTGTAGCTGTGAAAAAAGTCTGTATCAAGTCACTGCTAATGCAAACTGAACATTTCCTGCTGCAGCATATTAGGTTCACACAACAGACAATTCCATCAAATGGGTTTATTAGAATGGCACAAAATCACAAAATGAGAGCAAGAAAAATTAAGTTATTCAAAATAATAAAGGAGTTTAAATATTCACACTATTGCATTTCAAAGTGCTTTGCATATAAAATAAAAACAAAATAAAAGAAAGAAGGCCAGGAGTCTGCCTGATTCACTAAATTTGGGGCACCCCTATCTGAGATGGTAGAGATGGAGCAGGTTTGCGGCGCCACTGGACCTTCAATCCAGGGACGTATTCTGCTGGGGTGGTGCTACAACCAGTAATGCCCAGCGGGGCCACACTCTGCTAGCTCTGTGGTTACCAGTGGTGCATATGTATGCATCACAAGTTACAAAGACATTTCTTTATACAGTTTCACAGGATGTAAGTGAAAATTCTTTGGATTTGTCTGTCTGTCTGTATGTACATTTAGATGATGTCATATGGAAAACATAAAAGAATAACATTTATGGTTTCAATGCTATTTGACTGTATTCAGTATGCTATAACTACAAAAAAACTACAAAATAATATGGGTAGTATATGCAAATTGCATACAAATATAAATTCACTATATTATGGAAATACCAAAGTACATTCAAATTATACTTGTTAAAATTACACAGACTGTCATTGAATCTTCATTAGATTTTTCCATGCAAAGATGACAATTAATTATTTAAAGCAGCAATAAGCAGTTTTGGTTTGAAATCAGCAAGCTCAAATGTTAGAAGAGATAAATAACTCAATGTTTTTCTATTTTTTTTTAATAAAAATACATACAGAATCTACAAAAACTTTCCTGTAGATACTTTGGTACAGCTATTTAAAACAAAGGCAAGGCAAGGTTTTTTGTACAAATCTCCAGTTCCTCTGTGTTGTTTGGCAGTGGTCTTTAGGTGTCTTCTTCCTCAGACTCGGGGCTGGTGAAGCCATTGTCATCCCACTCCTCAATGTCCTCCTGTAGGGAAAGGAAATCACATTCCATAGTGGCTATACTGCTATATGCATTAACAGCCTGTTTGTGTTGACTTCTAAGTGAGTGACCCCTCCGATTGAGGACACTGTTGAGCCCATGTGTAGCATCCTCTGTCAGGTCACCGAAACCTGTAGAGGAATTGTGGGAAAAAATAGAAAGAGAAAGATGACACATCAAACAAAACATGACATTTCTAACTATTTTTGCATTTTACAATGCTGAATTTGCAACTTCAACATTACCTTTTAGTCATTATATTTACTGTATTTACAACTTTTACATTGTGCACACTGGTGCCAAATAGCTGGTAATCTATATTATCTATATTATAGACTATATTATATTACTACAATAATCTATATTATAAATAAATAAATAAATAAATACATGATACTAAAATCTAAAGATCTTGTACATACTGCTGGTTTTGATGCGCTCCAAAGTCTGTCCTCTGAGTGACTCCACTTCTTGCACTTGCTTCAGAAGGTACTTGATGTGCTGAGACATCTCCTTTACCAGGATGCTCTGCTCCTCCTCCAAGCGTTTCAGCAGCATTACCTGGTCGAAGATAGATCTCTTCAACCTGAAGGTGTTGCCTTTGGTTGGGGAAAGTAATGGAATAGTGGACAAGGAATGTTTATTATTATATTATACAAGTATAACAGAATTATGTTTTCTGAGAAATCTTTTTAGCGACAGCATTGGTTCTGTAGAATATAAACAATTTCAAAATATGAATAAAAGTCACAATAATATAATTTGAATTATATAATTCTCCATTCAAATTGAGAGCTTGTGAAATTGTGATGGTCAAGCATTTTATTTATGATTACTACAGCACACCATTCAATGTTTATGCTCCGTGATTAATATTTCCATATTTTGGTATTCATGATATTTTTTTATTTCAATATATCATCCCATTCCTGTGTTGTTGCATGACAAGTAACAAAAAGGACAATGGTAAATATGGAAATATGGAATATAGCAATTCATATATATCATACCATCTTCATGTCTCTCCCATGGTAGGATATATCCCTCTGTCAGACTGCAAGCCAACTCCTCGTCAATCGGATCTCCTTCCACTACGGTGTTGTATTGCAAGACCTTTTCGCGAAGCTTCTTCTTCAACTCTGTCATTTTCTTTCTCTTTCTTTGTCTTGCCTGGTTGCTATCTGCAAATCGAAATGAAAAGAAAACTGTCATAATCCCAGATTATTATTGTTTTTTTAAAGTCTTATTCGTTTAAATAACTTGATTTGACAACAAACCATGCTGACGATACAGATCTTGCTTCTTGCGCAAAAGGGTTACAGTGATGTTCTCAATGTCAGCCCTTAGCTCTTCAGTACAACCTGGAGTGTAGACTCTCTCTAAATAGGTGAAACAAAACAATTGACAAGAGACACAATTAGTGACATTTTCAAAATATAGCCACCTTTTATTATTTGTATAAAGGTACAGTCATTAACAGATGTGTGTGTGTGGGTGTGTATATACACACATACATAGTGTACTTTACATGTTTTACCTGTGACCGCCCATTGTCTAACATCACACACCCACTGCTGTATTGTCTCCTGATCAAGGTTGTGCTGCTCCTTGATGTTGCTAAGGCTGGCAGCTTCCACCTTTGCCCTCTCTGTGATCTTTTAAATAGAAAAAATAACAAAATGTCCGTAAAAAGCTCTATGCACCACCACAATGCAAAAACCACCAATTTTACTTGAGCTTTCGGTACAAGACTTTCATCAGGACAGGTGTAACATTAAATAAGGGTGTACTCACACTAGGTACGGTTGCCATGAACCGGGCCCGAGTACGATTGTCCCCCCTCCCCACTCCCCCACTGGCCTGCACTCACATAGGGTTTCAGCATTCGTGCCGGAGCACGCTTACGTCATTATGGTGTGACGGTTTCGGGATAAACAGGAAGAGCGGCGCATCGCTCTGAGTCCATCGCTCTGTTTACTTTGTGGATAATTTTGAGTCGTTTGGTCCACAGCCCTCTCACAGCCTGTTGTTAAACAGATCTATCGCCTTTGTGGCACGAAAATTTTCACGTAATCGTGCTGCTCGTATGAGGAGGTTTGCGTCACGCGTCCTGTTCCGTGCTCCAGCACGGTTAGCGCTCACACTGCATGCGAACCGCGCCCGAGTCCAACTGAACCGTGCTCTGGCCCACCTCTTCCAACCGGGCCAGGGCCGGCTAATCGAGCCGCGCCCGGGCACGGTTCGGAGCACTCACACTAATCAAACGAACCGCGCTTTGGTGGTCAAACGCACTCGGGCACGGTTCAAACTGGCTAGTGTGAGTACACCCTAACACATTAAATATCTGTGTATACTAGCAAGCAGACCTCCCCTCAGTTACTTACAATAAAACATGATTATTATCAAAATAGTCGCATATTTTTTTCCGTAACATGATTAAACAATTAATCAACAAATAGTTTCAGATCTAGCTGTAGTTGGTGCATTGAGGGAAAGGGGCAGTGCTTAGGATCTCAATTATAATTTACCCTTACTTTGACATATCTGTGGGCTAACACTTGATGAAGGTTGTCCCTCTTTCTTCTGTTCCATCCCATGGCCTGTCGCGTTAGCATGTTCACTCTTCCTGATGAAAACAATAAGGCACCCACAAGCCAAAAAGTAAGATTTCACATTCAAAAGACAATAAGAGAAACCCAACAGACATGCCTAAACCCTATCACTAAAAGTTAGTTGAACTGGTAATTACCTTGAAGTAATACAATGATAAATTTAGTAAGAACAGAACAGAGAAACTTTGTTTTTTTTAATTCCCTGTAAAAACACTATTAAGTATTTATTATTATTTATTTAGGCTACCAGAGCGTGTAATGTAAGTGTAACACCAACCAGCTTTTGTCATGTATTTTGTGACAAGTGCTGCCCTGGAGAGAAAGCTGTTCACCTATAAAGAAAATAACTCATTTTTACACAATTAACTCATAAATAAAGGATGTACTTTATCCCTCACACCAGGCGTTTTACTTAGATGACAAATAAGTGCCTTTTGGTGTTATGGTTTCTATTAAGACCCTTTGTAGCCATAGTTAAAATACTGACAATAATACCATACCTGCTCCACTTCCTCTCCCACTGTGTTTCCTGCTCCATCTTGGCTTCTGCCACCCCATTTCACCTGCAACACAGAGTGAGAAGTGTTATGTAGCAGTACTTCAGAAGTTTAGATATAACATCATCCAATCAGGCATAACATGCACAAATGTAAAACTAATCCTTTGCATTGAAGATTGCATTAATGCATACAATTATCTCTAAAACATCTCATGACACAAGCTTTTTATTTGGTGGGGAAAAACAAAATCCCTGTCCAACAAATTTGAAAAAGCAGCTGAAAAGCAGTTAGTGAAAGATAACACACAGCACGTTCTATTATCCGACCCATTATTTCCCTATAGCTACAGCCATACCAGACTTAAAGTTATTGCATGTACCTCGCATTTTGCTGTATGGGCTTTGGCATGCATGACGCTCAGGAATGGCCTCATTTCTGTTAATGGCAGAAGCTCTGGTAAACCCTCTGCTACTTTGTTAAGGTAGGGCCAGTACCTAAAAAGCAGGAGCAGCATCATGTGAGTGTAACAAAGATCCATTTTTAATTGAAATCTAAAATGACTAACATCACTGTAAAGCTGAGAAACAAGACATTTTAATCATGGAGTTGGATTTGCAATATGACAATGAGGATTACCTGCATGTAACATCCATACAGAAGAAGGTAACATTTGCCTTCTTTGACATCTCTCTTTGAAGAAACATCGGGTAAGCAAATATTTCTCCACGGTAATGGTTCAGTCCTCGTAAAAGAAACCCATGTCTGATAAATCAGAAGAAAAGTTAGTGGTTAAGAAACAATTGACCCAGTAAGGCCTGGCTTAAGCTCACATCTCTGTCAACTGAGTGCCTATAACAAAATATATGATAAATATAATACTTGGCTACACACACACACACACACACACACACACACACACACACACACACACACACACACACACCTGCAAACTGCAACTTGAATGCCCTCCTCATCTATCTGAGCACCAGACTTTTTGGACATCTCTCTGCCAGCGGTGAACTTGGCAATACCGCAGACTGCACTGTCATTTGTCTATAAAATCAGTTTATAACACATTTTAAGATACATAAAAACACAAAACTAAAATATCTGTATAACCAACTATTATATAAAAAAAAAAAATCTAATGTTCATACACTTCTCATGTTGCCTCTGACAAGATCAACAAAGGTAGCAACTTCCTCATCCTTGGCCAGGAACAAGCCCTCATATATGGGTGGCTCCTCAGTCCTGTCCATGATAAGATAACATGCGTCAGTAATAAAAAATCACAAGTACTACATTTACTATTTGTTCAAATGTAAGTTATGATCACTCAATGACAACCTGAAGGGCTACTATTTGTGTTAGACAAGTCTAAAATAAACTTCTGAAAAATACCTATACCTACCCTTTTGACTTGCTGAAGCGGTAATGCTTTCGGTTCCCATCAGAGCAGACAGCCAACATGTCTGGAGAACATGCTGGGCACTCAAAATGATGGACCTGGCACATATCCTCTTCTTTGTATTCACAGAAGGTAAACTCAAAAAAGCTCCGCTGAAATGTATCAGCACAGATACTACCTGTCTGCATATTAAGAAATGATTGGTTAGAATTTTGAAGCAATGCCCACAATTAAATATTAGGTATACAGTAATATAATTTAGTTTGTTATATGTTTCAATGATATTCAGGCAGATTTACCCTTCCAGCTTGAACAGATCTGTGCTCCAACATTTTCAGGAAGGCCTGTCTGGACATGGCTGGTGCAGTCACCTTCATATGCTCAAACGAGGTGAAGACATCAAACTTGTATAGGGTCTGGCAGCTGGTGCTAGCTGGCCAGTACCGATAAACAAGCAGGTCCTTCACCTCGGGAGTCCATTCTGCAGAGCATGATGGACAGGATTTCCGAGGCAAGCAGACATTGTATCGTCCTGTGAACAAGTGAATATACTGTACTGTAGTCAAGACTAAAATAATTTCAGTAATAAAATTGCAACAGATTGCCTTCTATACAGAGATACAAATATATGATATATTAGCTATTTGACATGGCATTTGGGCATTGCCTGAAAATGACATGGTGATAAAAAGCTTTGCGTTGCACACAGTGCAAAAGTAAAGTTCTAGTACAATAATACTTGCACAAAAAGGAGGGCTTTCAGAACAACATACCATTGATGGTGACCACAGAAATTTGCTTCCCTGGAGTGATTGTGAGGTCATGAGTGCATTCACAAATTGACCTTGGTGCAGGAACAGGCAGTTGACATACTGCAAAACAGAAAGAAGTTATGAAGGGTGTATTTACAGCTTCTCCTCAGTCCCTTAGATGCATTTCCCAAAACGCTAACCTCATTTTCAAAATAGTGCTTTAAAATCCAACAATTAATCCAAACTGGCCACACCACTATTCCACCTGTAATTGTCATTATGTTGAAACAACATGTAAATGCTTAAGCACATTTTGAAAAATATTAAGACGCAATTGACTTAGCTGGTCAAAGATATGCTGGACAGAACTGTCAAAACCAATCATACTTTTGTTATTCAGCTATTAAATTTCACACTTGCACTTTAGAGTTTTTAGAATAAACTTAGAATGAGATTAGCATTTTAGAAAAAATGTCTAAGCCATTTAGAAACACTGTTAAATATAAACATGTGCACTATCTACAACAACATTTGCACAATTACACTTTAAGTATGAGACAATTTGATATAATGCTAATTTTAACATACTTTGTTCACAAAACTGAGGCTCGCCATTTTCATTCACCACCACAGCAGTTGTAGGGGGAATGGGCTCAAGAAATCCATGGAACACAGCCTCTCTGTCATGGAAGACATTTCTCTTGTGGGCCTCCATGTCACAGGTAGCACAGAGGAACTCCATGTCCAGTGGCACACAGTCCAGGCACCTAATCACAGCTTCTACAGCACAGCATCTGTGACAGTTTTGGATGAATACTCTCTCGGCTGAGAGCTTTGCATCCAAAAGCATAGGCCTAGCAGTTTTCATTCTCACATCTGTGAGAAGCTGCCTTTGTTCCCAAGCAGAAACCATTCTGTCTGTTCCCTCCGGAACCTGGACTGCAGTTATGGTGTCCCTTAACTCTTGGAGTCTTGTTTCTAAAAAACAAAAATATACATTCACTTGTCCTTAAAAGGTCTATACTCATGATTATGATCACAAGTATATATCAGTTATACTGTGAGTCAGTAGTGGAAGCATAGACAAAACATAATGCTTAATTATGATTAAATAAATGGTGGAAATTGGAAAAACTGTAGTGTACTGTACTACTGTAACACTCAGTATTCTCACCAAGACTTGCCAACTCTTGATCTTCTATCTGAAAGCCCTCCTCATGCACAGGATCCCTTCTTCTGGATTGAGAAGCAGCTGCAGAGACAGTCATTTTGCTTAACCCTTTGATCAATATAACATGAAACCAATTCATTTCCAAATGAAAATATTCCATAAGGACTGGAGGGAGGGAAACTATATAAATTATTAATACACAACACAAGTAAGGATTATCAGTCGCATGCTCTTTAACTATCTTCTATATTAGTAAGAACATTTTTCACAAACATTGCAACACCATTTTGTCAAAGTGGTATCTGACTCTCATTTTATAATACGTGTAACCACCAAAACACTATTTAATGAATTATCTTTATTCTTAGATACAGTAATCATGTTTTAGTAAAGAACAAACCTGATTCAGGGCAGTGTGTTTCCCGACGTTTCTCATGCCTGCCTGTGACCAGTGGATTAGTGAGGGATCTCTTCCTACTTTTCCTCGTTTTTTTTTTAGGAAAGGCAGTTTCCATGGCCATGGCAGCCTATATTGCAGAGCACTTATATCAGCAGCACTTATAATTGAGCATTATTCAGTAGTTGCATAAAAGGGTCTTACTAACCATTTACATCACATCTATAAAAGCAATAGCAATTAGTATTTTCAGACTTAGGCACTATTTGCTTATCATGACAAGCCTTACCCTGGCCTCATGGAGATAAGCATCACTAATTAATGCTGCCATGTGGATCCTGGCATCATTGGGATCATCAAAGATCCTCATGTCAGAATTGAGGGACATCACAAACAAATACAAACAATATAAAAACAATACACAAAATGAAGAAAGAGAGAAAGAGAGAGATCGAAAGAGACAAGTGAGAACGAGAGAGAGTGGCTCTTAAAAGTGCCGTTGGTTTGATTTGTGTGCGTGTGTATATGTGTGTGTGTTGGTGGAGTCAAGTGTTGCAATATAGCTGTAAAACAAGAAAAAAGCAAAAGATTATTAGAATAGCATTTGTAGTAAATTATCATTTCTTAATTGTTAGGACAAAGTACTTATTAACTGACTATGTATCAATCACAACCACTACGTACAATACAAATCAATCCTTACTGTACAAATATCAGATTTGTACCACATTCACTTGACACAAGCAAGTACCAACACAAATCTATTTTTATTTAGGCCTACAAATAATGGAAAAGGTGGTCTTCTTCTGTCGTGTTGCATAAAACGCTTCTCATAATATCTACTGCTCTCTCTTCTCAATGTCACACATAATAACTAAAGTAACAATTATGATTCAGTGTCTTCTAAAATGGCAAAGTCTTACAAAAGTATGGCACGAAAGTGTTACAGGATAATTATGTTAATTACAAGTTAATTATGCATTAATTATATCAGGTATGTATGAACGGTCATTGACATTGAGTCGCACTGAGCAGTCAAATCCTCTGGAAAGACTCCCGGTCCACTTTTTTATTCTAGTCCATCCCCGATTGCGGTAATTCTCCTTAGTTACACTTATGACATTTACTTTGCACTTTAAATAAAACTTTAACCACTGCAACAACACGTTGTTAATTGATGTCCTCACAACACATGGACAAATACATGAGTTTAAACTGATTTGTGTTGTGGAAGTGCCACATTCCTACTGTGCCGGGGTCGGGACAGCTGTCATTTGGCTGGCTAGCTAACGTAACTACTTCGGCGGGTAGCCGTGTAAATGATAATGCAACACTAACAAATTCAACCTAAACTCCATGGATGATTAAATCCAGCTACAACTAAAGAAATAACAGCAAAGGTTTTACGTGCTTTTTAACAAACAAACAAACACCCCGAGGGGTTGAGATACTTACTGTAGTCATGTGGCGGGAGAAATGAGTGGTAAAAGCGCAGTGATTATGGGTAAGAAGCGTGCGTAACGTGACGTATCGTTGCCGTGGTAACGACTGAAAGTCTTCTGATTCATAATAATAATAATTAATAATATTCGCTGCTATGACAGACAATACATTTGAAAAGAATAAAATATCGTAAATGGTTTAATAAAGTAAAGGGAACAATCTATTTAACACAGCCTCGGCCCATTCTTTAAAACAACTCCATCTATAAATGGATAGTTATATCACAAACAATTTACTGTTATTTAGACAACAAAAATCGGAAGTAATACACTACAATAAATTATAAAAGGAGGACGTTTCGTAAACTAGAAAACAACATATTTACCGCTGCCCACTGTGACGTTGTCTAACCAGGGAATCCGTGTGTCCACCACGACAAATGAGCCTCATTGACTTTGTATGGGTGTTGTTTGCGTGGTGCCGACACGTAATTGTAACACATTACGTGCCACCACCACGCAAATCGGGGTTAAGGGGTCGTGTTCATTTCACGTAATTCTGTGAGATCAGGTTGCTCAAGACCCATACTAGAGTCTTCAGGGAGGAACACTGCTAAACAGCACAGCAATAGTGGCAATTTCATGCTCTTATGAAACAGATTTTTGTGAGATGTTTTGCAAAGTAGTTCATGGCATGCTCTTTGTGTGCGCTTCCAAGAGTCTGGTCATTTGATGAAAGGGAATCTCATATGGGATTCTTGGTACTAATGCTTAGTTGGCCCATGGAATTGCTGCTTCAAACACCCTTGGATTTGTGCTTGTGCAAACTTGTTTCATAAAAACAACCTTATTTAAGCCAGAACATAATTTTGACGTATTGTGTGTCCATGTTAGAAATGGGAAACTTGATCATATAGTTCAATGACATGACGCTCACTTTCTTTTGGATCATTTTAATTTATTTAAAAATACATTCAAAATGCAAATTATACATAAAGTGACTGAAAGATACCCCTTGATGGATGTTATTCATTTCTAAATTAAAATTAATCTCAAAAGAATTTTGTTGCAAAAATGAAGGGTGATACAACTGAGGAGAAAGAAAAGAAAAAGGAATATATATATATATATATATATATATATATATATATATATATATATATATATATATATATATATATATATATATATATATATACTGTATACTTAAAAACAAAATAATTTGACTAACAAAGTAATGTAGTGATAACAAAAATTATAAAATGTCTGTCCGTCAAGATAAGTCACTATAATTTGGTCAATGTGATTTTGCCAAGTTTCTGACTGTATCAACATATTTTGTTGATTTTCTGTCTGAAAATGTAGTACTAACCCTATCTCTAAACCTAACCCAACCCACAACTTTTCCCTAAAATCAGAGGGTAATGATAGATGAATAACACTGCATGATGTAGAAGAACCTAACCCATGGTTTTAAGCCTTAAACTTGACAGAAACTGGAAACAGGAATGTTTGTTTTGTTTGACTGTTTGATTGGAATGTTGTTCCAGGATCAACAAAGATGTTGATCCAGGAACATACTTGGTGAAATCACACTCACCAGATAATCTGATGTCAAAAGCAAGAATAGTTAATTTCATAGTCTAAATTCTGAAGTTTAAATTCAATATTAAACCATTATGAATAAGAATTTGTACGTGTCATAATTGACCCTTTTGCCCATAATAATTAACTACCACATTTTCCTTATGAGAAAGTATATTCCTTAAAAAGTATTTTTTTTTTTATCTTGTAATGTGCCCTGTTTGGAAAAATTAGACTGCATTATGTCTTTGTGTTTTAAACATTGAGGATGGATGGATTTGGTTGCATGTTTAAGCTATATGAGTAATTTGAATAAGCTTCATTCATTTTCTTGATAAAGAACACAGCAGGAAATCCCTCCTCCACACAGAAGTGCTGAGAATGCACCTCTGATAATGCAGTATCTAAACGGAGGAATCCACAGACATTAACCTGAAGAGAATCATGAGTGTGCTGACTGGGGAACGCAGCTTGCTGCAGCTGTTTGAGTTAACATAGTCAGTCTTTTTATTACATAAAACAGTCATCATTTCCTACCAAAAAAAGAAGCTTATAACAATCTGGTATAGTAAATTATACACAGACAAAATAATAGTAAAGTGAAATGCTTTAGATATGTGTGTTCATTGTTTCTAGCAGCCTTTCAATGGTCCTAAAATATGACAAACTAAAATACACTAAAAAGAAATGATTAATAAAAATAAGAAGTTGCTACAGTAGAACAATGAACCATTGTTGGACAGAATGAGCTGCCAGTTTAACTAATTGATTAAGTACAATTAAATATAAATAAAAAGAACACATTCAAAAATAGGAGCAATTCAACCATGAAGCATCTACTGACTTCTAAAGGCTTTTTTTAATTATTTTTTACAATGTCTATTCAATGATTTTCTCATTATTGGCGCTTTGTCTTAGCAAATGTTTATATATTCAATTCAATTAATTGAATTAATAATTTCAAATTTACTGTTAAGAGGAAAACCCCTCGAGATGTGACATCTCATTTTTGAAGGGACCTCAAGAAAAACATACTTCACGTACATACATACATACATACATACATACTAACAGAACAAAGACAAAAGCTCTCCATCACTCCAAAACCACCCATATCTTCCCCAATCCAACCATTAGATATTAGACAATAAACAGTTAAGGTCATTCATATACACAATTGAGAAGAAGAAAAAAAAGAAGAAAAACAAAAACAAGCATGAGAAAAACAGTTGCAGCTTGTATGCAAATAATAAAGAAGAGACATCTTAAACTGGTGAAAAGAGGAGATAGATCTAAAAGACCTAGGTAAACCATTCCAATCAGAAAGGGCTTTGTATTTAAAGGCTCTCCTCCCACTTTCTTTGGATATATTTGGTACAGAAAAAAAAAGAGATGGTCAGTGTCTCTTAAGCTGTAGGATGGTTGATATGGAATCAAGTATTGTTTCAGATAGGATGAGTAGTTTGTGAAAATGCATTTGTGAACAAACTGCATCCAGTGAAACTGTCGTCTAGCATTTAGTGAAAGAAGATTCAGTTACTGATACATTTGACAGTGATGAGTTCTAAATGGACACCTCAGAACAAATCTGCAGATACTATTATAAATCCCATTCAAAGGTTTACGGCTGTGTTCTAATAAACAACATCCGCCTAGTCAATTATAGGCAATAACAGTTGAGTAATCATTTTTAATCTAATCTGTTTTGTAAAACAATTAATTGAGCGGTATAACATTCTTAAGCTACAGTTTATGTTTTTCACAATAGATTCGATATGAGGTCTGAAGGTAAGCTGGGAGTTGAGCCAAAGACCCAGATATTTAAACTCCTCAACATTCTCTAGAGGTGCACCATCCATGAATTTAACCTCAAAATAATTATTTTGCTTACGGAGTGCAGATCTGGTTGCAAAAAGCATGCTATAAGACTTCTTTTTATTCAATAAAAGCAGATTAGAAGAGAAGCATGTTTGAATAAGATTGAAATCAAATTGAAGTGAGGTTTGAATCTTAGATGTATTGTGTTTAGATGTATACATAACTGTGTCATCTGCATATAGATGAATCTGACGGTCTAAGCATATTTGTGGGAGATCATTTATGAAAATGGGAAATAAAAGGGGCCCTAAGGAAGAACCCTGAGGGACACCCGTTTCCATTATTCTAGGCTGGGAGAGAGCAGCATTAAAAGACACACTTTGACGTCTGTAATGAAGATATGAATTAAACCAGAGAACAGCTGATTTGGAAAGACCAATAGCATATAGTTTGTCAAGAAGAATATAATGATTGACCATGTCAAACGCCTTAGTGAGGTCAATAAAGATTGCACCATTAGACCTGTTGTTATCTTGTGCAGAAAAAATATCATTGGTAAATATTGTAAGGGCTGCTGTTGTAGAGTGATTAGGTCTAAATCCAGATTGATTTGGAGATGTAATTATTTAGTACATCATGTAATTAATTCTATAAGTTTATTTATTTATTTTTTTATAATTGATTGACAACCCAAGTTTGATTATTAACATTTCTCAAAATGGAAAACAATTTCTGGTAACACTTTAGAATACTGTTCCTTCATTAATACTTAGAATAATTACACAGGAACAAACGAGTAACGTATTATTAACATTCTAGTAACTACTAGTTATCATGTTTTTCACTTTAGAATACTGATCCAAATAATTAGTAGTTCCTTTAAAATGATGTAGTAATACTTGAGTCATTACTAGTGGGTTACCATTACCTTTTAATTTAAATTATGCATTATTCATGTTAATTATGAACCTGTAGATAGTAGTTCTCTGGGAGGTATGAAAAAAATAGTAGTTATTGATTAGCTAATAATGAACTACCACATTCATCTGAGCGCGATTACTTACTAATTCGTTAATCAGAGTTTCTTGTTAGTTAATAGTAGTTACTAGAGTGTTACTAATGCATTACTCATTTGTTCCTGTGTAGTTATTCATTAATGAAGGAACAGTATTCTAAAGTGTTACCCAATTTCTGAAACTTTTTTTCTCGAAACTCTACACACAAAACACGCACATGCAAAACATCACACATCTCTTGCAAAAGCAAACATTTCATTCAAAACTATTTTAACTCTTCTAAAAATTGTGTTTTTGCATAACACTACACACAATGCATCAAGTGATTAGCCATACACACACCAAACTACACACAGTTGGAAAATGTAAAACACTTCTTTCTTGCTTGTTCAGCTTGCAGTGGTGCACAGGAGTTTGTCATAGCACTCACACGTTTGTGCACAAATACAATACATGCACAATAGTTGCACAATGGATGAACTTTACAATTATTGAACTGAACTGAATCCTCACTGAACTGACTTGAGCTGAATAATGACATTGTTGGCTTGTTAGAGCTTGAATTTGTTATACTATTGTGAAGCTGCTTTGAAAAAAATATGTATTGTATAAAGCGCAATAGAAATAAAGGTGACTTGACTTGTATGCATAATAAGTATATATATTTACAAAATAAACAGAAATTCAAGGGTGAATGTTTTTTTGATTTAAGTGATTATAAGTAATCAACTTATATTTACACTAAACAGAAATGCAAGGGGTACAAGTGTAATTCTTCTTGAAAACATTGAGAATTGATTTCTAAAGTGTTTTCACACATGATCATTGGGTGTGGGTAATCAGTAAATGAATGTGCCATTTAAATGGCAGTGTTTCCCTAATGTAGAGAACTGTGTTTAGTGTTTTGCAAAAAGTATATTTTACAATCACAAAATGAGTGTAAAGCAAATAATGTGCTTGTAGTTTTGCAGACTTGGTCAGATGATTAGGAATGAGTGAATGTTTTCCCTGAGTGGGCATAAAGTACCACGTTTAGTGTGTAAGCAATTAAAAAAATAATAATAATAATAATAGAAGATGCAGTCATTTCATTTCTAAAATATTTCATTCTATATATATGAATCTAAATCATACTTATATATATGAATCTAATGAATCTTAAATATATACTTCTAAAAACATATTAACTCCATTCTTTACAGATTAGTAATCTAAGAGCCCTGAACACACACATACCGAACTATGGCAATTTACACTCTCATTAGCATTCATCATCGTCTTTGTCCATTGTAGGGAGAAAACTCAATTTTTTAAGCGCGGAGAACTCAAGACATGTCTCCACTGATCAAGATCAGTCTGCAGTGTGTGATTAAATACAGGGGCTAGAAAGATGAATGTATGCCCCATCATGTCATAACTTCCATTGTGCTTGAATTAAGTTATGGATCAAATATGAGGATGGACACTGAGTTTTTACTTTACGAACCCTAACCCATTTTCATTTATCTGTATACACTATCATTTTAAGGGAACCTGTTTTTACCTTCACTCAACAACATTCCAAGCCATAATATCTTACTAATTCCATAAAAACATGGGGTTCGTTGTTATTTGAAAATAAACAAATAAATATAATTGAATTGAAAAACAGACACCTCTCAGCTATAGCGCATCTTCCCTATAGCTTTGAAATCTCATTCACACTTCTGAATATTCAAACGTGCCAAGACTCGATCAATCATGAAATAAAGAAGCCAGTGGCATCCGGAATCATTGACTTCAAACCTAGTGCAATGCATCTGGCATATTTTAAAATACGTGATTTATATAAGTGAATTTTGAGAGCATTGGCCCAGGGAAATATTTTCAATGAATAAAGATGTTTCAGTCTGTTCCTTACACCAAGTTATCACATGCCCTAAGAAGACTTGTAATATAAAAGTAAATCTACTTTTTTTTCTTCAATATTTTTTGAAGCTCGTTAGTATTCGTCACCATCATCTGTCTTTGAAAATAAAAAGGCAGCATCAACAAAACAATGTAAAAAAGAAAATTATAGTACAAAATTTCTCTGTTTAAATAGTGTTTTTAATGTTACAAACTTTAACTCGTTTTGCTCAAAGGTATGCTTTTCAAGCATATATTATGTTTACACTTTTGTTACCATACAGGTAACTGAAAAAAAATGTTTACCTAAAAAATGTGTTCTTGTTTCACGTATTGTTACTGTAGTAATAACTACACTTTATGCATAATTACATAAACCTAAACCAAACCCCATTTCTATCCCTAAGTACATGTAGGCTAGTTAATTATTATTACACAGTACTTAAATGCATAATTACACTGTTACATGGACACCTTAAAATAAAGTGTAATCAAATGTGCTTAGTGTGGTAACATCTAAATTAATTGATTTTATCCAAACACAGAATGTCATTACTGAATCAAACTAAATATAAGGTTACATCAACAAAACTAAGTGACTATAGTCATTTAAGATCAGGTAGAAATAGCTATTTAACGTCACAATTGCAGGTTAACACTTGTTACAGTGTAAGATGACACCACACCACCTTCATTTTTTTCTCTTGATCATATATGGAAAAAAATTGGATCTCAACACATCTGATGAATAGCTAGGCTATTCTTAATTTTGACAATTCTTCTGAATATCAACATTTGAAAGATTTTGTCAGTCAAAACTATTTTTAGGTTAATTGATCTAATTTTGTCTCCACTGATCAAGAACAGTGTGCAGTGTGTGTGATTAAACACAGGGGCTACAGAAATGAATGTATGTCCCATGCCATATCTTCCATTGCGCTTTAATTAAGGTTTTTTTTTTTTTTTTTTCAGTGTACCTTATTGTATGGTAACAACAGTGTAAACATAACATATGCTTGAAAAAAGCATCACTTAGGGCAAAACGTGTTAAAACACTATTTAAACATTTTGCCTTAATGACACATATGTATATGAATAAAAATTATATCTAAAGTCTTTTATACATCCTGCAAAAGTTTAGCCCTATTCTTCCCCAATGGGTATGGGGTCCATATTAATTTTACAATTTGTGCTATGACAACTAAATTAGTTTCTATTTTATTCACTTAATTACACATTAATTAATTAATGTATCATCATCCTGCACATGCTAAACTTATATTTAAATGTGTTAAAAGTACATTTAAAAGTAAATTCACAATGTTGTCAAGGGGGGCATCTGCCCCCATATCTTACCCTACACAAATGCACACAGATGCTGTTTGTACACACACTCATTCAAAATCATTCCCACATCATTGTAGATTAAAATACTTGCACTGGCGCACTCATGCACAGGGGAAATATGAAATACATTTAAACAATTCTATAAAACAGTTGTGATTTCAGACTTGTATTACTGTATATTTGTGCTTCACTTTTTATTTTGCTGTTAAATTCATGTTCACACACACACACACACACACACACACACACACACACACACACACACACACACACACACACATACCCATTTACATACGTTTCTAAATGGAGACATTCCATTGACTTCTATTTATATATTGTCACAGAGTCAACAACTTCGACAGCACCAGACCTCTACACTCCACCCACTCGTTCCCAAACACCAGTGTACTAATTACTAATCACCTTCACCTGTCACCAATCTTCGCTGATCATCACCCAGCACTATATAACTCTTCCCACTGCAGTTCACCATTGTCGGTCTCGTCGTTCCCTCAAAGAACACTTACCCGAATCCTTACCTGCACGATACCTACCAGAACGATTTGTGTTCAGTCATCTGCTTCCTTCATCCGTCTTCAGTCATCTGCCTCGATCTCCATTTCCGAACCTGCAACAGAAGACCATTACTCATCCAGATATCCATCCTGATCACTATATTCATCAGTTACTCACCTGCTTCCATTGTTGCAATCACATACTTCTACAAATAAACCTGTTGATTACTTTACCTGTGTGAATCCTTCTGTTTCATGACATATATAAAGCCAATTATAAATACTACAGACTAGTCCACATTTTTTACACTAATGCTTACACACTGAATAGAGAACTACAACTGAGCCAAGCACATGTGTTCTGTGCTTTTAGAATATCAGTATTGTTGGTTTAGAATAATTTGGGAAATGTTATTTCCCTTTATGACCAGTTATGTGAATTTTTATGCAACTATGATTTTGACCCATATTTTAAACATTAGGACATGATGAAATATGCATATTTTTGTACTGTTTTTATTTAATTGTTCATTTAATTTTGACAGACATTACAGGAACACAAGCAACTTCGGATACATTTTATGACAAAATACATGTATGTAGAAAATAGGCCTACTACAAGCTGTGCTTTATATATAATTCAAGTCCATTAAAGAAAATATTAGCAACCCAAATAGTTCAAACTGTACAAAAGGCAACAGACACCATTTTATTTTATCTCTGCACTCTCAACAGAAAGGCTCGATTTTAAATTGCTTGGTTTGGCAGTTTGTCAAGTACCAGGGGCAATATCTGAGAATTGAAAAATCTTGTGATGTCAGGTGACGTCAATGCGTCTTCAATTCAATTTCACATGCTTTACAGGGTTTAGTCGTAGAACAGCATTTCACAGATCTTTACCCTGGTACATTACAGATAGATCAAATATTGATTCTAATACTGCTTTATGAGCATATAGGACCTACTGTAAATTGGGTTTTTCATTCATATATAAAAGGTCAAAGCCACTGGTATATGGTTAATACTACTCAGAAACGAACAGTCCGTTCATCTGAGTTGTGCTGCTGTCTGATAAGAGATTTCGCCTCAGGCTTCATGTCATGTGCATGCCCTCTTTAAGACAGAGGATGTCTGTATGTTTGTTAATGTGTTAAGAAGACACGCGCACACACAAATTTTGGGTTTTCATGTTTTATGGAGACATTCCATTGAAATAATCATTTTCAAACTGTACAAGCTGTATTTTCTATCCCCTAACCCTAAACGTACCCATCACAGAAGACAGAGAGGGAAAGAATGTGTGAGAACATTAGCAACATCAACAACTGAATAAACAAGATAATTCCTATGCAGCATCAAATAAGAAAATGTTAAAGATGTGAAAATAACTTCCTTTTGATCAGCTTTAGAGTCACAGTATACAACAAATATATTGCACAAGTTCATAGTATACTTTTCAAACGAGGCCCTATAGTTTGTCCATTATCGGAAGATTCCACATGTTTTTTTTGTGTGTGTTTTTTAAATGTACTAAGATACTCCTTTGGGTGTCATAGTCTTTGGTACACATACTAAGGGTGTGCCGGAGGAGAGAGGGGGAGAGGCATTGCATGCATTTTTGTAAAATTCCTTTAAATTAGTGTGTGTGTGTCTGTGTGTGTGTGTGCGTGAATATATGCATGTGACTGGTCTAAACGAGTGGGTGAAAGGGTTGTGGGTCAAGGGTTCTTAGTTTTCAGGAAATCCTCCACTCACCTCCCAGAAACGATCAATCCTCACCCACGCCAATCTCAACAAACCTTTATGGTTTCGACTGTGAATTTATAACAAAGCCTACCAGGCCTGGATATTCAAATAGCAAAATTGTGTTTTGTTTGGCATGAAAATTAAGGTTTGTATAACTTGCCTTGTGTGGCTGGTTCATTTACGTCAGTAAAATGTTTCCCCATATTTTAGTGGAGGTTCCCCTCACACAGCTTTGTGGCGGGGCCCATATTTCAGTGCTATTGACTATTTGTAGGTTCACTGCATGGGACAGCCATGGTAAACTCCCTCTTTGCTTCTCAAGTTGGTGACTCTGGCACAGAACGCTCACACCTTCTGGCTCACCTGGGGCTCACGGGCCCCATCTGTTCTGCAGAAAAACATAATGGTTACAGATCACAAATACAAAGTCACGCAGGTCCCTCTGAAAATGCCATTATTAGTTCTTCAAGGTTCTCCTTTTACATAACATTTAGGCTATAATAAGAATTTTATCTGCTTGTGTTATAAGATGTATGATTTTAAAACCTATGTTGTTGGGCAAGAAATAAAAAAAAAATGTCTAATAAAAAAACGTGCAGTTCTTAATTTTTCATCAAATTGTTTCTGCAAAGTTCATATTATGTTGTACAGTTGTATTAGTTATCATTCAACTTGAGTGAGGTCTATTAACGCTCTTTGGTATGCAATATATCTAATTATGAAATATTATTTTTGATTTTTAGACATAAAATATCAGACATTTTAGAGCACATTTTTGTGGTAAATGTTGGGAAATTAGGTATTACAATTGAATAGGTTTTCTTAAATAGACTAGTTTTGTAAGTATATATGCCTCCCTCTAATTCATGATTCTTTTAAGAATTCACACTGAGCCAATGTTGCTGTTCTCTTGCCCTTCAACAGAACATTGTAGATTTTTTCAGTAAACATGAAACACATAATTGTGTGGGCCTGCCATTTATGCAGAGATGTAATTATCATGTATTATTATTATAAACACTTCAACGTACCTAAATAATTAAATAAATGTGTAATAAAATCGTGAGCTTAGAATTATAAGGTTCTATCTCCGTTTAGGGTAGTTCTGAGATATTGAGCATCAAAGTTTTTACATCCCAGCTGGCAATGGAGAGATGGAACCTTTTTATTTTATTAATAACTACTAACACATTTTTTTATTTTTTACAAAACTAACACCACACATGCATTAATAAACACCTAATGGACCAGATTATGTCAAAAACTCAATTTCGACCAAAAGTGGAGATAGAACCTTATAATTCTAAGATCACGAAATGTATAACTAAAAAACCTTCAATGAGGAAATACATTACTGCAGTTATTGTGTTACAGACATATCATCTTGCAAATTCATTAGCTAAACAAAAATGCTTTAAAAAACAGATGTAGAGGACAAGTGCTTAATAGCACAATTTGAGAGGTTCTTCGGCATGTTAATTCCAAATTATATGCACTTTTTCCCCCCTGAATAACAGGAATGAAAAGTTATGTTGCTATATGCTACACAGTATACACATAAACATAAAGTGTATATATGGACACTTAGTAATTTCGATGATATTATATTCATTTAATACTTGTCTGTGGATTTATTAGAAACATTAATTAGCAGCCTCTCCACAGTACAACTGCAAGCTTCAGGATGAAACCCCTGTGTCTATCAAGTAATTCATTTATATATCAGTGATATTACACATAAGTGAATTGCTCTCCTGCGGAATAAGCTTTTCAGGATACAGGTTAATCCTGATTTCATCATGCAAAAAGCCGTGGCAATTAACCATGAATCACTGTGCGTAAACAACCAAAAACCTACTACCACTCTCTCAGTATCAAAGGCTCAAGAAGGACGGAAACAGAACCTGACTTTGCCTTTAACATCATATAATGGATAATTGCAATCTTTAAAAAACAAAAAACAGAAAAGATATTAGCTAAAAATTGCTTTGGAAGACAACATTTGAGATCTCATTTTGAGAATATTATGCATATATCCCATATAATAATCCTCATGCTGACCATAAATCAAATATACAATCATGCCAATTCAAAAAAGTTGTATTTGCCAAGAGCCAAGACGGGGATTTCGGTGAGCTGTTTATTTAACCTTCCCTCCTCCCTTCCATTCAGTCACACTGAGAAACGCTAATGCACAGGACTTGTTCTAATAGTAGTGCACAGCCATATTAGTTCATGCTAAGTTTACTGTTGGAGAGGATAAACACCAATGACACTAAATCAAGTTTAGAATGAAAGAGAATGCACATATTATTTATATTAATACCTTCCCACCCTTTACAAGGATACAACAAGCATTGACATAGTATTTGCTCTGGAGGGTGTTCAACTATGCGTTTCCCAACTTTTATATTGGAAGGTGGCTGCAGAAATCAGGTCGGGTAAGTTTAGCCTGGAGGGGACCGAGGAGTGTTGGGGGTGGGGGTGGTTGCTGCTGCCTTTATACATTTTGTGTGGATCCCACACCCATAACTGCAGAACCCAAGGAGATGTTTGGAGTTGACACTTGTTAATAGGGTGTGTCCTATTCAGTAGTGACTCATCAAACTCCCTCAGATTCACCTGTGCACTGAAAGTGTGCAGTTACCTTTACAAACGTGAGAACCGAAACGCAGTTTTAATCAGGGCAATCTTTTGAGTTTTGACACAGATGACTGCATAGTGCATAGTATAAATATATATACACTACGGGTCAAAGGTTTGGAATCATTAAGATTTTTTTGTAATGGTTTTGAAGTCTCTTATGTTCACCGAGGCTGCATTTATTTTGATAAAAAAATACAGTATCAGTAATCTTATGAAATATTACTACAATTTAAAATGTTTAATGTATTTTAAGATATAATTAATTTATTATCTGTTATTATTGGTCCTCAATTATTAATAATGGTTCTGGTATATTCAATGTTGAAAACTGTTTTGCTGATAATATTTTTGTGGAAACCATGATAAATTTTGTTCAAGATTCTTTGATGAATCAAAAGGTCAAAACAGCATTTATTTGAAATAGAAATCTTTTGTAACATTACAAGTGCCTTTTTGGTCACTTTTGATCAATTTAATGCATCCTTGCTGAAAAAAAGTATTCTTTCATTTCAGTATTCAAAAGTCAAAAAAAAAAAAAAAAAAGTACTTACCCCAAACATTTAAATAGTGTATGTTTTTCACAGAAAAGGCAGCAAAAATAGGATTTTTTTCTTTAGCACCAAAACAGCACGTTAGAATGATTTCTGAGGGGCCATATGACACTGATGACTGGAGGACAAGCTGCTGAAAATTCTAATTCTAATAAATATTTTTAATTCATAATATTACTGTTTTCACTGGATATCTGAACAAATAGTGACATAGTGAGTGACATGACGTGAAGGCCAAGTATGGTAACCCATACTCGCAATTTGTCCTCTGTATGATTTAACCCATCCAACCTAGGAGTTGCACACATTAGGAGTATATAGTGAACATACACACTCACTCACACACACACACACACTGCAAACCGTGGACACACATCTGGAGCAGTATAAATTAATTCAGCTTTGATAAGTATTGCAGACTTTTTCTAAAAACATTAACAAATCTTATTCCAAATTATTCCAAACTTTTGACCAGTAGTGCACACTTCTGGGCGAAAAAAAGAAAATGGCAAAATGGCAAAAAATACTTAGTGGTCTTTTAATGGTCTTTACCATTTTAATCACAAATCACTGGTCAGAAAACGAGCAAGAATTGCACAAATACTGTAGGTAACTGAATAGCCTGAATAGAGGCTTTAAAAGCTGCTAGATCTGCTTATTTTTCAACCCTATTAGAAGAAAATAAACATAATCCTAGGTATTTATTTGAAACGGTGGCTAAACTAACGAAAAATAAAGCTTCAAGCACCGAAGTTTCCAAGCAACACAGCAGTAATGACTTTATGAACTTCTTCACTTATAAGATTGATAATATCAGGGACAAAATTATAACTATGCAACCGTCTACTACAGTATCACATCAGGCAGTGCATTGTAGTCTCCCTGAGGAAAAATTTGATTCATTCGTTGCTATAGGAGAGGAAGAATTTACTAAACTCATTAAATCATCTAAATCTACAACATGTATGTTAGACCCTATACCGACTAAGCTACTGAAAGAAATACTTCCAGAGGTCATAGATCCTCTTCTTAATATCATTAATTCGTCTTTGTCTCTAGGATACGTACCAAAAAACTTTAAGCTGGCTTTGATTAAACCGCTTGTTAAAAAAACGCAACTTGATCCTTCAGAATTAGTCAATTACAGGCCGATCTCGAATCTACCTTTTCTGTCAAAGATATTAGAAAAGGCAGTATCCTCACTATATTTCTTCACAACCTAACGAAACTTATCAATTCACAAAATTAACGGAATGCATAGCGGATATAAAAAATTGGATGACTTGTAATTTCCTACTTCTAAATTCTGAAAAAACAGAGTTTCTAATTATTGGACAAAAAACTTCCTCACGTAATAACCTAGAATACTGTCTAACACTTGATGGCTGCTCTGTTAAGTCTTCGTCGTCGGTTAGGAACCTGGGTGTGCTCTTTGATACCAATCTTTCATTTGAAAGTCACTTGTCTAGTATCTGTAAAACTGCATTTTTCCATCTTAAAAATATATCTAAATTACGTCATATGCTCTCATTGACAAATGCGGAACAATTAGTTCATGCGTTCATGACCTCAAGGCTAGATTATTGTAATGCTCTACTAGGTGGTTGCCCTGCACGCTTAATAAACAAACTACAGCTGGTTCAAAACGCAGCAGCTCGAGTTCTTACCAGAACCAGGAAGTATGACCATATTAGCCCAGTTCTGTCAAAACTGCATTGGCTCCCTATTAAACATCGCATAAATTTTAAAATATTGCTGATTACTTACAAAGCACTGAATGGTTTAGCTCCGCAGTACTTGAGCGAGCTCTTAACGCATTATAGTCCGTCACGTCTATTACGATCTCAAAATTCCGGCCAGTTGATTATACCTAGAATATCAAAATCGACTGCTGGCGGTAGATCCTTTTCCTATTTAGCACCAAAACTCTGGAACAGTCTTCCTACCATTGTCAAGTCAAGTCAAGTCAACTTTATTTATATAGCGCTTTTCACAATACAGATTGTATCAAAGCAGCTTCACAGTATTAAATAAAATAGTACATCAGTGTATGTTTCTGGTGTAAAACATCCACGTTTGGTAATGCAGATCAATAGCACTGTTGAATCGATTAATCAAATTAAGTATCCCCAACTGAGCAAGCCAAAGGCAACAGTGGCAAGGAACCGAAAAACTCCATTAGGTGACCTAATGGAGAAAAAAAAACCTTGGGAGAACCCAGGCTCAGTCGGGGGCCAGTTCTCCTCTGGCGTTTATGAAGTAGAGACCGGATTTAACTGTAAGATTAAAATATTATATGAATGCCTGGCTGAAGAGATGCGTCTTTAATCTAGTTTTAAACTGGGAGAGCGAATCTGAGCAACGAACAGAATCAGGAAGGCTATTCCAGAGTTTTGGTGCTAAATGTGAAAATGCTCTCCCTCCTTTGGTGGATCTGGATACCCTAGGTATGACCAGAAGCCTCGAATTTAGTGATCTTAAAGAGCGCGATGGATTATAGGGCGATAGAAGATCCGTTAAATAAACTGGAGCTAAGCCGTTTAGGGCTTTATAAGTCAGTAGCAATACCTTGTAATTAATACGGAACTTTATAGGTAACCAATGTAGTGATGATAAAATTGGTGTTATATGGTCAAACTTTCTTGATCTAGTAAGAACTCTAGCGGCGGCATTTTGGACTAACTGTAGCTTGTTTATTGAGGATGCAGGACAACCAGCTAATAAAGCATTACAGTAATCTAGTCTCGAGGTCATGAATGCATGAACTAGCTTTTCTGCATCAGAAACAGATAGCATGTTACGTAATTTAGCAATATTTCTAAGGTGAAAAAAGGCTGTTTTTGTAACATATGAAATATGATTTTCAAAAGACAAGTTACAATCTAATATAACACCCAGGTCTTTTACTGTAGAGGATAAAGTAACAGGACACCCTACTATGTTAAAGTTGTATTGAAGGAGGTTTTGTGGGCGGTTTTTTGAACCGATAAGTATTACCTCTGTCTTATCTGGATTTAATAAAAGAAAATTGTGCGTCATCCAATCTTTTATATCTTTAACACACTCTGTCAATTTGGATAATTTAGCGTTTTCATCCGGCCGTGATGAAATATATAGTTGAGTGTCATCAGCATAACAATGGAAACTAATTCCATGTTTCCTTATAATATTTCCAAGTGGCAGCATATATATTGAGAATAATAGAGGGCCTAACACAGATCCTTGCGGCACTCCATAGTTTACTGGAGTTATGATCGATTTTTCTCCGTTTAAATAGACAAAATGGTAGCGGTCAGATAGGTATGATCTGAACCAGCTTAATGCTTGTCCTTGAACACCGGTATAGTTTTGTAGCCGATCTAAGAGTATTGTGTGATCTATAGTATCGAACGCAGCACTAAGATCAAGTAAAACTAGTATTGAGATACAGCCTTGGTCAGAAGCTAAGAGTAAATCATTTGTGATTTTAACGAGCGCAGTTTCAGTGCTATGATGCGGCCTGAACCCAGACTGAAACTTTTCATAGGTGTCATTTTCTTGCAAGAAAGAGCCCAGTTGGGCAGACACAACTTTTTCTAATATTTTGGACATAAAAGGAAGATTTGAAATGGGTCTATAATTTGCTAGGTTATTTGGGTCTAATTGTGGTTTCTTAATGAGTGGTTTTATAACTGCCAATTTAAATGTTCTTGGAACATGACCTAAAGATAAAGACGAGTTAATAATATTGAGGAGAGGCTCTTCCACTATAGGTAACACTTCTTTCAATAGTTTAGTTGGTATGGGATCTAATAAACATGTTGTTGTTTTAGAGGAAATGATAAATTTATTTAACTCTTTTTGTTCTATAGTTGTAAAGCACTGTAATTGTTCTTGCGGGGTGATAATCGAGGCTGAATTATAAGGCGTGATTGAAGATTGAACGTTTACAATTGTGGATCTGATGTTTTCTATTTTCTCAGTGAAAAAATTCATGAAATCATTACTACTAAACTGTAACGGAATATTTTGTTCAGGTGACGCTTGTTTATTTGTTAGTCTAGCCACGGTGTTAAATAAGAACCTAGGATTGTTTTGGTTATTTTCTATTAGTTTGCGGAGATGCTCAGCCCTGGCCGCTTTTAGGGCCTTTTTATAGCGTGACGTACTGTCTTTCCAAGCGATTCTAAAAACCTCTAAATTAGTTTGTTTCCATTTACGCTCTAAATCACGGGTTTCTCTCTTTAGAACACGAGTAGTATTGTTGTACCATGGTGCTTTAATTTTCTCTCTGACCTTTTTTAGTCTCATAGGTGCAACAATATCCCATTTTCCAGAGAGAACGGTGCTCATAGTGCTGGTTAGTTCGTCTAGTTCATCTGTTTGTTTAGGTTCAGGCAGCAGCTGAGACAGATCCGATAAGCAATTTGAAAAATTATCTATGGTGGATGGAAGGATTGTTCTGCCTAATCGATAACGCGGCGCAGCATGATATATTACCGGGGTACGTAATATGCAAGTTACCATGTAATGGTCAGTTACATCATCACTTTGCGGAATGATATCTATATCGGTTGGATCGGTTCCATGTGATATAATTAAATCGAGTGTATGATTAAAACGATGAGTTGGTCCGGTAACGTTTTGCTTAACCCCAAAGGAGTTTAATAAGTCTATAAACGCAGCCCCTAACGTATCATTTTGATTATCTACGTGTATGTTAAAATCTCCAACAATTAATATTTTATCGACATTGACCAATAGATCTGAGAGAAAATTTGCAAATTCTTTTAGGAAATCAGCGTAAGGCCCTGGTGGTCTATATACGGTAGCCAAGGCTAAAGATAATAGGGATGTTTTTCTATCATCTAAGAGCGTAACATTTAGTACAAGTACTTCAAATGAAATAAACTTATAACCCGTTTTCTGAGTAACATTGAGAATATCTCTATAGATAGTTGCAATACCGCCGCCACGACCAATCAGACGGGGCTCGTGCTTATAGGAGTATCCTGATGGAGTAGACTCATTTAGACCGAAATAATCATTTGGTTTAAGCCAGGTTTCAGTAAGGCAAAGTACATCTATGCTATTATCTGTGACTATTTCATTTACAATAACTGCCTTAGGTGTGAGTGATCTAATGTTTAAAAGACCTAGCTTTAGAAATTGTTTTTGTTTACTAATAGCAACATTTTCTGTTTTAATAACAATTAGATTTTTCCTAGATCCTGCAGTAGATTTATTATTTGATCGCACTAAACGAGGAATAGACACAGTTTCTATGCAATGTTCTACACTACTATTTATATCAGTTAATTTGGTGCAGCAGAGACTATGATTTGGACTTTTGGTTACTAGTCAAAAGGTATTTAACATTTTGGAGATGTTATCTGACAGAAGATCCGATCCGAATCTGTTTGGGTGTAAGCCATCAGCACGGTATAGCCTAGGACGCTCCCAAAACAGATTCCAATTATTTACAAAGAGCAGTTTCTGCTCATTGCACCATGACGTTAACCATTCATTTAGCGCGAATAATCTACTAAACTTGTCATGTCCTAGACGGTACGTGGGAAGCGGTCCTGACACAATGATCGTTATATCAGGCGATGTGCTGCGTACCGTATCGATCAGATTCCTGAAGTCTTTCTTCAGAACTTCCGTCTGGCGCAGCCTGATGTCGTTCACTCCCGCGTGCAATACCAAAGTTCCGACGCGCTCGTTATCGTTCAGAATCTCGGGAACGCGAGCAGCGATTTCAGAAACACGAGCACCAGGAAAGCAGTGACTGTGCACCTTATTTTACCTGATGTAGCATGGACGTGCCGAACAATGGAATCACCGATGATCACAGCATCGCGTTCTGTTTCGCGAAGAGCGGAGAAGCGGTTTTGTGTGGATAACTCGAAAACCGGGAGGGTCGGAGAGGGTCTTGGTCTAGACCTGACTCGCGTCTTCCGCTGCGGAAATATCCAGGCTTCGTGGTGGCGTGTTGGAGCCGGAGTGAACGAGACCATGGCTGATCGCGACCTTGGCGCTCGGGACCGATGCCGAGTAACGCACGGAGTAGACGAGGTCGGAGTCAGCGGGTTAGTAACATTAATCTCTGATTTGTGAGCATCAGCGCGTGATGTTTCAAGAGCCAAACGCCGGTCTCTCAGCTCGGCCTGTCTCACTAAAAGGTCGTGGATCTGTTTCTCAACAGCTTCCAGCTCAGACTGTACCGCGTGCAGCTCAAATGTGTCCTCACCTGCACCAAAAGGTAGACTACTTGCATCTGATATATTCGCCATTTTAACAGATGGACAGTAAGTTAGCAACGACACTACCAGTGATGCTATCAATTAATACTAATTTCTGACAAGCGTCTTAGATATAATCCGTCTTTTAAGTGGTACGGGTGTAGAGTAGACGCACGATAGGTGAAAAATGTTTGTAAGTGAGTGTTGAGAAGACGCGTTCAGCCGTGATCCCCGGGAGTAACCTATAAGAGTATCCAGCGTAGAATCACTAACAGGCTTGAGACACGTCTGCTCAACAGTCCGCGTTGTAACTATGAGGTTTGAGCAGTAGTGCTTCTCAGTGAGGAAAAGTAGAAAATGTTTGTTGTAAGTAAGTTTAAAGAGTAAAATCAAGAATTATAAATCAAATCGATAGAGCTCCAAAGACAACAACGCGTTCAGACGCGACACATGCGTAGAATAGAGATGCATTTATTATTACACTTCTCACCAGATCCTCGAAGACACCCTCTGGATCATCACTATGCAACTCGTGTTTCATTGTGATTCATCACTCCACACAACTCTGCTGATTCACACCGAATCAAACTTCCCATATTCTGCCAAAATCTTCATTCTGTCTTTGATGTTTTTATAAAACATCAATGGTTTGTTAAGTGGTCCATTTGCTTAAAGCTGCAGTCTTACTTTTAAAATACTTTTTTGGGTTAAAAATTATCCAAAATAAATATTTGAGCAAGTACATAACCAGCCAGTGTTCAAAACTATCTGCTTGCCTTAGCTCGATTCTAAACGGTAAGCTTGTAATAATGTTTTTAATTCCAGTGGTACTGGTGGATTTCTGTGGGACATTCAAGCATGTCTTTGTGTCATTACATCATATCTGTACACATAGAGAAGGTGTCCCGGCTAGTAGGCTATATTGCGAGTGAGGATGCTGGAGGTGGAGATTTATAGCCTTTGCACTTTCGCAGCACTTTGATATAATTAAACTTATCAATTTGATGGCGGATCCAGAAAGGTTCAAACGACGATCACCAGTGACAACTGGAGATTCACCCGTTGTAAAATGGAAAAGACTTCGGACTTCGGAATGGCTACAGAAAAAAAAGAATGCAACCGGGCCCATGCGAAAACAAGGATACATATCAGAAGGACATTAAATGTAGTCACGCAATGCTGATGTTGTTAACATTAACAATTTGAGAACAAAGTATAATTTGCACGGTTTGACGTGATATCATAAGCAATTGTTAGATTTAATCAGCGTGATTTACTGCAATGCTTTTTTCCCCTTAGTCGGTCAGAACAAAAGTGGATGTTACTAACTTGTTCAGATGACATGAAAATGTCCGGTGAAAATTCTTATGTTGGTCATACTTCCAAAAAGTAGAATCTGTGATTCCGAATGACAGTATCCACACCGGCGCGGTGACTGACAGCCGCACATTCTCCTCAAAACATTGGATTCATCTGCGCTGTGCCGTGCTGAGACACAACCCACGTAAAGTTGATAATTCCGCGAATAACTGCAATTGCAGAGATGGCGACAAAGAGGAAAAACTACGGACTGCAGCTTTAAAAGCTACATTTCTTGACCAATAATTTGTGTTTAAGACAATTAAAAGCTAAGTGTTCAGCCATTTTGGGCTTGGCCCTTTTTTTGCCCTGGAGTTTTTTGCACACACACACACAATGTGTAGTTATCGCCAAAGCTCCTTTCAACTTTTTTTGTAAGAGTGTATGCAAGTAAATGGGGTCTAAAAAGCTTTGATCTGGTCCACTTTCCACCACTTCCAGAGGTAGTTGGAAACGCATTTAACCAGACTGCTTTCTTAGTGTAGATACTAATGTGGTCAAATGCATTTTTTAACAGCCACAAAAGAGTGTAATGGGATGCGTTTTGAAAGTGCACCAAAACAACAGATTCAAACTTCACTATGTTGTGGGAAAACACATTACGTATGAAATCGGTGTTACCATTTGTATCCTTTCCATTCGCTTCCTTTACTGCTTGCTCATAAGCAGTGTAATGGCTTCATTCATTCAATCATTTTTGTGTGCCGCACTTGGCACTAATGTGAAAATGATGTAAAGTGTGATGAAATAAGAGGGGAGGGTCTAGACAAAAAACAAACACAAGTGGCCACAGGAGATGCATTTAAAACACACGTTAAGACCAGGTGTAAACTGCAATGTGTTTAGGCTGACCACTTGTGATCGGACCATTGAAAACACAGTCTAATACTAGATGGAAACAGGGCGCTTTAGAAACCTGTCTAAAATTGGAAGGTACCTTCATGCGCAAACACCGCAAAGTCCTTGCCTGATAGGGCAGCGAGACAACAAGTCAGCTGTGTAAACTTTCAGAAGCAGCCAATCACTAATCACCAGTTGCTTATTAGTCATTGCAAAAATGGTTCAGAAAAGTGAAATTCATTCATTAGCTATGTTTCCATCCACCAGTTGTTATGCACATTTTGGGACATTATGCACATTTTATTGCATGGATGGAAACTTCAAGACGAGCATAAATTCTAAAAATGTGCATAAAAAACGTATGTGCTTAATTGAGGCAGATATTTTATATTTTATCCAATAAGAAGGCATGCGCAAAAACTACGATGGAAACACATTTACAGAATAAATGTGACAAAAAACTCATGTGACTTGGATGTGATTGGATAACTGGACTAACCAACGGTCCAATTTCATTGCACAGATCCTCAAATGTTGGTTTGATCATTCTGAAATGCCTACGCCAATGTCTGTCATCAGAATAATTTGGTATAATGATTTATTTATGATGTAGGAAATAAGAGAGTGGCTTCTCTGATTGCAGCAACTTCCATTTTTAGTACAGATATTTTGTGCCAATTTCCCAGGAAGTGACAAATTGGTTCTCTTGAAAAGATGGGATGGGAACGCTACTTTATTCGCAAATGTTCTATGCGATATTCCAGTTTTGTTAGCAACTTTGGAAACATAGCTATCGTCACTTTCTGAAGTGTCCAAACTATTTTTGGGACCACTGACTGTATGTGTATTTAGGGGGGTCTTGCTCTACATTTTGTAGATGCACTTTTATAATGACTAAACATCTACTTGAGCCCATTCAATATGGTCTAATTCTAAGGTGTGTTTTTTTTCTGCCAGACTCTCCAAAAGGCCAGCAGCTATGGAGGATTGTGCATTGCAATTGGCTGTTCCCTGTGGATACAGACTGTTGCTGGAGACAGACAGAGTGGGCAGTCTTCACTTACCTCAGACAGAGTCATGAACAGGCAGGCAGCATTGAGGAGAAAGAGAGAACCTCGATCCTGTGATAGCCATATGAGATTCCACATGCTCTGATGAGTCATTTCTCCCTCCCTCCCTTCCTCATCCCCCACTACATCCCTCCCTCCTCCCTACATACGAAGCGTATGAGCCTGAGTCATCAGCTAGCTTTCTTTCTCTTGCTCCAAGCATGCTGCCTGTCTCTTCTCTCTCTTTCCCACCCTTTATTTCTCTCACTAATTATTTTTCAGTTACTCTTCTGCCACTTTCTACCCGTCACTCTCGCTCTCTCTCTCTCTTTTCCTGTATGGATCAAACAGCAGAAGAACAATCGGTTAGAAATGCGTGTACGTTCTAAGCAACGCCACTGGTTTTCCCCGTTCACATTAAAAATTCCCCTCACTGCTTGCCTAGGAGAAAACGGATGGCCCTATGCCAAGGTGTCAAAGTGTGACGTGAATGAGAGAAGCAGATATATTTGACATAAGAGTTGCTGATTTGAATGCACAAGCACTGGGATCTGGTTTTTATTGCACATGGGAAACATTTTTAGTAGCTGAAGCATAACCAATTGTAGCAACAAACCTCAGATTCTCTAAACACTCTTCTCTAAAGGATGATGTCCATAAGGAAAGCACATTTTGAGGCTAATGACTATATTACAGATCCTGAGGGAGCGGTTCTGTTAGGACTGATTTAAGAGCAGTTCATTGCTGAGCATTGCAAGAGTAATAAGGATTTTTAGGGGCATTATGACTGGGTCAGTATAACACAGCTGCCCCTAAAAGTCCCTCACTTTTCTTGCTGACTTATTCACAGTTTCTTTGTCCGGGAACTGCCTGCTGTTCAAGAACGTTTAAGGTTTATACCATGGTTCTAAAGACTCTGAGGAAACCAAACTAAAGGTCAGTCTGGACTATAATATCCCTCCTCTCCCTGAACGAAGGCCAACAACCGTAATATAGTCAGACCTTTATTATTAGAATGCATTAAATGACCAAACTATTTAAATGACGAACTGTGTCCAATTTCCAACTAAGGCAAATTTTTTTAACCTGAACATTAGAAAACATTAATTTACAAATTACAAACATCTCTTCATCATTCAGGCAGATTTTTCACAGTACAGAACCTTGCGTGACATGCTTGTTCTGTTTAAATTATGCAAATAAAATAGAGCTCTAGCTTTAAAACTGGATTGTAAGAACTCAAAGCAGTTGCTTAATACAAACTCCAGTGTGTTTCAGTGAAACGCCAATTTTCTGTGAAACTGCTGTAATGACTTGTTTTCTAAAAAAGTTTCAATCAATGGTGAATGGGAAAATAACTAAATATGTAAATTGATTGTAAAATCAATGTGTGTTTTAACTTGCATATTATGACATTAAGGGTGTTTTTAATTCCTACATTAGATAGTGAGGTGAAATAGAGCAAATTAGATATTTTAAGGTATTTAAATAGGAAACAAATCTCATCGCATCTAATAAAATAACTTTCAATTAACTATTCTATAAATTATTATTCTTGTAGCTTTTCATGTGCTGCATTGGAAGAGGTTAGTTTACAATGATTACAGGCCTTTGCAACTGTCAAGATGTGTGACTGAGCCAAAACAATATCCTTTGGGAAACTATTGGCAAGTAGCTTTGAGAACTGCTTAATATGACAACCTATTTCAGACATGCATGGAAGCTATTGCAGAATTCATACACACTAACAAAGCTTCCTCTGCCACTCCCTATAGTAAAATCTAACATACTTTTATCTTCACAGAAACTAATGAAGATTTTTGGCTTTGATTTTTGATGTATTTTAATTGTCCTTGAACTCAGTATTTTTTCATGTGAAAGTTAAAAAACAGAATTTTATTCAGTGTTACTTTGTTATTAATTTCAAAAATGTATTTCAAAGATTGTACATCATTTATTTTAGTAAACAAAAAGGCTCAACTTCCAAGAACTTTTGAAGACAATAATTTGTTTGTAGGTTTAAATTTTCTAAATGTTTTGATTGTGAAGCTTGTAACACTTAAATTAAATTATAAAAATAACAAAAGAAAAAATATTATGTAATATGACTCTAAGTTACTAGTTATTAACAAAACTGTATCAAATATTTAATTTTAACATTCAAAATGCATAATACAAGTTCACAAATACAAACCCGCAAAGTAAAATATCTTCTGTATCCTTTTTATTTTATATATATATATATATATATATATATATATATATATATATATATATATATATATATATATATATACACACACATATATATATATATATATATATATATATATATATATATATATATATATATATATATATTGCTATATTTTAGTACTCCGTAAGAGGTGATTTCTGTCAAATGTTTCCAATGCGCTTTACTACACATAGTACTTTTATAAGATAGTTAACAGATAGGCTACTGTAAAACTGCTTATGACTAAATATCATTTTACATTTTTCTACAATATTTATATTTTAAAATTATATTCGTTTTCAATTCTATGTATAAATAGTCGATTTTAAATATGTTTACATGTAGGCTATAAATAATTATAAATTTAAATCAAAAATGAAAATAAAAGGATTTAAATTTAAACATTTGTGTGACGCCAGCGATCCCATAATGACAAAAAAGAAAAAGAAAAAAAAGAACAGAATATCGAACGAGAACTACCTGAACAAGCACTTGAACTAATCTATTATATTTCAGCACTTTGTTATTATCAGTAGGCTAGCCTACTGGAGATAAACCACTATATATAGCCTACACACACGTATATTCAGCACGGTCAATTGACAGAGATGGTCACATGGGCCGAAAACTGGGACTTTGTAGGCCAGTTGAATAAAAGGAAAACTCACCTTGCCCGCAAAGACCCAGCCTCTGACACACTATCAATTGTTGCTGAATTCTGCTGCAGGTTGCGTGATCATGCGTTAAAAGTGTATTAGTCTGTGTTAATCTATAGCATTTGCAGTTGATAATCGGCAAATCTCGGAAACGCGATCATCCCATCGCACATGACATGAGAAACAACGACACGGAACGCGTTCAGTCAAGAGCGAGTCTATCCAACCACCAGGGTCTCACTTTTTTTTACCTGTCATTTTCACCATGTCCAGCACCAGCCTTCCTTCACGGAGCTTCTTTAGAAAGAAGGGGCATGTCGCCTGAAGAAGAACGAAAAATGTTGCCGTGCAGTGAGAAGTTGCTGCCACTCTTCACACATTATCATCACCCGCCCCCTTATTTGCGCTCAACTCCTCATGAAGACACAGTATATCCACAGGGACCGCTTACAACATTCTCCCTTTGCGCAAAAGTGGACGAAGGGAAAAAGTCAATATTACGGAACAGTGAGCCTCGTTTACTGCGCAAGCCTTTTGAAATTCTCCATGTATATGCTGTTTCTGCCAGAGCGACCCCATGTGCTCGATATTAATGAATTATCCATCTGGCTGAACACACATAACGTTAGCCTATCATATTTGTACATGTGCGCTGAAGCGCCACCGACTGGTTCCTTCGACAACATGCGGGATGAATTGTGTCTGGGTCTAGAATCAGTGAGCCCTACTATGGTCACGGCTTAGCTCATGAATATTAATTAAGCCAGGCTGACGTTGCTTATGAACCCACCTGGAGTGTCCATTCACGTACGTGACGTACCCCCAATTAATCCTCGTATTTTGGTTAAACCGCCTGCTGTTTTGGCCTAGCCTACTAGGTTAACGTCACTCAATCTAATTAATATTCAAAAGCCAGTACTTTATCGTAGTAGGATATGTGTATCCGCTCCCGGGACCTCCCAGAATTGGATCGTTGATGTGACTGCATCAACCTGGTGCGGAACTGTTGCAATGAATGCAATAGATCTGTCATAATAAATTATGTCCTTTATGTTGATCAAACGACTGAGCGGAGTAAAATCACCACAATTTGCTGCATAACCCTGCATGCATCAACGTCAAAACACATTGCAATAATAGTAATGAAAATTATATATTATCCAGGATAATTGTTTTTGTTCGGTTCATTCTCATTCCAGTTCCATTAAAAATGATGGTTCAATTCTCACTTTTAACTACGACTTTTGCCTCAATAAACTCTTAATTAGGCCTAGTGCTCATTAATAGTTAGGTAGTTGTTAAGTTTATCGGGTAAGGGATGTAGTTTGATTGTGCAGAATAAGGCATTAATATGTGCTTTATAAGTAGACCTAAGTCAATATCCTGCATGCTAATGAGCAACTAGTTGAGAATTAGACCCTAAACTAAAGTGTTAATCAATTGTTCTAATTATTATTTTTTCTTAAAAACCGGCTCATAATCATTTTGGTAAAAAAAAATAATAATTTAGAACAATTGATACATTCCATTTACCGACTGTGAAAAGTTATTTAATGTCTGTGTATCCTACACTCTAAAAACTGCTGGGTTAAAAACAACCCAATTTGGGTTATTTTGGCAACCCAGCGCTGGGTCAAAAAGGGACGTACCCAGCACTGGGTTGTTTTAACCCAACTAGTTGGGTTAAATGTTTGACCCAGCATGCTGGGTTGAACATTGAACCCAATTATGGGTTAAAAATTACTACAGTGCTGGGTTAATGTGACCCAAAATGGGTTGGAAATTTAAACTAAAAATTTTAGTAATCAAAATGACTAAAATAACACATCTACAGCAATACAGACTTCCGTAATCAAAATATGAAAATTTATTTTTGTTTTATCAAGTAAAATTGTCCATTTGTGAATACATTTTTTTTTTTTATTTCCCTGAAAACTGAAAATGCATGAAACCATATCACAGAAAGACTTGAAATAACTTCTTGAAGAAAATATGAAGTGAAATCTAAAAACATTTCACAACATTTACATCAAGATCTTGAGCATAAGATATCATGTGAGAGAAATACTCAGTAAGAATCAATTGTAGTGTAATTGTACTGTAGAAGAAAAGTACATGTATTTAGAAGTAATAGTAAATATAACAGAACAGCATAAAAGAGTCAAGGTCGCAGACAGTAATAACCTGTTTGTCAGCAAAAATTAGTCCGAAAAATTAACCTTTTGAAGAAAATATGAATTTGAAATCTTAAAACATTTCAAAGCATTTACATCAACATCTTGAGCATAACATATCATGTGAGAGAAATACTCACAGTAATAATCAATTGTAGTGTAATTGTACTGTAGAAGAAAAGTACAAGTATTTAGAAGTAATGGTTTAGAAGTAATAGTAGTAAATATAAAAAGAACAGCATAAAAGAGGCAAGGTCACAGACAGTAATAACAAAAACTACTGTTTGTCAGCAAAAATGAATGCTCGCAAAACTCTCATTGTTGGTGTTTCATCCCCAGAAAGTCCATACACCACAGTCTGTAAAAACTGCCACACTGTGGAACACTGTTTCGGGTAGTCTATGTCAAACACGTAGAACGCCTTAAAGCAAACATCAACTGCAGCAAGCAATGTATTTTGCTCGAGTGCCTCTCCGTTTATAATGGCAAAGGCTTGAAAGCACTGGTTGTCTCCAAGCATGAGAACATGTGGAAATTCAGAGTCTTTTGAGCGCAGGTACTCAGCCATATTGGTCCCAATCTGACAAAAAAAAAAAAAAAAAAAATCAGAGAGAAAAAAGAAAAGAAAAAGAATTGGCATCAATTTAGAACGCTAAAATTTAAAACTAATGTAAATACCTTTAGGAACAGTAAAGGCTATGACACACCAAGCCAACCATCGGCCAATGATAGCACTAGTCGGACCCCAGTTGGCAGGGGTTGGCCATAGCCTTTACAGTATTCCAACTTTTTGGCCCAGATGCAAATGACTCATGGCAACAACACAGTTACCGTTTGATGTCACTAGTTTTTTTTTATGTCGGCTTGGTGTGTCATGGCCTTAAAGGGTTAGTTCACCCAAAAATAAATACTTAAATTAAATTAAATCTGTTCATCATATAAAGCGATCAAGTCTTTTCAGAAAATTTGAAATACATTAGATTCATATGAATTAGTTTTACAATCTTTTTATTAACTTTTTGTAGCATTAAAGTGGTAATTGCATAGACTGCCAATAGTGGGACAGAAAGCTCTCATATTTCATTAGAAATATCGTCATTCCATTCCGAAGATGAACAAAAGTCTTAAAGGTTTGGAACGACAGGAAGGTTTGTAATTGATGACAGAATTTTCATTTTTGGGTGACACTACTCAATGTATTTTTTCACTCAAAAATTAAATTAAAAACTTTACTAGATTTGTGATGTTGATAATTGTTAAAATGTGTCAGTCTGTGAAAAGGGTCCATACAATATATTGTAAATACTTAAATCATGTAGTTTTAGCAATGGCTGTTAACTTACAGGCTGTATGTCTATGAAGGCCTTCCGGGTTTCAATGAAAGTTGGTTTAAACGTTTTCCTTCCAATCTTGTACACTGGTGTTGGAAGGACTACAGGAAGTACTTGCAAGGCGACATCACTCTGCATCTCTTTAGAATACAATGAAAAAATGTTCATAAAAATCACTCAAAATTAAAAAAGAAAGTTTCATAAAACTGCAATAAAATTTGACTGCAATAAATCTGGATGTATGACATTCATTTATTAAATTGTGTTACAAAGAAATAGTTAACAAAATGAAAATGGTCCTGACTAACAGTAATTGTAAACAGGGAAAATCTCTCATTTTTTAGAATGACATGAGAGATAGTAATTCATTTTTAGACTGAATTATTCATTTGTAACAGTGTTCTTAATACCCATTACCTGCTGACATCAATTCTACACTGAAAAGTAGATCAAGAGATTGTTTCTCTCTGCTGGCAAACTGCAGAATCTTATCCTTAAACACAGGTACCCAATTTTCGGTGAGTTTTGAAGCAGAGTCTGGATTCAAAATTAAGAAATCCTGGGATATCTAAAAAATACAAAACAAAGGCCAACATGGCAAACAAAGTTGTAAAACAAAAAAGAAAATACTGAGCCAATGTTTTTATTTCTTAAATTTAAACCCACCATGCCTGGTGTGTCGAGGAGACGTGGATACTCCTTGAATATTTCCATGATTGTCTTGGATCCATTGTCACGAATCCATTTGGCCCTATGGATAGACGTCTCCTTCATGTATTGCTCAACCTGACTTAGTGGCCAGATATTATTTTTAAGCCACTCTGTCATTTGAGTAGCTCTTTCTGAATCTACATTTGACTCTGTTGAGAGCAGAAATGTAATCACAAACAGGAATTTTGAGTGGGAAAATATGTTAAGCTGAGGTACACACAGACACACATACACACATTTTATATATATATACACATATATATATATATATATATATATATATATAAAATTCCGTCAACTATCCCACGCATCTTTCACGCTGTCCCTGGCTAATCAGGCAGTCCTTATTAGCTATGGTTCTACCACTGTGTTGAGGTATTTTAAAGTATCGCATCAGAAACGAGTGATGGAAACACCAAAATTAGAAACAAAATTCCTTAATTCACAAAGAGGTTTTACACTCGCTTGAGGTGGTTTTTGACTAGTACGAAAACAAGTTAATGCAAATAATGGGAGATAGAAACGCATTTGCCGAATAAATTCTGATGTTGCCAACATTAAACCCAAGTGAGGGCTCTTTTTAGAGAACCAAATAATTTGGCTCAGCTCAGTAATAAGAGTCATTTATATATATTAGACACAGACATACGTACATACCTGGCAAAATAAAACTACTGCTATCTCTTGGGTTATCTGAAGAAACTCGATTTTCTCTTCCTTTTCTGACCCTTTTGCGCACGTTACGAAGACGCTCCTCCAGGAAGCCAGTAGCAGGTCTGTGGTATCGACCTGGACTGAACCATGCTTCCTTGTGTTTAAAGAAAAAGAAAACGGTATTAAAAAGAGCAACACTGGCCCCATTTACATGAGTACATGAATGTGATTAAAGCAGTGTTTTCCCATCCCTGTTCCTGGTGCCAGCATTACACATTTCTGAACTCTTCCTAATCAAACACCTGATTCAACTCATCAGCTCGTTAGTAGAGACTCCAAGACCAGAAATACATGGGTCAGATAAGGCAGTGCTTCTCAAACCTGTCCTGGGACCCCCACCACTGCACATTTTGTATGTCTCCCTCATCAGACACACCCAATTCAAGTCTTGCAATCTACTAATGAGCTGGTCAGGTGTTAAATGTGCAATGGTGGGAGGTCCCCAAAACATGATCTGAGAAGTACACATGTGCTAGTGCTGTAACCTTTAAGCACAGGTTTAAAAACAGCAATTATTTCATACTTCTAAGTTCAGAAAAACAGAAGTCCGTATAAATACAGCAAAATCACATCCCTGTGTTAGACACTGTACTCACATAGCCTTTACCCTGGCAATCCTTAAGGCATGGAAACTGTTCAACTACTGATGAAGCAAGGGTGACTTTTGTACCTGCACTTGGGCTAGAAGAAAAAATGTCATATTTTGAATTTTAACAATAGTACAAATGTACACACCAAGACATTTAATATATCAAAAAATATTTTAGCATTAAAATGTTTTACTTTAATTTGTATTGAAAATGTGTACTCACTTTTCTCCAAAGTGTTCAATAAGATGTGACACCAAGATCCGAACCATGGCTTGTCTCTCTTTAAGTGAAATGCAGTGCTTGTTTTCAATAGTATCTACAATACCTCTGCCATTGGGTGTTGCAAGAAGGATGTCTCTTACGTTCTAAAAAAAAATATTTTAGTTTAAAAGAAAAACATCCTACAAATTTCTTTAATTTAATGCAAAAAAAAAGAAAAAAAGACAACTCCTTTTCTAGCAACAGTCTGGTCCCAAAACAAGAAATCAATAAACACAAACTTACAAATGCTGCTACTTGCTCCACAGATATCCTGTGCTGCTGCTCCCTTGATATAGTAGGTGTAGTTGCAAGCTCTTCAATTGATTCCTTTAATAGAAAAATGTAATGGTAATGCACATGTATGCATTTTTACAGTATGTTAGGTCTGCACAATATATTGTTTCATGATGTGCACATTCACATTTCTGTTAATTCAACTAAACCATTATTTTCAGTGAAACTTACAAGATTTATATGATGTCATCAAATTGAGAAACCCTCTCAATGTATTGTGATGTGCCCATGATGACTTAATTGATATTTATATTAATAGAATATTGTCTACAACTGCAAGAGGTAGTATTTGGTAGAAGGTGTAGACAAGCATCAAACTAATGTTGTTTTTGATCCCCCTCCCCCTCCTAAAATAGCCTGTATCTCAGAGAAACGTAATGATTATTCTCATTCTCCTTGAAGGACATCACAACATGTAGAGGGTGGTGATCATCAACAGAATGAATGTCCACCAAATCAAGTGCAGAAGAAGGAGACACAGAGAAGGCAAAAAAATGTCTGTCAAATCCAACAGTGTCCCATTTTTTCACAATGAATTTGACTTTGGAGTCAATGAGCACAATGCTCTGAATGGTTGCAAACTGGGGCTCACCATCAGCAGAGTGAGACACAAAAAGTGTCATTCCTGACCTGTAAGTAGTTCCTTTGCATTTAATCCAAGATGGCAAATAGACATCTGAGAACAATGGAATTCCCTCAAAACCACATTTCACTTTCTCAAAACCCTCTATAGATCCCAGGAGTGTGGTGTATCCTGGACCAACTTCAAAGTCATGTGAAAACATCTTCCCAGAGAGCAGGGTGTAGCACAACATCATCTGGTGTCGGAAAGCCTGCGTTTTACAGATATTGCGGAAATTGCAGGTTATATGGCTTAGTCTTTTGAAAAAGCCATGCTTTGCCTCAAAACGCATGCACCAGAACTGAACCAAAGGTCCAAGTTTCCTGATGGCCCCAGGATAATGAAGCATAAAGTGGTGTTTTGGCTTAAAATGCCTGTCTGGATAAAGCTCCAAAAACAGCCTATGGTGTTCCTCAATCAGATGCTGCAAAAATATAGCTGCCTCTGCTGTCAAGGCTGGGGAGAAAATCAACTCCATACAGCCAAGTAGTGAAAGTAGTAGTTCCCAGTGTTTCTCACCTTCTGGAATTAAATCTCCAATCATAAGAGGCAGCAGCCTTAGAAGGCACCACATCTGTGCTGCTGTTTGTCTCATGGACCCATCAGGGTTTTTAAGATCCTGAGGTTTGATTGCAGATGGCTTGTTGTGACTATCAGAAAAACCATAGTCAAAGCTTGTCAGTCTATTATTCAGCTGATCAAGTGTCAAGACTTTTTGTTCAATCAAAGAATTGAGAACAAGTTTGGTTTCATAACCTCCAACCCCTTCCAGAATGTCATGCATGACATCTGGAGTTACATTGTCAGTAACGTGATAGAACTGCAGTTTATTGAGTGAACACTCTCTTTTGATGCCAGTTTCAGTTGGGTTATTCTGAAGCAGATCAGAGTGATAGTTAACCCTGTTGCGCATTACTGACAGATCCTCAACTGTTTGTCCTCTCAAAACCTCTCTTTGTACCCGACACCATCGACACACAGTTTTCCCTGAGAAGCTTTCAGTGTAGCCTAGAATGCCATTAAGACCCAAGTTATCCCCACAAACCTGTGCAACTCCTGCTTTGACAGTGCCCTTAAAATGTTTTGTGACAACCTGTATTCCTTCCAATTCCAGATCTTTAATGTCAGACACAATTGGATCTAAGACAGCATTGATTCCATATGTTTTTACATCGTCTGTCTTGTACACTGCCAACAAGAAGTGAGAGTTTAGGCTGGAAAGATACTCAGGATGCAAGCATTTAAGAGTAAAATAAATAAAACCTAGCTTGTGAACTGAGGTTTTTGATCCAAGTGGATTGACCATCTCACAATCATCATTGTAAATGACAAGAGGAATGGACAACTCTTTAGAAAAGAGTTCATTTGTTTTGAAGATTGTGCCATCTTTAAAATCTGCAAGACCTGTGCTTTCTTGATTTTGCCACTCAAAGATTTTCTCCATTGTTCCTGGACTTTCTAAAACCTGCTTCAGCAAAGGCTTTAGAGGAACACGCTGAAAAGTGTCTCGGACTGCCACTTGTCTAACAGTCCCCGTCAATGTGTCTCTCTGTTGAGTGTATGAAAAGCCAGGCAGAGGTACTTCCTCTGGCTGCACAAAGCATCCAGACTGAGTAAAATACTGCATTTGTCTGTACTCTGACTCAAATCCCTGAAATGGTTGAGCCGCACACGCAAAATGTTCTAAGAGTTTCTGGGCCCCAGGACTCTCGCTGTGGCCTATCTCTCTTAAAAAAGAGACGGTGTTTCTCTGTAGAGATCCAACAACATCACTGATAAGGCTGGATGTGTGATCTACCACAAAATTAACAGTACTCAACGTCTGGGAGGAATTTGACCTTAATTTAGCTAAAAACAAAGCTACTCTGTCTTGTATATTTTCTTCCTCTAACTCATCAAATTGTTCTTCAGCAATTTCATCACAGTCCTCATCACACTGCTCAACAGCATCTAAAACTGAATTTGATAAATTATCAGGCTCAACCAAAGGGGTTTCCCCCATTTCATTTCCAATGTCATTAACATGCTCCAGTAGGTGTCTTCTAAATGATCTAATAATACTGAATGTGCGATGACATCCAGCTTGAGCACACTGAAAGTAACTAGATGTAGAAAATACATGATGTACAACCCTCAAATGTGAAAATAAAGCTCTGATATTAGGCCCCAAAGACCTTTTGCATTTAAAGCAGATGAACCCCATGCCTTCTACACCTAATACCTTGTACTTACATCAAGTGCATTCTTCAGGTACTTCTTGAATTTTAAACGAAGTCCAATAATGGGGATAAGAGAGGTCAGTGTGACATCATCTAAAAGAAGGAGGGTTTCTTGATCAATCTTCTCAGCTGTAAGAGAAAAAAAATATGCGGAACATAAGTATTTTGATGGAGATGATGAAACATCATTTTATAATGTATGGATACAATTTTGTGGGCTTCAAATTTTGGGATGCCATTCACTGCCATTATAATGATGGATTATCCAGGACATTTTTTGGTCCCACTTTATATTAGGTGGCCTTAACTACTATGCACTTACATAAAAAAAAAAGTACAATGTACTTATTGTGTTCATATTGTATTGTAAAACACTTTGGCTGATATTGAGGTGAGATACGGGTAAAGTTAGGAACATGTGTGGTGGTATGGGTAAGTTTAAGGGTAAAGTTAGGAACAGGTGTGGTGGTATGGGTAAGTTTAAGGGTAAAGTTATGGACAGGTGTGGTGGTATGGGTAAGTTTAAGGGTAAAGTTAGGAACAGGTGTGGTGGTATGGTAAGTTTAAGGGTAAAGTTAGGGACAGGTGTGGTGGTATGGGTAAGTTTAAGGGTAAAGTTAGGGACAGGTGTGGTGGTATGGGTAAGTTTAAGGGTAGGGTTAGGTGTAAGGGACGTGTCAACAGTGTAATTATAAATGTAAGTACAATGAAAAAACATGCATGTACACAATAAGTGCATTGAATTAAATTATTAATTTAAATGTTAGTACATAGTAGTTAAGGCCAACTAATATAAAGTGGGTCCTATTTTTTATTATAACACCGATTGTATTCATCTGAAAGAAGAATGTATACACCTAGGATGGCTTGAGGGTAAGTAAATCATGGGGTAATTTGCATTTTTGGTTGAACTAACCCTTTAAGGACATTTCAAGGGAACGGCAAAGCGCTGCCGTTACCAACTGGTTTTCATTCACTCAATTTCAGCTCAAATGCAATGCCCGACATTATCGACTCTGGGTTATTTCAGACGGTTATATTCTTTTTAGATAGGCTATTTCTTTTTCAAAATCATTGATGATATTAATAATGCTGCAGTGTTATTTTGTTCTCATGTTTTTTAATGAAAGTTGTTTTTCGGTATGGCTTCGAAAACGCGCAGTGATGTCTGTAATCACTTTGATCACGAAAAATAAAATTAAGTGCAAAATGTGCATCGCTAATCAGTCATATACATAACATTATAATGAGAACAAGATTGCTTGTGGTGCTAATGACACAGCCTACGGCGCAAATTACATGACAAAAAAATTTAAAAATTGAAAATCTGCTCAATTTCATTTAATCAAAATTTATTGTTTCTGATGTCACAATTTAGCAAAAGTAAAATTGAAAAAAGGGGAGAAAATGGAAAATATCCATTGATGTAACCGAAAAACTAAAAGATGAACGTCTGGTTTCAATTTTTTATTTTTGCATTTGCATTGTATAATCTGAAAAATTAATTGTTAAGGTTACACGGACCGTGATGCATCATGAAACATTTTAAAATCTAATTGTTACCCTCAGAATTGTAATCGAATCGTGAGGCAAGTGAAGATTCAAACCTTTTCTAAAAATACGCTTGTTTGAACAGCAGATTTGATCAATTCAACAGAAAAGTAAATTTGTAATTTCTACACAAATTTTTCAGTTTTAAAGTGTGCAAGTGGCTTACGATTACAATGAACCCTGTAAAATATTACTACATACCTTCAAATGTGGGAATTAACTCTTCAAGATTCCATTCTCTTAGTTTAGTTTTCACATATTCGTCCATCTAAGATAAAATAACAGATAAAATACATTTTATGACTAAATTATGTATCCCAATTACAGAGTGGCAAGGCAAAATTGGCGGTCATGATGCTAGTTAACATTATTGAACTAGGCAACTGTAGTCAGGTTTATAGAACTGAAAACATGTAAAACGTCTCATTGCTCTTTAATAAAATCAGGGTCGATGATATCAAATATACAAGGCTTAACAGAGTTGAAATTAGAAGTGGGAAAATGAGACAGAACAGTTAGCTGGATTTAACACTTTTCTGCGTCAAAGCAGCATTTGGCAAAAAAAAAAAATTATTTATGAAATAAACAACATAATTTAACAAGTACAACAGTAACAAAAAAGTCTTAGGCTACTGTTTTGCATTTATTTTTCAATGTCCTTCGATGCACTTTCCAGTCATTTCAGAAAGATCACAGTGCTTGCTGCCTTTACATTCTCTAAAACAAAAATTAATGTCAGTCAAAAGGCATTTTATTATCACAGAAAACTTGAGAAAAGCTCTTATCTCCAACTTATCCCGGGAGTGGCACGGACAAAATGGCGGTCGAGGTAACGTAAAAAAAAATTAAAAAGGTAAAAATGTAAGTATAGTGAATAGTATGCTCATATTAAATTAATAATATCTACTGTTACTATTATACAGTTAAACGAAAGCAGAGCGGAAAATTTGTGAAGTATGTTCTGACAGAAGACCAAGCTAACGTTAGCAAAGTAAGTTAAACTTCACCGAATCAAACCCGTAGCTAATACAGCAAATCATATATAATAAAGTTAACATATTCAGAAGCAAAAATTAACAATTAACAATAACAATTAACTTTTAAAAATGGACTTACAACTTTTCCCTTCCTAAGGCCAGCGTCGCGATGACAGTGTGGCGCACTTTCTTCCTAACGTAGTCCACTGAGCAGAGCAGAGCGTATGAGGCGCAGCGCGGCTGTCATTCGGCCGTGAGGTTAATCTCAATTGAGCTGAGAGCGTAAAACTGTGTTTATACAGTAAAATCGTTAGAGAAATATTGAATATGTAAGGGATAATGTATAGCGAGGCGGTTGTTATAGCGAATAACAACCCCGACAGGCTGAACGGGACAAAATATTGATTTAAAAAGGAGTTTATTGATTTAAAAGCTTCCGCTAAAGAAAATAGTCCGTTCCGCATCCATAGCAACGTTCTGTTTTTCATGGCAACGGCGTGTTATACTGCAGCGGTCTGTTATCAAGAAATCAAACAGACCGTCTTCTACATTGGTATTCAACCAAGCCATGTAATAAATGTTGATAACAGACTCTATTAACAGAATTTTTGGAAATAAGACAGAAAACCAATAAAAAGCGGCAGTTAAGACTTGAGGCAAAAACCGCGAATATTTCCATATAAGCTCTTTTCTGACTTTTCCACCTTCCACGAAATCTCAAAATACTCTTGGATAAAAACCAATTGATAACTACTTGAAATTTGTATATTTACTCACCATAAATTGCATACACGTCTTTTCTTTGCTTCCACCTGAAGGCGCTAAGAAAATGGCGGCTTCTCCGACTGGTGTCGTCCGTGTTGTTGCGTGACGTGCGTGCTCTCTTTCACGTCCGCGTTCCCAACCCAGCACCGCTGGGTTACAGATAAAGAACGATTTTCAACCCAAATTGGGTTACATCAACCCAGCATCAGTCTCAACCCAGCGTTTGGGTTGAAAAAACAACCCAGCATTTTTTAGAGTGTATAATTTGGCAACAGACTGTAAAGATGATGATACACGGGGCAACTTTTTTGAGCAATGTTCCTTGGGCACTTTCCCATTGAGAATGGGCAAAATCGGGATACTTCGGTGGGCCCTCCCCTGTGTCTCACCTGTTTGCCCGTTGACGGCAACATTGCCCAGCAACAATGCTCAAAAAGTTACCCCGTATATCATCACCTTAAATGTATGATTTTTTCTTTAGTTGCGATGCATTACGGTTTGATGAAGAGACAGTGGTTTATTTGGATAGATTGGATTGCTCTATTGCAGTGTGGAGCGGCTCCCTGTGGTGACACATTAATATACACCCTAAACATTCCAATTGTCCTACTTTTTAATGACTGTAGTTGTGTAAGAAATTATAACGGGCATTGTTTTTATCATCTTATTTTTAATAAGTTTACAGTAGTAAAAAGAACATACATGCGTAGAAAATATTTTTAAATGCTAAAATACCAATATTCTGCTTGTAAGATTTTTTTTCCCGATCTTTCTGCAGTTGACGTATTTTTTCCCCACATAATATTTAAAGAGAAATGGTTTTGTCCTCAACAGTTGATTTAATACATTGAACAATCCTCAATAGAAGACACGCCCTTCGCGTATGTCGTCATCACAGGAGCCGCTTCGGGCTCGCGGGATCGAGGATTTCTGTCATACGATACGGCCCGTGATATTTTGACAAAATATTCAACTGTACGAATGATCATTCACATTGCAATTGTTATTCAGCTAACTTCGGCGATCCATCGGTGAGTCTTTATCATTGTTCATCACGCTGTTTGTCAGAGCAGGGATGTCAGCTGATGATCATGTTTTCATCGCCTCTCATCATTTCCTAAAGCCTTTTATCTGGATGCTTCAGAAACTCTCTGACACTAAACCACACATAGTGCATTTTATTCAGCAGGGATGATTATTTTGCCCATAGGGAGATATATGATCGGCCTAGTGAGTTGAGCAATAATGGCCTGTAGCGCTACATCAGTGCAAGTTAGATACAGTTCCTCGTAGCTTTTTAAATTGATGATTGAGTCGGCAGAGGTACTAGCTTGTGAATTGGGCTCAAACCTGTGTTACACTGTTGCTATTGTTGTGAAGGATGTCATGCAATGCTTATATTGCATATGTAAACATGAGGGGCTGTGAGATGTATCTGGGCTCATTCAGTCAGTGGATAGACTGGCCTGGACAATACAGTAGCAAATGATTTCACTATTACAAGCAAACACATAATAATGAAACGTCATCTCATTGAATTTGAATGAATGTGCATTGTTTGGATTATTTTCCATTGAATAGTAAAGGTATTACTGTATGCACCAGGGGTGAGTGAAGACACCTGCACACTTGTTCTGTTTCATAATAATAATGTTGGCAGTTGCCCTTCAATGGTGTTTTACAAAGGGGTCTCGTTCCAGAGAGACCAAATGAAAGTGTACATAGATAGGTTTTAAAGTGCTTTAGTTTGGTGTGGAGAAGTTTTGTTCATTTGTGGATACATACGTGTACAACAACCAGAACTTTATTTAAAGTTTTTTGGTCACATGCTCAATGTGATTGAAGTTAAAGGAATAGTTCAAGTTCACCTAAACGAAAATTCTGTCATTGTTCCAAACCTGTATGACTTTCTTTTGTGGAACACAAAAGAAGATATTTTGATCAATGTTGTTAACCAAACCGGTTGGTGACCATTGTCTTCAAAAAAAAAAACAAGAAAAAAAAAAAGAAAGAAAAGAAAACTTTTCTAAAATTGCTCATTTTATGTTCTAAAGATGAAAGAAAATGGTTTGGAATGACTTGTAGGCGAGTAAATTATGACAAATTTCATTTTGATGAACGTCATGATTTTGTTTCAACGCCAAACAAGATATTGCAATAAAGGAGTATTACAATAGAGGCTGCATACAACATTAAATGTGTACAGTATATGCATTATACACAGTGCTGATACTTTAGTTTGAGTATATGTTTTCATTTTTACCATTCACCCAGGTGTTTTTCTAAAATAATAATAATAATAAAAAAGTGGTCAAGCATACACCTTGTGTAAATACTTTGCTCTTCAGGCTTTGCCATGCTGTACCAATTCTTGTCTCTCTCTATCCCTCAGGGGGGCGGGGTGAGTGAGGGCTGCTGTGAGGATTCCCAAACTGTGGGGCAGTCACACACTCAATGGTGTCTCCCACAATGAAGGCGTTGGTGGATGCAGTTTGGGCAGTGTGGAGCATCGGGGCCTCAATTTATGACTACATCCACACCAGTGCCATGGAAGAGCGCATTCACTCACTGGAGAGTGTTATAACCATCCACCAGTGTGTCATCGGCCTTCTGTCGGCTGCACTTGTGGCTCTCTTCACCTACATTCTGCTAAGGAAGAACTGACTCAGGACTTGTCAAGCCAGAGACACTACAGCAGTGAATGTTGGTGTCGAGCTATGTCTGCTCACCTTAAAGGGATTTTAACATGTCTGACTTTTACCCAATTGATAACCTACTAAACTTTAGTTAATCCTAACTCATTAAAATTTTGCTGCTTATTATCAGTTGCTGCGATTCCGAGTAATCTGGTAAACCAAAACAGGCGTGTTTCTTGATAAAAAAAAAATAGGCTTTCACCATGGATTCCCATTATGGATTTTAAAGGTTGTTCATGGCTACCACAGAGGAAAGGATTCAGAGATGCTACCCGACCATGGTTTCTCTACACAAGCTTGGTGAAAGCTGAACAAACACAACAACCAGTGGATTAGCAGGCTTTTCAACCTGTTTGCTGCCATCTTCAATGGAGTCAGCTTTTGTGTCTAGCTTACTTTTAAACACTCAGCTTTTGCCAATGGCAAATTGTTACTGTTAACCTATAATATCTCATACAGCTTATTTCTCAGCTCCATGGTAATTTATTAGTAAAAATCAGTGACATCGCTTAAACTCTCGATTTCACAACTTGAAGTGTCCTTAATCACTAAAGAAAGGTTGATGTAGTTAACTTGACAATTTTATCAGTGTATTAACTACTACTACTTGTCATGCTTAAGGAGTTTTTACTTTATTTTAGATGTGAAATCAGTTAATGCTACGCCATTGTGTTTTATAGATTTAACTTTTTTTTTCTGAAGAGATACTTGTTACACTTGCTCTGTAATAGCAAAAAGAATGTCTAGCTTTATAATGCAAAAAATTGATGCTACCTACAGGCTACAACATTTCACCACAGTTATGTTTTTTGTATAGAACTTTTGTTTTATTTGGTGTGCTGGTGTAAGCTAGGGTTTGCCAAAATACAACAAAGAATTTATTTAACGTTTAAAGACAATAACAGTGTCATAATAAAATGTTTATTTCTGGGACAACATGGAAAGATCAAATGCTAGCATGGAACTTCAATGTTTTCAACAATTAGGCTTTTCAAAGGGAAACTCCTGAGGCTATCAGTCTTGGAAACTCCTGAGGCTATCTGTGTGCTCCAAATATGATCAACACAGACACGTTAAAGATTCATGCTGGTTTTAAATGTTCCCGGTCTGCAGCAGTGTGTATTTTGTGGTAAAACGCTCAACACTTTCACCCTCCAGGGTTTTAACAGCCCTCCAGTGGAGCTTCCCACAGTTCTCTGGGTTTCCATGCCTAGCTAACTCTTCCTTGATGTAGTCCATCCACAGATCTAAAACATCAAATAGTTGTTGTTGCTCAGTGTAATATACTAAAGTATGAAAGAGAGTTGCCTCTTTAAAGGATAAAAAGCACTGAATCACACTCACCTTCATCAGAGGAGCCGAACTCCCGAAGTGCTCGCTCATAGTAATCTCTCAGATTACTCATCTTTGGTGTCACCTGAGAGAATAATACAGATCAGCAATACACTGTATGTGTTTAAATACAAGTCTACTGGTTAATAGGAATTTGATACCCGTCGCCGGGTGCTACATCACTTTTACCTGCTCTTTCTCGATCTGAATCATCATCAGGAAGAATGCCTTAGTGAAGGGTCTGTGTTCATGTAAACTGAAACCCAAGAAGTAAAAGAAGGGGTTGTTTTCAAATGGCTTATTTCTCATTTGTAGATATACAGTGGGCTCCAAAAGCCTAAAACCATACTGAAAATAATGTTTCAGGATTTGATTATGCTTTTCCTCATTTATAAGTTGCTTTTTTACCCAGAGGTATGGTATCTGCTAAATTAATTTCAAACAAAGGAGTAAAAGCAATAAAGGGAATACGGCATGTCAATATAAAATAGAAATATTTAAAATGCAGATGAAAATAATTCTATTGAATTTAAAATTCCATTAAAACAATGTAAAATATAAGCATTTTTACTTAAGGCCTTAGCCTTTAGTGTCCCACTGTATATACAGAAAGAAATAACCTTAGAGCACATTTGATGTGTACCTTGTGAATGTTTTTCTAGCCCTTTTGTAACTACCAGTTTTGTATGACCAATCAAGGTATTTTTCCTTCATGGCAGCTGACACTGCAGGTACTGGGGACAGTAGGCCTTTCTGCAAGTATAGAATCAGGAGCAATTTAATTACATTTGATATATTAACACTGTGAACTGCATTAGAACTCAAATTCAACATGTAATGAGGACAACAACAAAAAAAGTGAGAAATGATCAGAATGCCTTTATAGTCACCATCATCGACCGATCTTGGGTGAGTTTTAATGTTAACTTGTTTTTTTTATGTCATGTCCCACCTGAAAAAAGGTCTCCGTTTCCTCTGATGTCTGTGAGGTCATGCTCCAATCTGCCTGCAGCTGCCATAATGCCAGACTTTCCTGTAGAACACATTATACAATCATTAAATATAAAAGAGATATCATTGGGTACACAGTTAAAATATTTGTAGGTTTAAATGAAAAACATTCAACATTTTAGGATTTTGAAAAAAGACAGTAAGGAATTAAATCAAATACAAATTTACAATTACTTATTTAGCAGACACTTTTATCCAAAGTTTTATGATAAATGAGAAACCAAGCAATTCATCTTGAGGAGGCAATAACACAAGTACCACCAACAATAAACAAAGTCTTCTGCTTACAGAAGAGGCAAGTTTTTAAATGCTTTTATCATTTTGTAAGGGATTTGACTATTAATATATGAAATTTTGTGACACTGACCCATTTGTACAAAAATTTAAATTTCCTCAATGTTCCAATGTACAATGCTTATAATATAATTTATGCAAATAAGAGCATTTGCACTACTGCTACAAGTCTTTTTGGACCCCCACCGTATTATATTACATTACACGATAGTGATGACTTCCCTCACTACTCTCAATCTTAAAACCTCTAATTCTGCAAGAAACTGATAAAAACCATTTTGTTTGGACAAAACAAAACACCAAGACATGAAGGAATGAGAAATAAAACCGGGTAATTGTGCATGCTGATATTACTCTATAGCCTCATGTTCCCATGTGGTTGGATAACGGCCTCTTTGTGGGGTTATGTAACTAAAGGCTTCATAATCCTGCACACACGGCTACTTCTCACTAGCTGGTTGACGAAAGAGCGCAGAGGACAAATGAATGTGCAAACCCGAGTTATCCTAGCAGAGGATGACTCTCATCACTTGACTGAAGTTATATATAGGCATTGCAGTAGCTCAAACAGAGAATGGTGCTAGTCCACACCAAGTTTAAGAGTTCAATTCCCAGGGAATGCATTAACTGATAAAATGCATGCATTAAATGCAATTTGAGTCACTTTGAATAAAATCCCAATGGATAAATGTAACTATAGTATTGTTATCCAATTACAATAAAAAAATTTGTAAAGAAAAATCACTAAGTTCACTTATTAAAGTCGACTAATTAGGGCAAATCTGCTGTTGCAGGAAGATGTCCCACTTAGAGGCAGCTGTGGCACAACTGCTACCTTGGGATTCACGTGTTTCAGGGCTTCCTGGAATAGATGTCCCGCCTCTGCGCTCTCCAGATGGACCAATGTCTGGAGGCTGAAGCTCCACATCTCTACTGATTGGCTGAAGCGCTGAGTGGCTGTGATGGCGATCTGGGTAGCAGATACTGTATCCCCTGATGACAGCAGGACCTGTAGCTGTTTTTTGAGGGGATGGAAGTGGCCTATATTAATACAGCAGCACCATTTGAACAAACTGCTGCATGCTGCGTAAGACATGTAAGGTGAAGGTGTTTCAGTGAGATGCCAATGTTAAGTGTACATTACCCAGTTCTTGTAGTAAGTCTCTTGCAAAAGCTTGGCATCATGAGCACTCTGTAAGACTTGGAGTAATCGTTCCTTTCTCTGAAAAGTTGAAGTCACACAGTTCAGTAAGGCACTTAACCAGAAAACAATAAATCAACAAATACCTAGACCACTGTTGTCTAAGAACGCAAGAAGAAGGTTAGTATTAGTAACAGGAGACCAATAACAACATTTCTTAATGTTTTTTATTGCTTACTGGTTGTTGATGTATTATAAAGTATTAACATGCAATTTCATCAAAAACAAGATTAAAAATAATCTTCTATTATAAATTATTCAAAAGCCCTGTTTACACCTGGTGTTAAGATGTTTTGGTCGATCGGATCACAATTGGACGACGCTAAATACAGGTATAAATGGGGTCTAAAACGTTTTGAGCTCGGCCCCTTTTGACCACTTCAAGAGGTTGCGGATTGCTTTTGTAGTGGAGAGGCTCGAATAGTAGTGTGGCCGAATGCGTTCGAACAGCCTACTGACCTAATGTGCAAACAGTATGGGAGGGCGCTAGCCTGATGGGATTTAAAATTTGGCTGGAGACCAAAGTTTGGTTTGAAGATGAAAACGTACCAAGCACAGCGTTCGGCATGGTCTTGCGGCTGCCAGAGCAGAAACAAAAGCTACTGCTCTCCATATGTTCTTCTGTTTTCTCCGGTCATGTTCATATGTAAATTGCGTGAGCTTATTTTTTCCATTAGATTGAAAGATCTGAACCCAGACATAGACCCTCCTCTCGAAGAAATCAGGACAGAAGTGGTTGAAAGTGGACAAAAGAGACAGATTAAAATACCAGATGTAAATGGGTATGTCTCCCTTGTCTACTTGTGATCCGATAGACCAAAACGCATCTTGATACCAGGTGTAAACAGGGCCAAAGAATGGCTCATATTCATTCACCTCAAACTGAGCTAATCATCAGAACCCCTGTAAAGGTTTTGGCCATTTTCCTGAGACACAGGAATGCACAAATTTCAAGAATGATGGGTAAGAATTTGTAGTATTGGTTAGTGTTTACCCTGATATACCCAACTGATAAAGTTCTCGATGTGAACCTGTAGGGGTAATGACTTCATATTCACATTGTAAATTTCACTTTATTCCACAGTGTCCTTCCTTGTTACACATTACATGTAGTTACTGTAGAAATAACTATAAATTATGCATAATTACAAGCAACTGACCCTAATCCAACCCCTAAGTACATGTAGTTAATTATTATTACTCAGTACTTAATTGTATAATTACACTGTAACACGGACACCTTAAAATAAGTGTAACCAACATCAAACTTCAATCAAACAGCCCAAATCAAGAAAATCCATGCTATTCTAATCAACATTATACAAATCTCACACTGCGACACCCCGATAAAACACCAGGATCATTACCTTTTCCTTGAGTTCAGTGACATTTGTCTTCCTCTTATATCTCTCAAGACAGAACTTGACATAGCATGTCCACATGGCCTCTACAAAAAGAAATTGCACATCAGTAGGCAAATTATGTACAGCTAGAACCATGAGAATCCACTCATTTCCACCAATGAATTCTAACTTAATATTTTTAGATGCAAACACTGAACATGTGTCTGAAGTAAGTGTTACATCATGACACCTGTATTAAGGCTCTTCAGAGCCTCCTCATAAACGGCACAGCAGCGATCTTCTCTGCGGTCTGTATCGGAAGCTCTTCCTTTCGCAGACTGGAGCTCCGGGGCTCCAGCAGCATGCAGCTCACGCTTAGCCATGAAATCCCACATCAGGCAGTCATCATTATACTTACTCTGTAGACTGAAATCAAACATCACCTTTTCTGACTTGAACTTACTGCAAACGGAATTTGAAAATACTGGTTTCAGAGTACATTTTTCAGGATTTACAACAGTTCCTATAGCGTTAATTGTTGCGGATTAATCAGCAAAAACGATAAATTAGTCAACCTCTAATTAAGATGATCATGTAAAAACTAAGACATGAAAGAGAAAAAAGTAAGAAATGAATCTACGTGAAATAGCAGAAAAAAAGGGAATAGACTCTACTCTTGCAGGATGGTGTCATGTAGCTCTTTTGTGAAGTCAAAGATGGCAGCGATCTGTAGCAGGGACAAGATGAATTCAGCCCCTGACGAGACAAGACAGATAACCTTACAGCACTCAACTAATACAACAGTTGAGTTGAACAGCTCAGTGGAAATTCATCTGACCTTTAATTTTTTGTGTAGAATCTCTGTATACCACCTCAGCCAGTTTTCCACTCAAGATTTCCGGAGAGAATTTATATTCCCCCTAAATTGAGAAAATAAGGGTTTTGTTATTTATTTTTTTAAATTGCATTTTACCCAAAGGCTCACATCTTCACCTATTAACCCACCACATCTATTTTAGCTTGTTCCAACTCCTGCTGCTGTTTCCTCAATTTCTCAGCATGCATGAGCTCCATCCGAAAATACTGCACACACACACACACACATTAATACTGATTATTGCATGAACAGCTTATAGTGTGGACCTTTTATAACTCAATGTTTTATTAGTTTACCCAGGCTAATTCAAAGAGAAATGCTAGTGTCTCCTCACCTCCTGATAGACTTTCTTATTCTCTGGGTGAAAGCGCAGGGCACGGAGGAAGAGATGTCGAGCGCTCTCTGAAGAGTTCCTGTCCTCCATCTCACACTTAGCAGCCATTATCCACAGAGCTGCAATAATTATGAAATTACATTATTCCTAGCCATCGGTTTGAAATTGTATACACCTCTAAAGTAAATGAATATTAGGGCTGTGCAATGATTAATCGCATCCAAAATAAAAGTGTGTCTTTACATAATATATGTGTATACTGTGCATTATTATTTTGTATATATAAATACACACACACACACGTAAATATTTAAGAAATATTTGCATGTATATACTTATATAAATATTTTATATATAAATAATACATTTTAATAACACACATGCATGTGTGTGAATTTAATATATACAAAATAATTATTCACAGTACTACACACATATATTATGTAAACACAAACTTCTATTTTGGATGCGATTCATCGTTGCACAGCCCTAATGAATATGCATACTTGACACACAGACAGCCTCACATAAAAATACATACGAGTATGGTTCCATAGAGCAGTCGGAGTAATATAATTTTCTATAGCAATGAAAATAAATCCACTAAAGGTTTACCTGGTTTGTCTGGATGGATAGCTAACATAGATGACAAAACCTTGCTGAGCTGAGTCTTTGTGCCCTGTTTGAAAGATGAGGAGCAAGATTATGATTTTTTTTTTAAACCTAATGACAAACATAATATAACATCATCATACCCCATTAACATAGATTTGTTGGTTTTTCATTAGTTTAATAACAAAATCACATACCCATTTCTTATTAAAAGCAACCTGAGAAAGCCAGAGCTGCACGTCTTCCTACAGGAAAAGCATTTATTCAATCAAAAATTGAACATCACTTTACAGCACCTAAAGTGAGGTTATCGTTTTAAATTGTCCAACCTGCCATTTTGTGGTAGCCCTTCTGAAAACATTGTTTATGCGATGAATGATGGGATACTCAATTTCTTCACGTTTAAAATGGTAACCAATTCTCTGTAAGTGTAAACACAACGGTACAGTTCAGTTAAAGTACAGTATAGGGCAGGGGTTATGAACTTTGGCCCCCGAGGTCCACTTTCCTGCAGAGTTTAGCTCCAACCTGGATCAAACTCATCTACCTGTAACATTCTACTAATCCTGAAGATCTTGATAAGCTTGATCAGATGTGTTTGATTAGGGCTGGAGCTAAAACCTACAGGAAAGAGGACCGCGAGGGCCAGAGTTGAGAACCCCTGGTTTAGTGTAACATAGGTCTTTATTACTAAAAACAAATTGATTTTACAATTAATGGAAACCAAAGCTCTACTCACCGCCCGCCTCTTCTTGATGAGCTCTAGGACGTTTATTTCATACTGATGAAGAACAAAAATCAAACCAGCCAATTATAAGTCATTGTCATATATCAAGTTATTTGGACCCTGCTGCTGCTTAGAATGGTTATTTGCAAAGTCCAACCAACCCTGATGTAGATAACTAATATGTTTACTGATTATTTGTGTGATTCACAAAATAAATCAAACAGCTTTTTAATCATACAGACCTGTACGTATGTAATAAAGTCATCTTTACTCTGAACTGCCCGGTGCAGCTTGTATTCAAGAGCAGTAGATCTTTTCAACATAGACCTGAAACAAAGGTCTTGTTTGAGGAAACTGTTTGTTTCAGAGAAGAACAAATTTTTTTCTGTTAGTGTGTTTACTGTGATACTCACTTGACTTCTTTATTCGTGAACAAACCGACTCTCTCCAGCTGTTCAAGCGCAGGTATTTTGTCCTCTAATCGTTGTTGTACAATGTCAGCCATTTCTAAAGGTTGTGAGGGAAATCTACACAAAATGTGTAAGATATTAAGAGTTTTAGTAGAATAACGAAAACTGACCAACTTCACATCACATCACATCACGACACATGTGTGGACGGGAAGTTGTATGCGCTACATCCGGTTGCTCATCAGAAAAAAACTCCGACGAGAATTCTGCACACGAATGATGGATCCTCCGTTTTATTTTTTAAAAGCGCGGCGTTTTAGGGAAACATTATAATTTAGAGCGTTAATAATTAAATCTATTTTCCGTCTTTGCGCAGGTTCGTGGAGTGGCGAGGGACAAAAGCTGTCAACTGTTTTTCACTCTATCATTTGATTCAAATGTTGCACACAATCATTATGTTGGTACATATTTTTGTTATTTTTATTTGAAATGATAATGTACAATATACGATTAACTAAAGCTCTCGATATGTTTGATTCTGCCCCGAATCGTGTCTCTTCGCAAAACCAAAACATTCTTGGCGGCAATTTGTCTCCTCTACCAATCTTAATCCCGCGTCTGTCAAGATCAGTCAGCCCAATAGAAAACCTCGAATTCACCAGCCGACGTCTCTGATTGGCTGCCACATTGCAGTAGGCCGGTTCTCGCGGCTCTTTCCTCAAGGGCTCGGGCGATACAGTAGTACCGATGTCCATCAGCTGGTAGGATTTTCACATCCAAAATAAATGCAATTTTGGTCGTAAATAACAAATATTTAATAAACCTTAACGTTTATCTAAAACGGAAAGTGAACGGCCGTCTATATGGCTGGATAACCTGGTGTTATTTAACTGTGTTTTTGTCGCCGCGAAGGACCGCAAGCTAACGTGCTAATTTTCATCTGTTGAGGATCAGTGACCAGACTGAGGACGCACATCAATACAATATTTACAAGTCATATGTTTTACTCATATGAGTCATATTGAAACACGTAGTAGTCAGAGAGACTGGTAACCACCGGTATCTGATGTTTAGGTGATGGTAGAGAGCTGGTTAAAGGAGCTAGGGCGGCTGTCTGTCATTAATGTGCAGATATTAATTTCGCCTGGTGCTGTTTTTGTGTAAAGTTCCGGTTAGTTGTTAGTTTTTGATGGCTCCTCAGAAATACTCGGCTCAGGTGATGAACTGTAAAGCCAATGGTGCTGTATACACGTCCTCTGGCGTGAGCTCACTCAAGAAGCCCAAGATGGAGCAACTGCAGGCCGACCATGAGCTCTTCCTGCAGGCCTTTGAGAGTGAGTCCACGTCCGTCTCATTTAACTAGCACACAAAGTTCAACTATTATCTATTCATGAAGGCCTCTGAGAAAATACATTAACAGACTCGCATCTGTCAAAACACTTGATCATGACAAATTGCTCTGTTATTAGATACGTGGATGAGCCCTTAGGTTTATCTTTGTGATGTCTTAAGGGTTTGTACATGAGGAAACATTTTATAACTATCTCTAATAACAAGTAATAACTGATTTTGATGGCAGCTACTTAAACCCCTCCAGGTTATTGTAGATGAAGGTTGGAAAAATGAGAGGCACAATATGTCACTTTACAGAATAAACTTTAAAATAAAACAATTTAAATAATTGTTAATAGTTTTGCATTTCCCCTTCAGAGCCTACTCAAATTTACAGATTCCTTCGAACAAGGAACTTAATAGCTGTAAGTATGCCTTTATAAGTTAATCAAAAGCCTTAACACTGAATTTACATTAACAGTAAAGTTGATTCTGGTTGTACTTGGTTTTATTAAATTTTTCTTGCTCTTTCACAGCCGATATTACTTCACAGGACCCTTTCCTTTATGTCTCATAGAAACTCACGAACAAATGCCAAAAGGTGGGTCCTCTCAATGTTTTAATAATGGTTACCAATAATGGTTACCCAAATATCTGCTTTGCTTAGCTCTCTTAAAGTGTGTTTATTGAATTAACTGGTCTTTTTTTCTTCAGGAAAGCATTTAAAGTGGATGACTTGCTGTCCAGTGTGGAGAGAATGAAAGGGGAGCCAGAGTCTCAGAGGTATTGGTTTTCTACTGATGTTTTGCAAGCTGTCTACAAAAGTGTAAGAAATCCTAAAGGCTGGAATACACTACACAACTTTTAAAACTTTTTGTAAATGGTTACAGAGAAAAACTGGAGAGAATATATATATATTTTTTTTCACTAAACAACTGAGGATCACACACTACCAGTCGTTCCGAACACAACAAAGTAATGCGGAAACTTGTGCTTCATTGCTACGAGACACATGACAAATGTAAACAATATGTTTTTCAAAACTGGCTCAAAATATCAAACATGTTTGATTTCCTCTGACTGGATGGAATCATAAGCCGCTTTTCCACCCTCGGGCCGAACAGTTCTCATTGCGCAACTGTTCCATTCCGTGCCGATCTGGGCCAGCCGGTACTGTTACGGTTTCATTTTCCACTGTGGGGCTGATAACGGCCGCTCTATGGAATGTAATACAAAAGCGTCAGTCATTACCTTGGTAACGCAAGAGTTTACGATGTGAGATGTAAATAGCAACTGCGTTATAGTGGATCATCAGATATTTCTTTTAATTTTATTATTCATTTGTGTTTACGTCGCTCAAATAGAGCGCTTAGCCAGCTACAGAGAAACTGGTAGCCAGGCAACAGACAAGTGACCAATTCTGAGTTGCGATGTCACTTCACAGATTCTACCAGCACGGTTAGCCAACCCTGCCAAGAATTTCAGGCTGAGAACGGTTTGTAATCGTGCCGTACTAGGCTCAAGTGGAAACACAACTTGAACCGTTCCTTACCGTTCTTAGAACCATTCGGCCCGACAGCTGTAAAAGCAGCTATAGTCTGAATATATTAAAAAATGCCCATAATACATTTAGCAATTTTCTGCTAAATCTGTCAACACCAACTGCCCAAATTTGCCGACTGGTTCTGACTTTAAAGGGGTAGTTCACCCAAAAATAAAAATTCTGTCATTAATTACTCACCCTCATGTTGTTCCAAACCCGTAAGACCTTCTTTCATCTTCGGACCACAATTTAAGATATTTTTGATGAAATCCGATGGCTAAGGGGGGGCTCCATTGACAGCTATTTAACGCTTTTAAGGCCCAGAAAGGTTGGAAAGACGTCCATGTGACTACAGTGGTTCAACCTTTATTTCATGAAGCGACGAGAATACATTTTGTGCGCCAAAATAACGACTTTATTCAACAATTTCTTCTCTTCCGTATCAATCTCCGTGGTCACGAGAGCACCACAACGCATGCGTGTGTGTGATGACGCAGAAGCTGGCGTTCTGACATTTGACCAGGAAATGCAGGTCTGTGTTTACTAGCAGAGAAAGACACATGCTCAACATAAAACAGTTCATAATTATGTCTGCAGATTTCGACAGAGAGGATGAATTGCATTTTTTTTGGAGAGCTAGTGGTGTAGATGTCATCAGTGCCAAGCGATGCCTACTGAACAGGAGTGTGTGTGCTGCATCCATCAAAGCAGCTTTACAGAGATAAACGTATAATTTAAGGTAACAGAGATTGTTTTGGCTTTATAGTGGTTCTTTAATAAAGTTATTTTCCAGCTAAAGTTAGTTTTGATTGATTCGCTTCCGTCGCAACGATCATTTGTTATTAAATTTGGGGCCGCTAAGACGACACCATTCTCTCTACCCAGACTTTAATCGCGAACCTGTGAGAAACGCTGATGGCGGTCACATGCGCATTAAGAATTGGTTCTATAGTTATGTGCGTTTGAATATATGTACGCAGGTTTGTAATTCCCTACAAACCAAGCCTAAACAAAGTACTGGTGTTTCCTTATAATTTTTGATACAGATTTTTATTTTATTTTATCAATTCGGGGTAGATATGCGAATTGAGTTTCCCGACAATGCTTTATCTGTAGAGTGGTAAAGGGATCCTCCATAGGGAGAGACTAGTTGGCACTTCAGCACTGCGTTGGATCGGGTCCAGGCGAAGGTCCTTCATCAGATCTGGATACGGCCTGGATCCGGCAGGCTGCGGGAAAACCTCGGGATAAACAAAGACACAAAAATTAGCGTTGATGCCATTCCTCTTATGATGTAACGAGTACATCAGGATTTATGGGAAGTGTTCCCGGTTCCAGCTAACCTAATCTATGCAGCCTAACATTAAATTATAGAAGTCTATAATGTATTATGTGAATGCTAGGTCAAAGAGATGTGTCTTTAGTCTAGCTTTGAACTGACAGAGTGTGTCTGCTTCCCGGACAATGTTAGGAAGACTGTTCCAAAGTTTTGGTGCTAAATAGGAGAAGGATCAACTGCCAGCAGTCGATTTTGATATTCTAGGTATTATCAACTGGCCGGAATTTTGAGATCGCAATAGACGTGAAGGACTATAATGCGTTAAGAGCTCGCTCAAGTACTGCGGAGCTAAACCATTTAGTGCTTTGTAAGTGATCAGCAATATTTTAAAATTGATGCGATGTTTAATAGGGATTTTTGAGTCTATTTAAAAGAATGTTGTGGTCGATAGTGTCAAATGCAGCACTAAGATCGAGTAACACTAATAGAGAGACACAACCACGATCAGATGATAAGAGCAAATCATTTGTGACTCTAACGAGAGCAGTCTCAGTACTATGGTACGGTCTAAATCCTGACCGAAAATCCTCGCAGATATCATTTCTTTCAAGAAAGGAACACAGTTGTGAAGACACTGCTTTTTCTAGTATCTTAGACAGAAAAGGTAGATTCGAGATTGGCCTGTAATTGACTAATTCTGTAGGATCAAATTGCGTTTTTTTAACAAGCGGTTTAATCATAGCCAGCTTAAAGGTTTTTGGTACGTATCCTAGAGACAAAGATGAATTAATGATATTAAGAAGAGGATCTATGACCTCTGGAAGTATTTCTTTCAGTAGCTTAGTCGGTATAGGGTCTAACATACATGTTGTAGATTTAGGTGATTTAAAGCCCATGTTGCAGGTTAGAGTACCCAGTAAGCCAATGTATAGAAAAATAATGTAGGAACTAGATTTAAATATAAACATATACTTATAAAACGCTATTTAGGCTTCTGGAGTCGTTTTTGTGAGAAATTTTTACTTCCGCATTTGAAAATCGCTTAAACCGCCGAACCTGAAGTGACGTGACATGAGGTAGAGCGGTCAAAGTAAATCAACTAGCGAATAGGAAAGCAATGGATCGCAATGACAGCTCGGAAAGCTGGGGGAATTGTAGCCTAAATGTTTACTCGTATGATATATATATAATTCATATATAATTTATATATATGATGATATCATATAATTATGAGCCTGATATGAAGCCAAGTGAGCAGGACAGGCCAGGGTTAGACAGAACAACGGTGAGTTGTGGTGTGAGGAGAACAGGGCGAGAGAACAGTGTTAGCTTATAGATGTATTCACGTTAGCCGACGATATGTATAACACTATGCTCAGATCACAATACTGTACAGATTATTATCATCATGTATCAGGCAATAGCAAAGCTAGTACTTAGACCCTTACCTGCATGTGTTGTGTGTGTCAGCCATTAGGAGACAGTTTCCAGAGGAAGAGGGACTTTATAAAGGCTTTGAATTGACCCATTTGGTGACGATGAATAAAAAAAATGATCACAATCACAACTGTCTTACTGTATAAAAACTTTATATGTAGAAACAGCCAACACAAACATTAAAGTCGGTTTGTACAGATTGAAAATGAATTATAGAACATAATATATTATATTTATAATAATAATAATAATAGTGTCGGCTGCAGACTAATAACAAACACATAAATGCATTACATTACAAGTTTATGTAGGATATGTTAATGAATTAAATTAAGACAAGGCACATTTTGTAAAACAGATGTACAATAAGTGATCTCTGACGGATCCGTGAGCGTCATGTTTCCCGCTGGCGGCCGAACCACATGCTGACGGTGGACCGTCACCGGGCGACCCGATGAATGAGCCGGGACAGTGTGCACATATCGCCGGGATTATAATCATTCGGTCTATAGTGAACGCTACACACTACCGCGTTTTTCAAAGCAGAAGCAGAAGTGAAGTCCCGTCTCTTACCCGGCACAAAACGCACACTGGCACGGAAGATTGCACCGTCCTTTTTCTTATTCGGAAACCTGTGGACTCGATGTCCTGACAGGCCATAATTCACAATCATTTACCACGACGATGATTAATTGAAATACAATAAGCACAGAAAACACACTGAATCATGACCGCTCCAACTGAATACCAACCTATCTCTGCACTGAGCGCGAACGCAGAGCCAAACGACTACCTCATGTGACGTCATATGACGCGATGGTGAAAAAAAACGCTTTTTCAACATGGTCAAGGAAACGGTCACGTTTTCTATTAAATTTGTGCCCTTATGTCTTGCAAAACAAATTTTAATCCTGCATTTACTTTTCATATGGTATTTTCATACAAGGTTATATAAAAAAAAAAAAAAAACCTGCAACATGGGCTTTAACCAGTTTGTAAAATTCTTCCTCTCCTATAGCAACGAATGAATTAAATTTTTCCTCAGGGAGACTACAATGCACTGCCTGATGTGATACTGTAGTAGACGGTTGCATAGTTATAATTTTGTCCCTGATATTATCAATCTTATAAGTGAAGAAGTTCATAAAGTCATTACTGCTGTGTTGCTTGGAAACTTCGGTGCTTGAAGCTTTCTTTTTCGTTAGTTTAGCCACCGTTTCAAATAAATACCTAGGATTATGTTATTATGATATTATGATATTTTCTTCTAATAGGTTTGAAAAATAAACAGATCTAGCAGCTTTTAAGGCCTCTCTGTAAGCAATCGAGCTCTCCTTCCATGAAATGCGAAATACCTCTAGTTTTGTTTTCTTCCAGTTGTGCTTCATTTTTCTGGCTGCTCTCTTAAGGGCCTGAGTGTGCTCATTGTACCACGGTGTTGGACTATTTTCTTTAATCTTCTTTAAGCGCAACGGAGCAACTGTGTCTAAAGTGCTGGAAAAGAGAGAGTTAAAAGTTTCTGTTGCAATATCAAGTTCTTCTAAGCTATCTGGGATGCTGAGATGGTGAAACTGATCAGGAAGATTATTGATAAAGCAATCTTTAGTGGCAGAAGTGATAGGTCTAACATATTTGAAACACGGAGTCGGCTTTGCAGCCTTGGCTAAATGTAATTTACATGAGACTAGATAATGATCTTAGATGTCATCGCTCTGCTGCAGAATTTCAACGGCATCAACATTTATTCCATGTGATAATATTAGATCTAGAGTATGATTACGACAATGAGTAGGTCCTGACACGTGTTGTCTAACTCCAATAGAGTTCAGAATGTCTTTAAATGCCAAACCCAATGCATCTTTTTCATTATCGATGTGTATATTAAAATCACCAACAATTAGTACTTTATCTGCAGTCAATATTAATTCTGATAGAAAGTCCGCAAATTCTTTGATAAAATCTGTATGGTGCCCTGGTGGCCTGTGTACAGTAGCCAGCACAAATCTCAAACGTGATTTATCATTTATACTATATATTTTTAAATTAAGTAACACTTCAAAAGAACACTTCAAAAGAACACTTCATTAAGTACTAACACTTCAAAACTTGAAAGAATATTTAAATCAAGTTTTAAATATAATTTAAATATTTAAATTATATTTAAAACTTGATTTCTTAGTGGTTTTGAAAATATTACTATAAATTACAGCAACTCCTCCCCCTTTGCGTTTCAGATGAGGCTCATGTTTATAACAGTAATCTTGCGGGGTGGACTCATTTAAAGTAATGTAATCGTTTGGTTTTAGCCAGGTTTCTGTCAAACACAGCACATCTAGGTTATTATCTGAAATCATATCATTAACAATGAGTGCTTTTGAAGTAAGCGATCGAATATTCAGCAACCCAAGCTTTAGCATGTGCTGATCTGTATTATAGCTGTTTTTTATTTGTTGAACATCAATTACATTTTTAACCTTAGATGGGTTTAAACGTTTTTTGGATTTCCAAATTCGGGGAACAGACACAATCTCTATATGATGATAGCTAGATGAAAGAGGCTCTATGTGATGGGATTTATCTGACCTGGGTGACGCGAGGCCGCTAGCAGACAGTCGGTTAAGCCAGTCTGTCTGCTTCCTGACCTGAGCCCCAGATTGTCATGTTTGAGCTCTAAGACTATGTGCCATATTACTAGAGAGAAGAGCAGCACCATCCCAGGAGGGATGAATACCATCTCTTTTCAACAGGTCAGGTTTGCCCCAAAAACTTTTCCAATTGTCTATAAATTCTATATTTTGCGGACACCACTTAGACAGCCAACCTTTAAGAGAACACAATCTACTAACTATCTCATCACTCCTGCGAACAGGAAGGGGGCCAGAGCAAATTACAGTGTTCCTTAGGGGTGTGCATTGGCACTGCCCTCACGATTCGATTCGATTACGATTCACCAGGTAACGATTCGATTCAATTCGATTCTACGATGCATTGCGATGCATCAAAATTCTACTGCACACAACAAGGCAAAATTTTCATCAGTCATGAGGCAATACAAGCAGTCAGATATTGAACAACAGATTTTATTGGCTGCTATGTGTGTATTATCACTCTCCTGTATCTTTGACATAAATAATGTCATTAAATAAAATAAAATTGAATGGTACAGGGTATTGGATATGGCATTTTCAAACCTGAAAAAGAAAGCATAAATCACTGCTTTCAGTGCTTTGAATGAGAAACGTTTCTCTTCTCTCTGCTTGAGAACCATTTGAAATTAAATTTCAACTTTATTGTCCAACTCAAGGCCAGAAAATAAACAGTGTAGGGTGTGACGGTTCACAAAATTCATGGTTCAGTTCAATACGATACACCTGTGTCACGGTCCGGCACGTTTTCGATACAGCAAAAAGAAAGAAATGCCAGAGAAATTTCCTTTATTTTTTTTATTTTATTCTTTTTTTTATTAGAACTAACATCATAAAGTATGACTTTTTTTTTTTTCTTTGAGCAATGATGGAGCTATAATTGACTCTTCTTAGGAGCATATAAAACAAAACATCTCCTTGGAAAAAATTAAATGTAATATTTTGTGCTTATAAACAAATGTTTATTTTAGTTCAGATTAACATTTGAGGGCAGCAATGTCATTCATAATGTCGAAATAAATCCAACATAACGTTACTTGAAAGCATTATAGCCTACTATTCCTGCCAAACTTCCAAAGTTGCAGTTAGTGTTACTACAGTAAATCCATGGCGAATATTGCAGATCTGTGGACACTGGATAATTCATGTCACAATATTTCTTCCTGGTTTCCACGTCAGCGCTGTTTGATCCGTTAATAACGGAGAAATGTGAATGTTTCTCACTAGATCTCGCAGCGATGTTATTACTTTAGTGGCGAGTTCAAATGCTTTCTTTACTGGATCTCTTAGCGTTGTGTAGTAGCCTATAAGATCAGCTCGCGCTGCGTTGGTCCAAACTGATAAACAGTCCGTCACGAGTAGCTCAGCCTCAGTTTCGTTCCGCTTACATTGCGTTTGCCATTTGATGTTGTGGTCGCGCCCGCGTCTACATTATGAGCGCGCTCGCGACGCGCTTACATTTGAAATAACCGTTCGGTTTGAAAATGCGTGCTTTGTACCAAACGGTTTAGTATGAATACGCGTACCGTTACACCCCTAAAACAGTGACATAATCGATTATGGCACTTTGCCGCATCGATGCTGAATCGTGCATGCCCCGCATTGCGATGCATCGCCGAATCGATTATTGTTGACACCACTAGTGTTCCTGTGCACTCGTATTTGCGAGTTGACACACCTGTTTAATATTAATTTTGGTGATCTCCGACTGGCAGAGTCGAACATCATTTGTGCCGACATGAATAATGATCTTAGAGAATTTACGATTAGCATTAGCCAGCACTTTTAAATTTGCTTTGATGTCAGGCGCTCTGGCTCCCGGCAAACATTTGACTATGGTGGTTGGTGTCTCTATTTTCACGTTCCGTGTAATAGAATCGCCAATAACTAGGGCACAATCAACAGAACTCTCAGTGGGTGTTTCACTGAGCGGGGCAAATCGTTTTGTTATGGTAATCGGAACGGAAGAGTGTTTTTTTGATCCGCGACTAGAGCGATCCCTCACTGTCACCCATTTGCCTGGCTGCGCAGGCACTAATTCAGCTGGAACCGCATCATGTAAAGAGTTCACTATGCTAGGCGCATCCAAAGCATCTAAAGCTCTAGCACTCTTACTATCCTCAATTAAAGTTTGGATGCGTGTCTCTAGTTCTGAAATCTTCTCCGTCAACCTAACTGTCTCCTTGCATTTATCACATATAAATCCTATATTGCCAAAAGAGAAGGCTATGCTAAACATGTGACATGAAGTGCAGATGACAATAACAGGACAAGACATTACTCACCGTGTTTGTTGAGTGATTCTTACTCACCTGAGCTTTTTATGAACTTAAAGGCGCGGGCGCGCGAGAGAAAAATAAATAAATAAAAATAGAGTGCTGAGCAAATAACTAGTATATAATAACAAATAAATAAATAGTAAAAAACTATTTATTTGCGGAGCAAATAAATAGTTAAAAAATCATATATTGTGATTTCTGGATTTTTTTTTTAGATTATGTCTTTCACAGTGGACATGCACCTACGATGACAATTTCAGACCCCTCCATGATTTCCAAGTGGGAGAACTTGCAAAATAGCAGGGTGTTCAAATACTTATTTTCCTCACTATATATATATATATATATATATATATATATATATATATATATATATATATACACACACTCACCTAAAGGATTATTAGGAACACCATACTAATACTGTGTTTGACCCCCTTTCGCTTTCAGAACTGCCTTAATTCTACGTGGCATTGATTCAACAAGGTGCTGAAAGCATTCTTTAGAAATGTTGGCCCATACTGATAGGATAGCATCTTGCAGTTGATGGAGATTTGTGGGATGCACATCCAGGGCACGAAGCTCCCGTTCCACCACATCCCAAAGATGCTCTATTGGGTTGAGATCTGGTGACTGTGGGGGCCATTTTAGTACAGTGAACTCATTGTCATGTTCAAGAAACCAGTTTGAAATGATTCGAGCTTTGTGACATGGTGCATTATCCTGCTGGAAGTAGCCATCAGAGGATGGGTACATGGTGGTCATAAAGGGATGGACATGGTCAGAAACAATGCTCAGGTAGGCCGTGGCATTTAAACGATGCCCAATTGGCACTAAGGGGCCTAAAGTGTGCCAAGAAAACATCCCCCACACCATTACACCACCACCACCAGCCTGCACAATGGTAACAAGGCATGATGGGTCCATGTTCTCATTCTGTTTACGCCAAATTCTGACTCTACCATCTGAATGTCTCAACAGAAATCGAGACTCATCAGACCAGGCAACATTTTTCCAGTCTTCAACTGTCCAATTTTGGTGAGCTTGTGCAAATTGTAGCCTCTTTTTCCTATTTGTAGTGGAGATGAGTGGTACCCGGTGGGGTCTTCTGCTGTTGTAGCCCATCCGCCTCAAGGTTGTGCGTGTTGTGGCTTCACAAATGCTTTGCTGCATACCTCGGTTGTAACGAGTGGTTATTTCAGTCAAAGTTGCTCTTCTATCAGCTTGTATCAGGCGGCCCATTCTCCTCTGACCTCTAGCATCAACAAGGCATTTTCGCCCACAGGACTGCCGCATACTGGATGTTTTTCCCTTTTCACACCATTCTTTGTAAACCCTAGAAATGGTTGTGCGTGAAAATCCCAGTAACTGAGCAGATTGTGAAATACTCAGACCGGCCCGTCTGGCACCAACAACCATGCCACGCTCAAAATTGCTTAAATCACCTTTCTTTCCCATTCTGACATTCAGTTTGGAGTTCAAGAGATTGTCTTGACCAGGACCACACCCCTAAATGCATTGAAGCAACTGCCATGTGATTGGTTGATTAGATAATTGCATTAATGAGAAATTGAACAGGTGTTCCTAATAATCCTTTAGGTGAGTGTGTGTATGTATATATATATTGGCATGGTTTTATTTCAGTTAGCCTAATAGCTGGTTTGATTTGCATTGAGAGATGATCTTATGGAAAGTACTCCATGCCAATCTCTAGGTATGGTGAAGGCTATGTGATGATGTGGGGCTATGTTAATTCCAAAGCCCAAGGGAACTTTATCAGGATGCATAGTATCCTGGATCCATGAAGTAACTGGCCTTTAAAAATAAAAATCTGCCTGCCTCTATGGGAGTTTAACATAGGGGTGTCCAGACTTATGCACCCTGTATTTTAAGGAAGAACATTTATTTATTTATGATACATTATTCATTCACAAAGAAAATTGGTGTCCTTAAAGGTTGGATTTTTCCTAATTTTTTTAATTAAGGCATTAAGTTCAGTTTCCAAAAGATGATTTTTTATTCCTCTTTTTAGTCAACTTTAGCATGGGTGTCTAAACTTATGCATAGCACTGTGTATGTATATATATATATATATATATATATATATATATATATATATATATATATATATATATATATATATATATATATATATATATATATATATATATATATATATAATATAATATAATATAATATAATATAATTCCACCAAATCAGCTTTGTAAAATGGCGCAGCTTTTTAAATTTCTATATGTACACTCTTAAAATCAGTCAGTCAAGCATGATATTATGATAATCAAGCATTATTTAATGATAGAACTTTTGTAATTAGAACTAAAACTTGATAATCATGCTTGAATGCATATGTCATTTTAACTGCACTTAGGACTGGTGGTGGTGCTTAAGATATTGTTAGTTATTCAGTGTTTCTGTAAAAAAAAAAAAAAAAAATTGTAATTGATAATAGTAATTATTATTAAAAGATAATAATAATAATAATAATAATACTAATTCTACTAATAATAATGACAACATACAACACATGAGCTGCTGGGTTCATGAATGTTAATCACGTTGTCAGCATTCGCTTGAACTGATTTGCTGAAATTAAAGCAGGGATGAGTGCCATCCAATAAGATTGCTGTTTGCGCATTAGTTCTGCCCACTACCGGAGAAACCGGCATATCTTCTGCTTGTTCTTAAAAGCTGAATTATTCCAGATTGAACTGAAGGAAAATACGAACAAGAATATTGTTTACATGTAGCGTGTTAATTTTGTGTGGTATGTTAGACTCTCGCTTTCTCTCTTTGCGTGTGTGAGAGAAACGCGATGGCGAGTCGTGCACCTTCACTCTAGAGTTTACGGTACGTCAAATACAGACACGCTGAACTGAATTTGAAAAACTAGTACAGATCGCTTGACGAAGAGTGAAACTCTCAAGCGCTCAGTCAGTGTTCAGCGAGTGAAAATATATCTATGCTAAACTTATACTTGGCATCTAACACACACTGGTGAGTAAAATCTAAGAATTTATTATCCAATGACTAATGATAGACATTATTTAGTCGCCCTGTGTGAAATTTACTCGCATATGCGAGTGATTTACTCGCATTGTAGAGGGTTGCTTTAAAGAACATGCAAATAATGAACTTTTGTGAATTGCAGTGTCCCGTACCCCAGCATTAACGTGTGATGTGTATGTACGTCGATGTTGTATGTTGAGACGGAGGCGCCAGAACTGCAACTGATAGAATGCACTGCACCACGATACTACGATATTTCTTCAAAAGCAGATCGTGGAGACATTTTAATCATCCACGATTAAAATTAAATAGCTGTCAATGGAGCCCCCCGAGCCATCGGATTTCATAAAAAAATATCTTAATTTATGTTTTGAAGAAAAAACGAAGGTATTACAGGTTTGGAACGACATGAGGGTGAGGATTGACAGAATTTTCATTTTTGGGTGAACTAGGCTATCCCTTTAAGCTAATAGCATTGACTTGGGAAAAAAATCTGTGCAAAAGTTATGATGAAAGATAGGGACAGCAGTTGAGCTTTGGAATGGTGCATTATAAATACAACTACTTGTTGTTTTCAGAATGACTGTGCTTTTAGAGCGGCTAAATAGTTTTCATGGAAAACTGTTTTAGGAAAACGTTATAGGATCATTTGGTTCCAAATGGTGATTTTTAGTTGTTTTATTTATGATTTCAGTGTGACTTCACATCTGCAACTGACATTCACTGGATTTTTTCACAAGAATGGTTAGTCTAAATCTGTCAAAAGTGTACCAATGTGTCTGAATTATCATCTTAATGTACAATTACCATTTTAGGGTTCTATTATAATTATTTTTGTTTTACCAGATAAGCCATGTCAAAACTCAGAAAATGATCAAAACTCAGTTTCACTTGAGGTGCTACTTGTCAAAGTCTGTCATAAAAAGCGCAAGGTGAGCTTCTCTTTACTTAAATGTGTTATTACATTAAAATATACAGGTGATGAAAACAGTAGTTAAAAAAGTATGCCAATTTTAAGATCATAACCTTTTTTTGTTATGATTGTCTTTTTCTCCCTCAGGATGTCAGCTGCCCTATAAAGCAAGTGCCTACCGGGAAAAAGCAGGTGCTTTTGAACCCGGATCTCAGTCAAACCAAGCCTGGTGCCTTCCCTTCCCTGCTGGTGTCCAGCAATGAGTTTGAGCCCAGTAACAGTCACATGGTCAAATCCTATTCTCTTCTCTTCAGGGTGTCTCGCACAGGCAAAAGAGACCCCAATGGCTTCATCAACTGTGAGGTGGATGAGAATATCGGTGAGTGGCAGTGCAGGACAAAAAAGTGTAGAATGCTGTGGAAAAGCTCTGCGACCATCCTAATCTGTTTCATGGCTTGAGTGTAAGTTAAAGGGATAGTTCATCCAAAAAAAAAAAATGGAAATGCTGTTGTTTACTCACATGTTCCAAACCTATACGACTGACTTCTGTGGAATGCAAAATAATTTATTTAGAAAAATGTTGTCTTTTCTTGTCCATAAAAAGTCAGTCATTGGGGTCCAGTGCTATTTGGACCCCATTGATTTTCATTATATGCACAAAACCGTTTTTCAAAATATTGTGTTCCACAGAATTAAGAACATCTTTTGGACAGGTTTGGAATGACATGAGGGTGAGGAAAATTTTTTGTTTTTGGGTGAACTTTTGCTTTACTGTCCATGAATCAAGGAGAGGGATGAAAATTTAAGTAGTATCATTTTTTTCAGAAAATCTGATGGTGAGTGACTGACTGAAATCGAACCTTTTCTGTCATCTGTCCATGATGATGCATGAATTGGTGCGAAGATCAATTAAAGTTATAGCACCCTACATTTTCAAACATAGTCAATACACTTAATTGCGCACTGCCCACTGCAGTTTTTGTAGCCTCAGCCTCACAAATGCAAGTCCGGAACAAAACAGTGTTAATGCTTTTATCTGTAGATGTAAAAGAGGAACTCCCATCCAGAAAGAAGAGATCCTTATCCCACAGGGGTGACGGAGAGACCACAGAAACATTTGTTGCTCAGATGACTGTTTTCGATAAAAACCGGTTAGTAATTTCAGTGCTTTTGAAAGCTTCATATCACTTAGAAATGCCCCCCCCCCCCCCCACCCAAAAAAATAGATGCTGTTCCCTATGTGACATGCATGATAACACAATTGCCCTTCAGACGGTTGCAGCTGCTGGATGGAGAGTATGAGGTTTCCATGCAACAGATTGAAGACTGTCCAGTCAGCAAGAAGCGGGCCACATGGGAGACCATCCTGGATGGAAAGGTTGGTTATATCTGCTAAAAATAAGCTGTTAACTTTCCTGTCAAGCATTTGAACTTCTGAACAAAACAAGTGTGGAGTTATTTGGCAGTCAAACAGAAATGTGTTACAGAGCATTATAAATATGCATTATTTTATTATTATTTTTATTTTATTTAAAATTTAGTTCCTGGTTTAAATTCCATATTTTAACAGCTGTATAGATTTCATTCAGTGGCGATGTAGATTGCAATTGTTGATTCTTGTATTTTGAAGAGGTTGCCCCCATTTGAGACCTTCTCTCAGGGACCCACTTTGCAGTTCACCCTTCGTTGGACAGGTGACCCCAGTGACCCTTCAACGGCCCCTGTGGCCAAACCTCTCTCCACCCGCAATTCTGACACCAGCACCACAGAGAGCAGACCCAGCACTCTCCGACCTGCACCTGTTGGTAAGGAAGCAATGATCTGCCTGATCTTGCAAGGCTCGACTGCCTGATGGCCCTGGGCCAGTGTAAACGAGTCTCAGGACAGTTGACGGAACTGTCTGTTGCCCGATCTAGTCAATGCTACATCGTCATGAAAGTTTATCATTTGCCCTTGTTTTTAAGCCTCACTGATCTTGACTGAATAACTTTTGTAACTTTAAAAAGGAATATGTATTTAATTTATACGGTGAAGAGTATGCAGTTTTTTTACATTAGATTATTCAATTTCTCTACCTTAAAACTACTGTTGGACATGCCTGAAAAACCTGAAAAGCAAAGTTTATTTGTTCTATTGCTTGTAATTTGATTATTTGTTCTAATTTAATGACAGACCACTTGTCTGTAACAATATTTGAAATTTATATGAGTAAAGTCGGTTGCACACTGTATGATTTATAATGGTCCTTTACGATTGTTGCTTGTCAGACTCCGGGCTCAACGCTAAGGATTTTTTCTACTGGCCCGGTCAGGCCAGTGGTTAATTTTTACTTGCCCTGCAAAAATTTTCACTGGCCCCACAACAAAAAATGTATTAAGTAAAAGAAAATGGGCCTATAACATAAGCCTAGTATTGTTCTCGTTATTTTTGATACATGTAACCACAATAAATAAGGTTATAATAATAATAATAATAATAATAAATAAATAGAACAGTAGAAACATAAATTAAATAAATGGTGCTTTTCAGGTTTTTAATGTAGGTTTAAACAGGAGATTTTCAGGTAGAGAAATTATAATGTAATGTATAACTAGATCAACCTTTATTAAATTTAATCAGTAAAGAGCAGTTAAAGATGCATAAATAATGTTTGAATACTGTTATTTGAAATTAATTAATAAATTAAAAGATACTTTAAATGTGAAATTGAACCCGCCAGGAGGTAGCTGCAAGTCACTGTTAATAAAAGAGTCATAGAGATTCAACCAATTCAATCAAACGGCTGATTCATTCGGGAAGGAAGCATTTTACGGTCATTGATGATTGATTCAGCTGATTTGTTCAAAAAGTGGATTCATTCAGTGAAGATAAATCGTTGTTTGTTGCTCAGAGACGCAAAACACTGCTGTGGAATTTGTTTGGAACTCTTTTCGTTGGCGAAATAGATTGAAACAGGCGATTTGATGTCTAAAATGTAACACAATATTAACTTAATATAAACTGTACGTTGAATAAAATCAATGTCACGTGTGTAATCATGCTGATTTTTGAAGAAAACCACTCTTTGTGTAATATTAGTTACTATATTAAATTATATTAATATATAAGACATACAGGGGCATTTTATCTTGAATCTGGGGGCATTCTAAATGCATTTTAATAGACTAAATCACGCAGTATAATCGTACACTCTAATATGCACATGCGCTAGTCTAATCTACTAGACTACATCTACTCACTCAATGGGTGAGTTTTTGTTTGTTTTTTGTAAAGTGAGGGACATTATCGACGATATCATAGATAATCTATATCACACACCCCTACAGCACTGGCCTGATCGGGCAAGTGACAGTTCCATCAACTGTCCCGAGCATCGTTCACACTGGCCCCGGGCCATCGGGCAGTCCTTATTGTCAAGCCCTGCAGACTGTACGAACATGATCCTTGCTGTAAGCCATGTCACACTGTAAGATCTCAGTTGTCATTAATGTCAGATTATACGACAGTCGAGACGCATTAAAAATTAACTTGTCCTGAGTTTTACGTCATCAATCAATGACACGTTCAGTGACAGTGAGCTGAATTACACTCGGGATTGAAATGGTGGCTACAAAGAAATCTCTAACGTAAATTTTGGCCTTGGCTTGTCTTGGAAAACAAAGACAATTTGACGGTCATCATAGGAGAAGTCACACTGCAGGACTGTAAGTCAGTTCTGCTGACAGAATTTCATCAGTGGTCAAATTTGATCGCTACAGTCATTAATCAGCTATCGGTGAACATGTCAAACTAATGATTATAGACTTCAGATTTTAGCCTAGGATCTGAGGAATCTTTTAGAATGTGCAAAATTAGTCTCAGACGGACAAATTTTGGCCAAAATCGTTAGGGGTGTCGAAATTAATTGTTTCTATGCATCGCGATGCTGACAAGGACGATTCGGTATCGGTTCGGTAATAGACCATAACCGATTATAATTGACGTCATTTGTCGCGTACGTGCTTCGTCGCGGTAGCATACAATGGCAGAGGGAGGTGAGACGTGAGTGTGATAAAATTAAAAATGCTCCAACTACTTTAAAAGCCTACATCTGGGCACATTTCGGCTTTTATGAACAACCTGGTAAGCACGACCTGCAGAAGACACGCGCTGTCTGCGCTCATGTTACGCACTAATACAATATGCAGGAGGTAAAACCACTAACTTGATAAACCACATTAGCCGTTTTCACCCCGAGCTGTTAACGTCTGGCAGAGTCTGACTGCTTTAGAGTAAGCGGATGAGCTCCAACGTAACCCGAATCCGCAGCCAAAAACAAATCATCCACCCGCCCCAATAATTTTCTCTGATTTAAGTATCCGCAACCGATGGTCAAATTACAATTATTCTGTTTTGTTACGCGTGATTATAAATGGATCTTCACCTTCAACAGCGGACTCGGCGACGGTTGATGCACGCATCTTTATGGTAACATAATACACTGATTAATGAGCGCTGCTTTTAAATGTTTTAAATTAAATTTCTTTAAAACAAAATTTATTTGACATATTTTCCTTTTCTTAATGGCATAAACAAGCTTTACTCCCTTGAAACTTAAACTGGAATGTCACTGTTTCTGTCACTGCGACTTCCCGAACAGGCGCGCACACCACTTTTAAAGTAAAATTTAAAATTGAGGATGAGGTGCATCGTGATATCGAATTGAACTGAATCGATGACATGATGATCGTAATCGAACCAAACCGTGAGACCAGTGTCGGTTCACACCCCTAAAAATCGTACAGTGTGAACCCGGTTTTAGGCTAGTAGTTTTTGGTGTCATGAATGAGGTTATAGTTAAAAAAAAAACAATAATAACTTTTTTTTTTATTACTTTCTGTGGTGGGGCCAGTGAACATTTTGGCAGGGCAAGTCAAAATTTGAACCAAGAAAAAATGCTTAGCGTTGAACCCTGTATTGTATAAGTTTGTTAGCAATCATGGCCTGCTTGGTCTGAAAACATTCTAAATTCTTACAATAATCAAACATAATGGATATGGATGATCTGCCTTTTTCTTATACGTAATATAATGGTGAATATAGTTGTTTAATGTTTTATTCTCTCAGCGGTGAAGGATTCAGTGAGCACCAGCATACAGACCAGAAGAGAGCTGTCCCCCTGTGAACCCAGACAGAAACTACGCATCTTTTACCAGGTAGAAATTTTGTATTCTTTATTTATTGTAAACAGCTTGTAATGAAACTTAATTTATATATTTTTGCATTTTATTTAAAGGGCACCTATTATGACCCTTTTCACAAGATGTAAAATAAGTCTCTTATGTCCCCAGAGTATATGTGTGAAGTTTTAGCTCAAAATACTCAACAGATCATTTTTTACAGCATGTTTAAATTGTCATTTTTTGGGGCTCAGAAAAACGTGCTGTTTTAGTGTGTGCCCTTTAAATGCAAATGAACTGCTGCTGCACGGCCCAGGGGGCGGAGCCTCACGAGCTCGCGCTCAGAAGAACCAGAAGGGCAATCTCAACAGAAACTCTCAGTAGCGGTGTTCATTTCGACCCGGAGTCGGACAAAAATGCCCACAGAGCCAGAGAATATATGCTGTATAGAGATAGAACAGGTATAGTTTAGTTTAATTATGGTTATAATTTATTTGTCATCTGCTTTTATCCACTATTAATACAAGCCTGCTGTAGCAAACCCCATCCGAATGATGACCAAAATATACTGATGAGTTCAGTGAAGTTTATTGTACATCACACAAAAGATGAGCGTTAGTTTTACTCCAGAGGATCACAGTAAGAGCTGAATAAACACAGTATAAGAAGTGAGCATTAAAGTCTTATCCATAAACTCTCTCTCTCCCTTTCATTATCATCAACATACACAGCGAAGTACACAAAACACTCGTTACAACTAACAGTAAACAAATATATACACACCTTTTCAGTGGATGCTAAATAAACTGGTAAACCTTATATCCGTAAAATGACTTGATGAGCTGTGATAAAGAGCGCGCTCTCACTTTCATCTCTGCTGTGATCAGTAACGTTAGTCCTGTCGCTCCGGAGACTGTAAGCTGGATCACAAACAGTACAGATCCATCCTCGAGTAACAACGGGAGTAAATGAAGACTGCTATGTTCATTCTTACATCCAACAACAACAAACCTCAATCGCTTAGGAGACATTCTTGTCTACAGCTGCTCAAGCGTCGAACAATGGCGGACTCTGTGTCCAGCTCACTCAGGTTGGGTCTATGCTCAAACTGGGTGGATTTTTATCATTCTAGGGTGGTTTTGCTCACACACTGCCAACACACATTTATGTTCAAACACCATGTAAAAGTGAATTTTGCATAATAGGTGCCCTTTAATTTAGTATTTTTGAATCGTGAATCGTTTATTTCGGTCAATAATCGATTTAAAATGCTAAGAATCGAATTAATCGCATTTTGATAGCGATTCATTGCTTTAAAATATATAAACATTAAATTACTACATGCACAAATTAATGGAGATGTTGTGCGGCGTCATTCACGCCCTCACAGCTCTCCTTCCCAGATAGGCGCTGCACTCTACCGTTTTTCACTGGATTTTGTTGTTTATCTATCAATCAGATGCGCATTAGAGTCGCGTTCGTTACTATAGCAAAAGTAGACACCTGTCGCGTTTTCTTTCAGAATCATAAGGAAATTGTTCCGTATAAAGAGAACAAAGAGGGCTTTTCTTACTATTGCATGAGGAAAAGATAGTTTAGGTTTAGTTGGGAAAGTGCATGATATGTTTAGGTAGTCTCTCCATGGAAGCATGTTTAATGTACCAGGAACACTTTAATATTGTTGTTTATCCATTAACACTATCCTACACAATAGTTAGCATGAACTAACAATACTTTCAAAGCCTTTTTTAAATCTTGGCTTATGTAAATTTCTACAAATGCCAATTTATAGGCTATTAAAATAAATATAATAATAATAATAATAGCATCATTAAAAACTAACATTAACAATGGACAAAACGTTGTTGTTGTTTTTTTAATCCCCACTCTCTGACCCCCCGAAGGCCGCTGTGTAATTCACACCCTGACTAAGACACATTGGGGGAAGCATTTCAATATTGTTACAACCATCTAGGGCCAGCCGTAACATAAATGAATGTGCGCTCACTCACAAAGATAATGTTCAACAAATATAAATTTATTAACAAAAATATAGTGAAAACTAGGCATTTCAAGCAAAAATAATATTCGAAGATCGCTAGGTATTATTCGATTATTATTATTCGAAAATCGCACCCCTTCCCCACATGCCTACACACTTGCATGTATAGGCTACACACCAGAGCACGTGAGCGGAGCGGTGTGTATATCAGTGGTTCCCAAACCTGTCCTGCCGGCACCCCAACACTGCACGTTTTCTTTGTCTCCCTAATCAAACACACCTGATTCAACTCATCAGCTCATTATCACATGGGTTAATGAGCTGATGAGTTGAATCAGGTGTGTTTGATTAGGGAGACAAAGAAAATGTGCAGTGTTGGGGTGCCGGCAGGACAGGTTTGGGAACCACTGGTGTATATAACTTAAACTTAAACATATGTTTCATATTTATGTTTAAATAATATAATGTTATTTTTTTTTTTATTTCATCCATGTTGATTTTATGAAAAGGGAACAGCATGAGATGAGCAAGATAGGATCATAAGATGCCCAATATATCGGGAGACATTTGGAATGGGTCAGACATGATTTTGACCACTTCATTAAGTTTTGTTTTGTAGAAAGCCTTTCTTTAAAGTGAATTTCGTTTTGTATAAATTGTATCTTAATTTAAATCAATGTTTCGTCAACCAATTGCCTCGATTTAATAAATAAGAAGTAAATATAGCAGACAATATAATCAGGACACAGAGGCGCCGGCGCTTGAACTGGAGCGCATCTCATAAATGAACTGAAAGTCAGTGTATAAGCTACTTGCCTCACAGACCTGAGAAATATATCTATAGAAAGCTTGAAATGTCTAATTTTAAACAAAATTCAAAACGAAAGAAATGGGCTAATCTCTGCTTATGTAGGCTTATTCGTATGAAGTTTGCATTTCTCTCTATAGGCGCGTTCACTATTGCAAAGATGGCGAGTTAGCATCATCAACTTTATCTTTGCAGCCAACACTGACACAGAAAACACTAGTTTATTAATAAACAATTAAAATATCTCATGCATAGTCATTACTTTTGCCGGTTCTTTGTGGCAAGCTTTATGCGTGCGCTTGAGATGCGGAATAGGCAATATATTACGAAAACGCTCATAATGGTTTAGTATTCTCTCCCATATATATTTAAGTAACTAAATTAATATAAATATGCGATTAGACTAATGGCTTAAATGAACAACTATTAGTCGACTAGAAAAAAACTTAAGTTGTGCACGGGCAGCCTTACTTATTTCACACATTTTCGAACCAGCATGTCACAAAGGGCATTCTGGGTTGAGAGAGCGGCCTAAGTGGACTGAGCGAACAGAGCGGAATCTTCAGAAATGCGCTCTCTGCTCTGGAGGAAATATTACCACTCCACTCACATGCTCTGGTATGAGACAATGTGGTGTTCTACTGTTGTCTGAGAGTTGATTGACAGCTTTTAGATGCGTTTTTGGCAGCGTCACCCTCTGGTTACATGAACGTGTCACCATCGCATCAGAACCGAAACCATTGGGATTTTTTTAAAGACAATAATCGCACAACCTATTCGATATTCTATAATAAAATCAACTAATCAAATATTCGAAAATTGTGACTCATCCCTAGTGAAAACCAGAAACAGGGATTAAATTCAGGAGTGGACAAGGCCAAAATAATATATAAAAAAATGCAGAATCGAACTAATCACATCGAATTTTTATGTGAATCGTCTTGAATCTAATCGTTCTGAATTTGCAAAAATTGCAATCAAATCGAAAACCTATGAATCGTGAATCGAATCGATTCCCTGTCTACCCAAAGATTCACAGCCCTACTGTAGACTGATTTTTATGTGAAGGATTCAGGACGTTTTTGCCAGGAATATCTAAAGTTTTATGCATGCTCCTGAGAGCCTCTCTTTCATTCTGTCACATGAAACAAATGCTTATACTATACTGTGAAGTCAATCTGTCATGCAAAGAAAAAGGATTAACTCAACATAGCCAGGTCTATAGTAGGGGTGTGCATGAATATTCGAATTTTCGAATATTCAATCTGGAATTATTATTCGAAAAATAAAATATTGTTCGAATTTTACTACGTTGCTTTGCTGGCCGTAAATGCAGTGAATCCATGATAAATCCTAAGCGTTAACTCGCAGTTATAATTAAATGCACTGGGTGGCGCTGTGGAGCGCGTTGACAAGTTGTCTGTATCTGATCACATGTTGTCGTCTGCCTCGCGAAGTTTGGAATTATTTGAAAATTATTTAAATGATCTTACAAAATAGAATTACTTTTGATAAAAATAATTAATCTGAGTTCTAATATCATTACCACAATGAGAAATCACATGAAATCCAAACAGCAGTCGAATGAGGAAAGACAGCTGTCCATCACTGCATTCACGACTGCAGGTAAGCGTAGCTGTAGCTGTGATCCGAGATGATAACTTATCAGATAGCAAAATGATTTTGAGACATACACTTCCTTTAAGTTTCGTTGAGGCATGTTTTAGAACAGAAAACGCAGTGTGCTGTTAGAAACTTTGCTTAAAAATACCGTTATCTTTGTGTCTCTGAAACGTCTGTCAGCGCGTTTTCTCACTCGAGCATGTACATTGTTTTTCTCAACATAAACATGAAACAATATAAACACGATAATCATATGCTGACTCGAGTGTATGGGGCTGTTTACACCCGGCCACTTCATGCGTTTTCTTTGATCAGATAGCTATGCGATCGTGAAAAGACCCGGTGTAAATGCCCTCCGAAACGGATTTGAATCCGATTGCTCAAACCACTTCAGGAGGAGGTCTGGGCTGCATTCCAGATGAAACTGGACAAGTGTAAATGCATCTGGTTGTTGAAACCACATATGTAAATTTTCTCTCCCAAAAATGCTAAAAAATAAACGTGTGGGAGCGTATTATAGGCTATATGGCATGTTATAGCCGCAGATGAGCAGCTGAGTGATCTATTCATCAAGCCAACGTGCAAACTATTGCAAATCAAAGTGAAAGTAAGTCGCAGACACTTAAAGGGATGGTTCGGAGTAATTTCAACCTAGGGTCCTTTGCACCATGACCTCGAGCCAAAAACCCCCCTAGAAGCTTTATTTCCCTTGGTCGAACATTATTAAAGTTAGAGCTTATTTAGAGATATCAGCCGAATGGCTTAGTGTAGGTGCTAATGTATCCAAGTTTTTATCTCGTAAATTACCCCACTAATAATGCCCGGAATGGTACCAAACTTCTACTGTAGTACAAATAGGTTCTGTACTCATAGAACGAGGCATTGGAAAGTTTGTAAGTACATCAGGAGTTTATTTAAATAACACTTGCCTGATGGCTTATGCTACCGCTAACCTGGACGTCGAGGTCACTTCCGTGATTTGGGAAAAGCCTGTAAAAGTCCTGTCAGAAAGCGATGCATCAGGATGTAGTGTAACGACGCCCAGTTCCAGGAATGCACTAATATTTTGTTGGTAGTACTAGTACCAGTTTGCAACAATTATTAGTTAACACTAAGTTGTCAACACTTATTAGAAAAAAATTATTAAAAATGCATCGCTTTCTGCCAGGACTTTTACTTGATCAGATGCTTTCTTAACTGCCACTTTCTCATGCTGTAATTTTTGTTGTGTTTCTTTTGTTATTGAGAGGAAAACATGCAGCACATATTCGTTAACAGTATATCGCTGCCAAGGTATTTCAAACTTCTTTTTACTCTAAGCAAAGAATGAAAAAGAACTTCATAGTGAGTATATCGGGGCCTTGAATCACGTTCCGTTTCTTACATTGCGCGCACATGAGTGAATTTAGTTGCCAGCTGCAATTCACGTAAAGGCTACCAGTGTCGCTAATAACAAGGCTTTCTGAATTCTACATATAGCTATTTAAAGTCCAGTATATTACCAAGTAGTAAGAAAACAAAATTTACATTGAGGGTTTAGTGGAGCACCATCTAATTAAAAAAAAAATTGAGAACTTTATGCAATATGCTGTTATTTTTGTTTGTCCACAGTTTCTGTACAACAATAACAGTCGTCAGCAAACAGAGGCCAGAGACGACCTGCACTGTCCCTGGTGCACGCTCAACTGCCGTAAACTCTACAGTCTGCTTAAACACCTCAAAGTCTCCCACAATAGATTCATCTTTAACTACGTGGTGAGAAATGGAGAACACACTGTCATAAATCTCTGCCTGCTTCGTTTCAAATATGAATACAATAGTTTTTTTATTAGTTTTATACTTGGTGTAACAGGTCCTTATATTCATAATTTCTTATATAGTTAGTGTATGTATGAAAACGTTTATTGGCACAAGAACTAGGGATCATGCTATAATCATTGGTTGTGTCTTTTAAATTTCATAGACAATTTCAAGAATTCAGTCACATAACTAAAATATTCCCTTTTTTCCAGCCTCATCCTAAAGGTGCTCGGATAGACGTTTCCATAAATGAGTGCTATGATGGCTCATATGTCGGCAATCCACAAGACATCCACAGTCAGCCTGGCTTTGCCTTCAGCCGCAACGGCCCTGTTAAAAGGACAGCTGTCACCCACATACTTGTTTGTCGGTATGAAATGGGTCTGAATGTGTCATAGTATTTTGGGAATAATAATTATTATTTTTTTCATTGTAGGGTTATATATATATATATGTATATGTATATATGTATATATGTATATGTATACATGTGTATATGTATATTTGTATATGTATATATGTATATATGTATATGTATACATGTATATATGTATATGTGTATATGTATACATGTATATGTGTATATGTATATATGTATACATGTATATATGTATACATGTATATATGTATACATGTATATATGTATACATGTATATATGTATATGTATATTTGTATATGTATATATGTATATGTGTATATATAATATATATATATACAGTGAGGAAAATAAGTATTTGAACACCCTGCTATTTTGCAAGTTCTCCCACTTGGAAATCATGGAGGGGTCTGAAATTGTCATCGTAGGTGCATGTCCACTGTGAGAGACATAATCTAAAAAAAAAAAATTCCAGAAATCACACTATATGATTTTTTAACTATTTATTTGTATGATACAGCTGCAAATAAGTATTTGAACACCTGTCTATCAGCTAGAATTCTGACCCTCAAAGACCTGTTAGTCTGCCTTTAAAATGTCCACCTCCACTCCATTTATTATCCTAAATTAGATGCACCTGTTTGAGGTCGTTAGCTTACATGGCCAAGACCAAAGAGCTGTCCAAGACACTAGAGACAAAATTGTACACCTCCACAAGGCTGGAAAGGGCTACGGGGAAATTGCCAAGCAGCTTGGTGAAAAAAGGTCCACTGTTGGAGCAATCACTAGAAAATGGAAGAAGCTAAACATGACTGTCAATCTCCCTCGGACTGGGGCTCCATGCAAGATCTCACCTTGTGGGGTCTCAATGATCCTAAGAAAGGTGAGAAATCAGCCCAGAACTACACGGGAGGAGCTGGTCAATGACCTGAAAAGAGCTGGGACCACCGTTTCCAAGGTTACTGTTGGTAATACACTAAGACGTCATGGTTTGAAATCATGCATGGCACGGAAGGTTCCCCTGCTTAAACCAGCACATGTCAAGGCCCGTCTTAAGTTTGCCAATGACCATTTGGATGATCCAGAGGAGTCATGGGAGAAAGTCATGTGGTCAGATGAGACCAAAATAGAACTTTTTGGTCATAATTCCACTAAACGTGTTTGGAGGAAGAAGAATGATGAGTACCATCCCAAGAACACCATCCCTACTGTGAAGCATGGGGGTGGTAGCATCATGCTTTGGGGGTGTTTTTCTGCACATGGGACAGGGCGACTGCACTGTATTAAGGAGAGGATGACCGGGGCCATGTATTGCGAGATTTTGGGGAACAACCTCCTTCCCTCAGTTAGAGCATTGAAGATGGGTCGAGGCTGGGTCTTCCAACATGACAATGACCCGAAGCACACAGCCAGGATAACTAAGGAGTGGCTCTGTAAGAAGCATATGAAGGTTCTGCCGTGGCCTAGCCAGTCTCCAGACCTAAACCCAATAGAGAATCTTTGGAGGGAGCTCAAACTCCATGTTTCTCAGCGACAGCCCAGAAACCTGACTGATCTAGAGAAGATCTATGTGGAGGAGTGGGCCAAAATCCCTCCTGCAGTGTGTGCAAACCTGGTGAAAAACTACAGGAAGCGTTTGACCTCTGTAATTGCAAACAAAGGCTACTGTACCAAATATTAACATTGATTTTCTCAGGTGTTCAAATACTTATTTGCAGCTGTATCATACAAATAAATAGTTAAAAAATCATACATTGTGATTTCTGGATTTTTTTTTAGAATATGTCTCTCACAGTGGACATGCACCTACGATGACAATTTCAGACCCCTCCATGATTTCTAAGTGGGAGAACTTGCAAAATAGCAGGGTGTTCAAATACTTATTTTCCTCACTGTACACACACACACACACACAGTTGTAATTGAAATTATTTAACCCCCATTTCAAATCAGGTTTATAGGCAAAATGTACAGACTTTCAGCTGTTTGCAATGAACAAGTCAAACAAAAGTAATTGAAATCGCTTAACACAACAAAAGTTTCAAGTGGTTTCCCAAAATTCAACTGAAAATTCAACTTTTAATGACTTCTGCAGTCTCAAAATTATTTAAAATTGTACTTAGTAGAACACCCTTTTGCTGTTATGACCTGCTGCAAATGAGATGTATAATCAGACACCAGCTTCTGGCAGCATTTCTAAGGAATCTTAGCCTATTCCTCATGAGCAATGGCCTCCAGTTCAGTAATATTCTTGGGTTTGCGTGCTGCAACTGCCTTCTTCAAATCCCACCAGAAATTTTCTTTGGGGTTCAAATCAGTGATGGCCACTGTAGAATCTTCCAGGACTTCTACTGCAACCAAGCCTTGGTGGAATTTGAGGAATATTTGGGATCATTGTCCTGTTGGAAGGTCCAATAACACCCAAGCTTCAGCTTCCTCACTGACGGCATGGCGTTTTCTCCTAGGATTTCCTGATACTTCAATGAATCCATCTTGCCTTCCAGATGCTGCAGGTTTCCAGTGCCAGAGGATGCAGAGCAGCTTCAGAGCATCACCAAGCTATCACTATGCTTAACTGTAGGCAGAGTGCTCTTTTCGGCATATGCTTCATTCCTCTTTCTCCCAACACGTCGGTGGCTAATATATGTGATTTTGAGCACTTTTCTTGTGCTTTTGGGTCAGTTGTGGTTACGTCTTGGAGTTCTGGAATGGAAACCGCATGCGTTTAGTATGCGCCTTTCGGTGCAAGCTGAAACCTAAGTGCCTGTTGCAACTAAGTCTTGCTCCAGGTCTTTTGCAGTCACTTGAGGGTTTTTCTGAAAATGCCTTCTCAGAAATCTGGTTGCAGCAGTTGATGGCCTCCTTTTTCTGCCCTTTCCAGGTAGTGTAACCACTGTTCCTTTAACTTTAAACTTGCTTCCAACGGTTTCTCTAGAAAAATTTAGTGCCTTCGCTATCTTTTTGTATCCTGTTCCTTGTTTGTGAAGGGCGATGATATCTTCTCTCAACTTTTTGGACCATTCTTTTGACTTAGCTATATTTCTAACATGCAATCAAACGTGACTCAACAATTTTTTTTACAATTTTGCCTGTAAACCTGATTTGCGATGGGGTTTGAATAATTTAGATTACAACTGTGTGTGTGTGTCTGTGTATATATATATATATATATATATATATATATATATATATATATATATATATATATATATATATATATATATATATATATATATATATATAGGGCTGTCAAAAGATTAATCGCGATTAATCGCATCCAAAATAAAAGTTTGTGTTTAAATAATATATGTGTGTGTACTGTGCATAATTAATTTTGTATATATAAATACACACACATGCTTGTATATATTTAAGAAAAATTTGTAATTTATATATAAAAAGTTTATATTTATATATAATATAAATTATATATAAATATATACAGTATATGTATGCAAATATTTCTGAAATATATACATGCATGTGTGTGTATTTATATATACAAAATAATTATACACAGTACACACACATATATTATTTAAACAAACTTTTATTTTGGATGCCCTAATATATATATATATATATATATGTATGTGTGTGTGTTTTGTTTAGTCACCATGAAAGCAGAATTGACAATTCTTAATTGTTTATTGAAAGTTGCATCATAAATTAATAATCAGTCGTAAAAATTAAAAAATGGCACAAGGGAATCCTTCCCCTTCTAGCAAACTGTCAATCACATGAACCGATTGTAGCAATTAGCAAATTACAGCAATCAGTTCCATTAACAAATCAAGCCCCACCTACGTTTTTGTTTCTTTGTTTGAAAAATTGTTTTACTAGGATATGTCACAATAGTTAAGAAAAGACTATCACAATTTCCGTTTAATTTCAACCTTAAATCAATGTTATCAATAAGTGTTTTTCAATCTCTGACAGCTATTTAAAATCAGCTCATTTGATTTTTAAATTGTTTGGGTTTTGAATTGTTTTCAGTTTTGATGTCAAAATATATACAGGATGTGCACATTAAATAAGCCAGAATGCTGTAAAGGTTTTTACATAGAACAAAATCGGGGTAAGTCGAGTCAACTTTATTTACATAGCGCTTTATTCAATGCATATTGTTTAAAAGCAGCTTTACAGTGATGAATAGGAAAATAATGTTGTGCCAAAGTCTTCCACTCTGGTTTTGCTTAAACCTTTATCCCCAGTTTCACTGACAAGGCTCAAGCTAGTCCCAGACTAAAGTGCATGTTTGAGCCGTTTTAACTGATATCAACTTGCACTAATCCTGGTTTAGTCTTAGCCCTGTCTGTGAAACCGGGCCTATGACTTTTACTTGCAAAAAAAAAAGAAAAAACAAGTAAAAAAACACTGCTTAGGGCATTTACATCACCTTACATGATTTGATTTGATTTGATTTGATTAGCCTTTATTGTCTCCTGACGGAGAAATTCATCTTGGGCATTCAAGATAACATGCAACACAATATACATAACACATAACATGATTTACCTACACATAATTTACCATAATTTACCTACACACCACATTCCCCCCCACCCTCCACCACCACCACATCCCACATTCCTAGCACTTTCTATTAACACATGCTGTAGTCAGTAGCCTCTTTATCTCATTGCAGCTAACCCACACACACCCTATTTGTTGTTGTACAATATTTTTAGAGAGAGTGGTACAAATGAAAATTAGTTTATTTGTGTGTGTGTGTGTGTGTGTGTGTGTGTGTGTGTGTGTGTGTGTGTGTGTGTGTGTGTGTGTGTGTGTGTGTGTTTGTGTTTGTGTTTGTGTTTGTGTTTGTGTTGTGTGTGTGTGTGTGTGTGTGTGTGTGTGTGTGTGTGTGTGTGTGAAAAATGACACAAGAAAAATGAAAAACATATTTTTGGCATTATACATGTATTGTCACTCTTGTTCTTTTTGTTGATAAAATCAATGGTGCTGCAAGCTCTTAAAATGCAGAACATTCCTGTTTTATTTACACCCATGGTTGTTTAATCTCCCACTTTCACGTAGGCCAAAGCGAACCAAGCCAAGCCTGTCTGAGTTTTTGGAGTCAGAGGACGGTGAGCCCGAGCAGCAGCGGACTTATGTGAGCGGACATAATCGTCTGTATTTCCACAGTGACAGCTGCATGCCCCTCCGTCCACAAGAGATGGAGGTGGACAGCGAGGATGAAAGGGACCCAGAGTGGCTCAGAGAAAAGACCACCACGGTTAGTCGACTGGTCAATCAAGTCAAGTTCCTCTCTCTGCACGATTTTTGCATTTCTCTTTTATGTATAAGTATTGATAATATATGAAAATCATTTTCACTCACTGAAACGGTTCAGTTCTTGCACTGTGTACTTGCACTGATAGTATGTTTTGTTTTGCATGAAGCAAATTGAAGAATTCACAGATGTGAATGAAGGAGAAAAAGAAGTAATGAAGTTATGGAATCTTCACGTTATGAAGAATGGGTAAAAGAATACATTCATATTGTCTTTTGTTTTCCTTATATTAACTGTTTAAGTAGCTTTAAAACCTTGATCATAGATGTACGAAAATCTTATTTTCTAACTGTCCATTCTCCAGATTCATTGCTGATAATCAGATGAGTCAGGCAAGCATGCTGTTTGTGGAGAACTGCGGGCCACACATAATTCGCAGGAATCTGTGTCGGAACTTTCTCCTTCACCTGGTCAACCTGCATGACTTCAACCTGGTCACCATAGCAACCATTGACCGGGCCATGGCCCGTATGAAGGAGATAGAGGAGTCACTTCCTGAACTAGAGGAAGGGCAGGAGTTGCCAGATGCCACTTGCAATGGTCACGCAGTGTCCTCGGGTGTTTCACTACATGGCAAACGCACCAAAAGTGGAGTCTCAGACTGACAACAGCTGGTTTTACAAGAAAAATTATGAACAGAATCAGTGAGCTCTGTTTTGAACCATTTGAAATCATTTTATTGTTTTGAGGTCTAGAACACTCAGCCAGCAGTGCTTCTGTGGCTTAGAACATGAGTTCTATTTCCGATCTGCCCATATGCTCATTTATAAATAAGGAGCCCATTTGAGACTCGACTGTGAGTTAGCTGCTGGTATAAAGAACTGACGCAAGTGCTTTTGAATGAATTCATGCAATTTTTCAATGTTTTCCAGTGCAGTGTCTGTCATAAACCATTATCATTTCAGCAGTCATGTGTAGAATAGTCTTTAGTTTTTTCTGAAAAGAAGCGAGTTACTGTAGAATTGGGATTACTGTTAATCAATATTTTCCGTACACATTTTGACTTTTTTTAACCACTGTGCGTTCAGTGACTATTTAGCACATTGTAGCACTTGTGTTACTCCTTATTCAGTGGCTGTAGACTCAGAATTGTTGACATGGACCCTAAGTTGTGATATTCAGGTTTCTCAAGTGGGATTTGAAAGCTAAACAGCTTTGCATTTCCTTTTTTTTATATAACATACAGATGCTCTTTTATCGGTTTTAGATTGGACCAATCAATATATACATTGCATTCTGTCAACAGCTTCTTGTCTCACATGTGAGGTGTTAAGATCCTTCCATCTTAGAATGGCTTCTTCTGTGTATATATTTTTTTCTTTTTCCCCAGTTCTCTTCTTCTTAATCAGCAATATAATGCACACCATGTGAAAGGAGAGCTGCCTGTGTTTGGGCAACAAGAAGTCCTTGTTTCATAAATCTTTGTAAACAAACCTCATTATGCCATTTAGAATGAGGATCAGGAATAATTTGTAGGTCATGTCAAACCGATGTTACTACTGGTAATGTGGTTATATAATAGTTTGTTGCTATTATAATGTTCAGATGTTGTACATGCCAAAGTATATCAGATACAGCATCCTTACTCCTTCAATTTGTTTTCTTTGCAAAATGCACAAGTTTGGTGTACACGAAAATTATTTACAAATTAAAGATGTGTAAATACTCGGTTTAAATGTATTTTAACAATTCAATGTTAATTGTGTTCAATTCAAAAATTCAATGGGACCACCTATTTTGGAAGTTATTGTCATTCTATACACCATGATTTCACGCGAAAACATTATTTACAATATTGAAGCAACAATTAATTTACAAGTAAATACTCGTTTTTAGTTTTCTGCTCTTTATACGTTGAACTGGAAGTAGTTTTTGCACCCGTGAATCCACGCCTCCGTGTCAATCGTATCCAATGGGCGGACTCGGCGGAGTGAACGTCATACGTGAGAAGGCATGGCATTAAGCGTCGATGACCCAGCCCAGCCCATTTTTGCTGGGCGCGAGATTTATTATTAGGCCGGGATCTTGGTCCATACGAGAAATCTCTAAGAATTCCGTGATTTTTGGTACAAAATGCGCAATGGAATCTTCATTAATGTAGAGCTATGACTTTTTATCCAAAGCAAATAATGGGAACTGTTAGGCTAACTATGATATGAAGATACAACGGCTGACTGCTGCTTGTTGCAGTTAGAAGTGTTTACTGTATGAATGCATTAACGTTATATCTGTGGCAACATGGAAACACCGTTCTTTCTACCTCAGCCTACTCGAATCAAGAACTCTTCCAGAAGTGTCTCCGACGGAAGGACTTTTCAGTGCGGAGAACCTGGGGACGGACAGCAGCAAAGGCAAAACCCAGGTGCACCCCAAACAAATCAAAACAGGCTGAAACGAACAAAAACACACAAAGGATTGGAACATTTTACTGACTGCGGAAACAGTCGCACTCTCATGACTGAGACCTCCGAGTCCAATGCATCTTGTGACGTTATTCTCATTAACTGTAAAGAAAAACTACTTGCAGATGCTGCTATTACTGACGGTAAAGACCATGCAGTTTATCTTCCTATATCACCAGATCTTCTCACAGAAAGCATAAGAAAAGAAGGACACCATTCTCAAACAGTGCAAACATTTTCTCAAATGCAAAACGAGGTATCTACAAAGGGAGCTCTAAAACGCAATAAACTGACATTAAAGAGGACGAGCAGCAACATGCGTGTGCGGTTTGTCTCCATTCCTGCTAGTTCAAATGACAGGAGCTTAAAGCCATTAACCATTGACCATTTTGCAGCTGATAAAGAGGTGTTGTCCAGCTGTTTACGAATAAACACCTGTGAGGGGGACCGTTTGATGGATCAGCCAGAAGTTAACATTGGACCTATCCCAGAGAGCACAAAACATCATCAAAGTGGCCAAACCCTGACTCCCATCACGCCTCGGGCTCAGCACATCTGTAGAGAACCAACAAATGTTAAAATCCTCAGGGAAATGGTGGGTCTGCTTCATGGTCTGTTAAAGCTGTTTCACTGACATAATACTAGGCTATCTCTCTCTCTCTCTCTCTATTGCATTTATCACGATTTCAGCAAAAATACAGAGTTTGAATTTCGTGTTGGAAAACGTGGTCTTCTAAAATGTTTGACCACCTTGACATTTATCAGCACAATTAAACCGTATTCGCAAAACAACTAATATTTATGTATGATAATATCTGATTATTGATGTTGATTATTTAGTGTAGTAGAATAATTTACTCAGTCTTTGTGTTTATTTTTGTTCTCAGGTGTCTGGCTGGAGAAATGAATTTCCTAATGAAATCAGCAGTGAGTTTCTGGAAGAGATTCAGATACTCAATTTGGAGTTTCCCATCCACAGGTTTCTCACTCTTCTTCTGAGGAAGAGAACTGCACCTGAGTTGGAGAGTTCTGCTTTGGGTAGGAAAATAGATGTTTTTACCAACAATATCCATATCAATATAACAATATCCTGGTTGCACAATTGTGCACACGTCAACTAATACTAGTATTGAAACACCTTTTGCTTTTAATACAGCTGCCATAAGAGTATATCAACTCAATTTGTCCCACTCTTCCTTGCAAAAGAGCCTCATATTGATCATATTGCAGGGGGGTCTACTGTCTACATCCCTGTTTAAGTCATTTCATACTTTTTTTTTTTTTTTTTTCCTCCATTAGATTTAAGACTGGGCCATTTTGAAAATGTTCTTTTTCTTCTTCTGAATCCATTCCTTTAACTTAGAATTGTGTTTGAAATTATTATCGTGCTGAAAGATGAAATTCCTTTTCATCTTCAGATTTTTAATGGAGGCCTGTGAGTTTCGTGCCAAAAAATGGTCTGGTATTTGATGATTCCTTATATCTTGACTACTGCCCTAGTCTCAGCTAAAGTGAAGCAGCCCTACAGCATGATGCTTGATGATGCATCAGCATGCTTCATCGTGGGTATAGTGTTGTTTGGGTGATGAGCAGTCTTGTTTTTGTGCCAAATGTACCTTTTAAAATTAGGGTGCAAAAGTTCAGTTAGGTTTCATCAGACCATAAAACATTTTGCCATATGGTTTTGGCAAAAAGTAGGCGTGTGTGTGTGTGTGTGTGTGTGTGTGTGTGTGTGTGTGTGTGTGTGTGTGTGTGTGTGTGTGTGTGTGTGTGTGTGTGTGTGTGTGTGTGTGTGTGTGTGTGTGTGTGTGTGTGTGTGTGTGTGTGTGTGTGTGTGTGTGTGTGTGTGTGTGTGTGTGTGTGTGTGTGTGTGTGTGTGTGTGTGTGTGTGTGTGTGTGTGTGTGTGTGTGTGTGTGTGTGTGTGTGTGTCTGGCCACCCTACCCCATGTCCATATGAAGTAAACAGGACATTGTTGTCATGCAGCGAGTGATCAATACTTGCCAGATATTCTTTCAGCTCCTTTAATGTTACTGTAAGTCTCTTGGCAGCCTCATTGATAAATTTTCATTGTTGTTTTACATCAATTTTTGACAGGTGAACTGTTCTTTGGAATTTCATTGTGGTGCCCATTGTCTCTGCTTGTTAATGATGGCCTTCACGTTATTCCATGGCACATCTAATGTTTTAGAAATACTATTGGTGCCTCTTCACAATGAGACCCAGCACATCTTTTGTAAGCTCTGTGCAGGCCATGGCTTCACCAATAATATGTGACCAAGAAGATTAAATTAAATTAAAATTTCTACTGCTACTATAGTAATCAAGACTAATCATCAGGACAAATTACTGATTTTTACAGGAAATTTACTGTTAATCTGTTTGGATGTGGGATGTGCCTTTTTGCAAACTGCTTTGTGACAGGTTTTTGTTTTTTTACTTTTATTGATCCAAGTTTTTCTATGTTGTATTGCCACACATTTTCAGACGCAGAAAAAACGGACAATTCCAAGCATCCTTCAGCTTCCTCTGTCCAGAGAAAGAGAAAACGAGAGGTTCAAGAACAGATGTGTGACAGAGCATACAAACATCACAGGACAAACAAAGGCAGTATTTCTGCTTCTAAGTTGGATTGTGAGCAATTTTCAGATAGTTTGACGAACTCTAACACAAAATGCAGAAACCGACTGAGCCGAACAAAACGCAGACAGCAACAAACTGCATTCTGTGCTGTTGTCACTGAACCAATGCAGAATAAGTCTGTTCATCAGGACCTGTGGCCCAGTTGTCTACGACAGGAGGATGTCCTCTGGACCGATAAATATAACCCTCAACAGTCTTGTGAAGTCATTGGCAACTCTGCATCAGTACGGCAACTACACAGGTGAAATGTCACTGCATTCATTTTAGATGGTAGCCTAGTTGTTAACCCAAAAATATGTTGTCATTTAATTACCACGTCTCAAGCTTTTTTACATGGACCACAAAAGGAGCAGAATGTCCAAGCTACTTTTTTTTCTATATAAAAATTACACTCCAAAGTGTCAAGTTCAACAAAACTAAAAGTACTGTTAAATTAGTCAAGTCAAGTCACCATTTATATAGCACTTTTAACAATATAGATTGTTTCAAAGCAGATTTACAGTGATAATAGAAAATTCAAGTACCAGAGATTGTTTTGGCTTTACAGCAGCTCTAGAATAAAGTTATTGTCCAGCTAAAGTTAGTTTTGATCGATTCACTTCCGCTGCAAAGATTGTTAGTTATTAACTTAGGGGCCGCTTACACGACACTGTTTTAACTGAAAACAGAAAACTTTTAATGTGTTCTGGCCGTTCATTTGCACGACAACAGTGTTTGGTGGCTCGAGAAAGCAAACTTTGAAATGGGTTCCAAGGTGCAAGTTGTGATCATCTCCATGTAAACTTCAAAAACATGAATCTGTGAAAACGGCAACGGTGTGCACATGCCTATCACGTGTTTAGTCCATAGGTATGCACGTTTTAATGTATATGTGCGCAGGCGCGTAGTCCTTCTTTACAAATTGACCTCACCAAGTCACTTAAATTAGTCCATACAACTTGTGTGCTATGTCACAGGTAAGTCTGCTAAGTCTGATTGTTTTGTATGTAGATTATTATTATGATTATTATTATTTGTATGTATCTAAATTTTTGTAATTCATTGAAATTGTCCTGTTAAAACCTGTTGCGTTTATGATGCATTTGGTAACACTTTACAATAAGATATTATTTATTAAAATTAGCTCATTCATGAACTAACATGAACAAACAATGAAAAATATATTCTTATATAATGTATTAACCTTTATTAATTGAAAAAATATCTGCACGTTCATTTTAGTTTACAGTGCATTAATTAATATTAAAAGATACAACTTTTGATCTTAAAATTGTTGTATTAGTAAATGATGAAATCGTCATTATGATAAATGATATTAGTATTTTACATTGTTAGTTCATGATAACTAATGTAGGCCTAGTTGTTAACTAATTTTTACAAATGAAACCTTATTGTAAAGTGTTACAGAACATATGCATGTAGTTTCATATAGTTTGCATACTGCTGAAGCATAGCACACAAGGCTACAGAAGAAGGTTGAGGAGTAGAAGAAATTGCACTGAAACTTAAGTGGTTTTCTTGTGTTGAATGCGGCAGGTTTGAATGTGAGGAAGTATGAATGAGATTTGTGAGCTAGGGTGAAAAAATACTTTTTAATGAAGAAGAGGAAAAAAAGATAACGAAATGCAAGTTGCGTATGACAGAATTATTATTATTATTTTTTTTTTTTTGGGGGGGGGGGGTGAATTATTCCTTTCACAATTAGGGTTTATTACCCAAAAGGCACATTTATAAAGGGATGACCTGAATCAGAGGGCCTCAGCAAATTATTATTATTTTTTAGAAATTGTTCCTAAAAAAAATTTTATCATCAAGTGAATTGCAGATAACTGGAATAATCATGTAAATTCATTGGTTAAAAATAGTGGGAACCCTGAAGAACATTCTGCTTTTTAAACTTTTGGAATTTCGAAATGTTATTTAAAGGGGGGGTGAAAGGCTCATTTTCACTCAATCTCCTGTTAATCTTGAGTACCTATAGAGTAGTATTGCATCCTTCATATCTCCAAAAAGTCTTTAGTTTTATTATATTTATAAAAGAAAGATAGGCTGTACCGAGTCTTTCCGGAAAAAAACGAGCGGCTGGAGGCGGGCCGTGTGGGCGAAGCTTAGCTGTGCTTACCCGCCGAGCTAACAACACACAGAGACATTTGAAGCAGTTTTACTCACCGCCCGGTTCCAACGCACGACCGCAAACCTTTATCATTGTGACTGCTCGATCCTTAAGCATTAGACGATCTGCAAATCCGGCGATCTGGGCTTTGTTTATAAAACAAGCATCTTCGAAATGCAGGAAACAAACAAAAACACTTGCACAACTCCGTTGATGCGCTGTAAAAATAAACTCCATCCACTGGTCCCTTAATGCTGTTTTTTTTGGTAATCTGTGCAGGGTTGTCTTGCCCTGGCAACCAAAAACACACTTTGGTGACATTTCGCTCTCTCGCTCTGGTCAGTCAATGTCTCTGCTCTGGTCTACGTTGCGCGCTCTTCCGTGAGAAGTGCCCTTAGGACCCATATAAGGAAATTCCGCCACATCTGACGTCACACATTCCCATACTCGAAAAAAACTTTCCGAAACTTGTGACAAACTGGAAGTAGTATTTTTGGAACAAAAATACTCCTTCAAACGTACAACTTAAAGGGTTAGTTCACCCAAAAATGAAAATTCTGTCAGTAATTACTCACCCTCATGTTGTTCCAACCGCGTAAGACCTCCGTTCATCTTCGGAACACAAATTAAGATATTTTTGATGAAATCTGAGCCATGTCTGAATCCTCCATAGGCTGCTATGTGACCGAAACTTGCTGGCCCAGAAAAGTTATTAAAGAGATCGTTAATATAGTCCAAGTGACTCCAGTGGCTCAATCTTAAGTATATCAAGCGACGAGAATACTTTTTGTGCGCAAAAACAAACAAAAATAACGACTTTATTCCACTTTTCATTTCCTTCTCTCTGGGCCTCGTAGTGTTTTTGCGCTGCGCGTCTGTGTTGCACGTCATCAAAAATCACCCACATGACCGGCGTCGGCCAATAGTGAGCCTACGTGGTGACGTGTAACACAGACAAGCTGCGCAAAAACACTACGCAAACCAACTAGAGGTCCAGAGAGAAGGAAATGAATAGTGGAATAAAGTCGTTATTTTTGTTTGTTTTTGCGCACAAAAAGTATTCTCGTCGCTTGATATACTTAAGATTGAGCCACTGGAGTCACTTGGACTATATTAACGAACTCTTTAATAACTTTTCTGGGCCAGCAAGTTTCGGTCACATAGCAGCCTATGGAGGATTCAGACATGGCTCAGATTTCATCAAAAATATCTTAATTTGTGTTCCAAAGATGAACGAAGGTCTTACGGGGTTGGAACAACATGAGGGTGAGTAATTACTGACAGAATTTTCATTTTTGGGTGAACTAACCCTTTAAGTTTTGAAACTTTGTCCATGTTTAGCATGGGAATCCAACTCTTTAACAGTGTAAAAAACTCAGTATGCATGAAATAGCATTTCACCCCCCCTTTAAATTTTATTTAACTAAAATAGTTACTTATTTTATTCTCTGAAAACTCCTTTAGCCTTAAATTATTACCTAACGAAATGTATTGGCCTACATGGGGGTGGGGGAATATGTATTTTGTTGTGGGCAATAATGAAGTCAAAAAGGTTGAGAACCACTGTTCTAGGGGAACTTCATATGTCACTAACAATAGAAATGTCTGATAAGTATTTTACTACTCACAATAATAATGGTTTAAATGATTAATATACAAGAATACTTTTATACATACTTTTGTTCATTCTTCTAATGACAGCTGGTTAAAAGAATGGAAAATAAGAGCAGACACTGAGGAGAGGAGAAGACGACAAGAAGAAAGGAGGATGAAAAAAGAAAACAGTAATGGTATATATATAATATTAAATTTGTGAAGCCTGTATTTTTCTGTAACAGAAATATGTGTAAAAACTTCTATTCCAATAGAGTCGTGGGACTGTGGTGATTTTGAGGGTGATACTGTATCCATGGACCATGAGAAAGAGCTGTGTAACACAGTGCTCATGATCGGTCCATCAGGAGTGGGCAAAACGGCTGCTGTTTATGCCTGTGCACAGGAGCTGGGATTCAAGGTCTCGGTGCAATATGTTTTCATTTTATCAGTGCATTTATCACAATAAACATAATCCTGAATGTCTGTTAAACCAGCCATAATAACGTCTTCCTCTGTTCCATGGTCACACAGGTGTTTGAGGTGAATAGCTCAGTTCTGCGCTGTGGTCGTCTCATTCTATCACAGCTGACAGAAGCGACTCAGTCTCATCAGGTGGACATACAGAGAATTAAAACCCTCAAACCTGAAATCATTAACCAAAGCAAAATAAATCCTGCTCCACCTTGTGAGTGAACGTTTTAATTCATACAGTATGAATTCTTGGTTCATCAGTTAATATTGTCTTGCACAAAGTGTCTCATGGATTCTCACATGCCCGACCTATATGAGTGAAAGGGGATAATTATAATTCTGTTTATTCAATCCGAATATTTTGTTAACATTGACTACATCTCCCCTTTTTCCACAGGCGATGAAGCCAATCGAAAGGTTACTTCATTTAAGGAGACTTCAAGTTCTTCTAGTGTTTCCTGTCTAAGCGGTAAACCACAACCAGTAAAACTCACTCGCTTCTTCAAGTTGAGTAGCAAAAAATCTGTAGGTAAAACATCTGATGGACCTGAAAGCTGTATTCATGGTAAGTGTACTGGACTAATTTAACCATGTTTTATAAGCACTTGAAAAATAGGCCTGTTTCACTAAATTATTTAATAGATGTATATGCTTTGTCTGAGTAAAATAAGTAAGCATTGTATAAGACATTGTATAATGTCTGAAGAATAATAAGCATAGATAAACAATTGTCATTATTATTTTGATTATTCATTACAAATCTGATTACAACAGCTGTCGAACTGAAACGGGGTAGACTTCAAAGTACAAGGTCTGGTTTTAAGCACAAGAGACAAGGAGATAAGGAGTTGACATGTTCTTCTAAAGATTCTACATCAGTTGGGCAGAGCCAATCAATCCCCATGTCACTCATTCTATTTGAGGAGGTAGAGTGAAATTGTATCTTTGCAGACTGAGTATGAAAGCATCATCAATGTTTTTTCAAATTAATTGTTTATTAATAAAATTATTTATTTGATTAATAACTTAGAATAGGAATAGAACTCCTTTCTATTTGTTCACACTTTTTTAGTGTGCTTCCAATGTTAAATATGTCTACCCAGGTTGATGTAATTTTTCCTGAAGATGTTGGATTTCTTGCAGCTATTAGGACTTTCATGAGCAAAACCAAAAGACCCATAATTCTGACAACCAATGGTGAGCAACAGTTTAAGGCATAATATGCAGTTAAGCATATTTGTTTTTTAAAATGTTGCTTCCTTACAGACCCATTTTTTGGTAGAAGACTTAAGGGGCATTTTGATGAAATCCATTTCCAAACTCCTTCATTGGTGAGAAAAACCAACATATTTAAAATCACAGATATTGTAAATTACTCTTCACCTTTTTCAATGTCACAGTAGCAAATTTTGATGCAGTTGTTTCAATTATCTCATATATGGGATTATTATTACTTTCGATTAATTGCATAATTATTTGAAGTAATAATGATATGTATAATTTTGAACTCAGCAAACCATCAGGAGCTATTTGCAGTGCCTGTGTGTGGTGGAGAACATGAGGACTGATCCAGAAGACTTGGCTTTTCTGTTGTGTCAGAATAAGGGGGATATCAGACGGAGTATTCTCCAACTTCAGCTATGGGTCTGTAGTGGTGGAGGGAGAACAGAACTACAAATTCTCAAGAATACACTCAAAGTAAGCCAGATTGACATTTATTAATCAAAACCTTTACTACTTTTCTACTTATTTTTCTCATAAATAACATTGTCTCTCCACCATCACCTACTGTCCTAATTTTTTCAGTTGTTGAGTGCAACAGTTTACTCCCTTTTTTGGGGGGTAAGATAAATAATATTTGAGAGCATTATTCCTCAATCCTCCTCCTTCCTCTCTAATACCTTGTATGTAACTTTTCTCTGATAACATTAGAAAATCTCACTAAACTAAACTAGATCTCATTAAACAGCCTCTAGTCCTCTGGATGTGGTACCCCCTGCTTTATTTAAAAATGTAATTTCAAATTCCATCCCTGCCCCAAAATTATAGTCCTATTTCTAAATTATCTACCATCTGCGTTATACTGAAACTGCTCTTCTTAGAGTTTTTTAGGCTCAGACAGTGTGTTGGTATCTCTGGAACAGCCTTGAAGTAGTTATTGTCATATTTATCAGATGAAAAATGAAAAAATATAAACAAATAAATTCAGTAACCACATTTATTCCTTGAAGATGATGGTTCACCACTATCCTTCCATGTTTTAAAGGGTTTTTTTTGTAAAAAAAAAAATGTATAATGTTCTAATTCTGAAGGATTTTAGGGAGATTACCGTGAACTTGTAGAGCCTTTGGTTATCAACACAAGAATAACACCGTTGCAATATGATGAATTTATTAAACAAAAAGATATACAAGAGTAAATTACCACACTTACTAGATACTACTAAAAAGAATGACTAAACTTCTAAGATATTAAAGAATCAATAATCAAAACAGAAAATACGAACTACTACGTAAACAAACATGAATGGCATGAATGCCAAGTAGACGAATAACAGATTGGACAAAGCAATGAATGGGTAATAAGCAGTGTTATGGGGAAGTCTATTGTGGTTACTTTAGAAGATCTTATGAATAGTAAATTGGCATTTACTATGAATACATATAACATTTCTAACGTGTCTATCTGTTATAAGCTGGCCCTAGATAAGCAGTCTTTACACAAACAGCAATCTCATCTATAAACAACAACCTAATGCCAAGGCCTTTGGAAAGAGGTAAAGAGGCACAGTTCCCTGGATGAAAAAGGGGGTGTATAGGACATGTTCCTTTCAGTTTTCTGACCATTTTTGTGGCTTCAAGCCTATGTGTGTAGAGATTTTCTTTCTTTGTTCTGCCACATGACGAGGTCAACTAGCCAAAACAAGTTTAATGGCCTTGAGAGAATCCATGGTCATTCACACCTTGGTGTTAGGCTACGTCTACATTAATCCGTATACATTTGAAAACGGTGTTTTCGTTTATAAACGTTCTCCGTCCACACTAGCGTTTTCGGATGTTTGTGTGGATGAGAAACTTTTGAAAAACGCCTGAAAACGCTAAATTCACCTTACTGCGCATGCGTAAAACCCCACAAAAGATCACTGATATGATTCAGATGGAAAAATAAATAATGAAGTTATCGCACATGTCTTCTGACAGGATCATTTTATTTAGTAAAATAACTCACCATTCACTGATGTGGTCCAGGTCGCACGCAGTCACGTTTGGTCTAAAACGCTAAAACTGCTCTCATGTATTGCCGCAGGACAGCAAATTTGAGTAAATTCTGTCATCTTTGCAGGACTGTGATATGAAGAGTGTGCAATGTAGAATATTTTAGCAACAGTGTGAAAGTGAATAGCACATAACAGGCACAATAATGGTATAAACATGAATATCTATTGGTACAATATGCATCACATAACTAAATTTACATCATCGTTTTTAAATGCCACCGATTTCACAGTCCACACTACAACGTGAAAACAGCGTTTTCAAATGTATCCACTTTGGAGTGCGTTTTCAAAAAAGCTTCGTTTTCATTAATAAAAACGCCGTCTCAGTGTGGACGGAAGGCCAAAACGGAGAGAAAAATATACGTTTTCAGACGAAAACGTATTAGTGTGGACATTGCCTCAGGGATGAAGGACTGGAACAAGGGGCAATTGGTGACGGGAGGATTAGTCTGTGATCAATGGGACGCCCGGTGTACTCATTCTGGCCCTTCACAGATGGCAATCCTGGCTCTTCTTCTGGTATTTCTATGTTGAGGGTCCTATCAAACTTTTGTCGTTTCATCACAGCAGATGAAAGGGGCTCCTGTTCACTACATTACATTATGTTCATTAGGAAATCTATTTTGTGTTAGTTTAGTTACCTTTCAGCAGTGTGCAGTAGACACCCATCTTAACGATTTCTATATATCCCTCATCCTGCCCGAAAAGTCCATAAACATTACAGATAATGTCTGAAGTAACAATTATTTATATACATATCCTAAAAACAAATCCTGTCCCTCTGATCTACTGCAAATCGGGTGATTTTAGGTTTGGGCTGTAAGTCAATGAATGCCCTCTGTCGGTAGGGAATACGAATATGGCCACTTGAACACTTCCTGTTGCTTCACTGTTTGCTGGCAGTTTAGAATGCAGTGAGCAATCCAGTTATTTATATAGATCAGTGGAAGCATGGGGACTCGTGTCACTGTGGGGACCTACATTGAGGTCCCCATGGGTACACAAGCTTATAAATCATACAGAATTAGTTTTTTTGAAAATGCACAAATACAGAAAGTTTTGTGTGATGGGTAGAGTTAGTATAAGGGGTCCGAACATACAGTTTGGACAGTATAAAAACCATTATGTCTATGGAGAGCCCCAACGAAGACAGCAAACCAGACGTGTGTGTGTGTCGAGGCCCGCACAGAGCGGGGTAAGTAGGACCTAAGGGATTACATTGCCATGACCTGGATGGGAGTAAGGTTTAGGGGGCTGAGTGTAACGGAAGCCAGCTAGTAAGAGCTGTGCGAGTAAACCTCACTCATTATATCTATATCATCATATATCATTTACTCACCCTCATGCTATCCCAGATGTGTCACTTTCTTTCACAAACAAATCTTTTTTTGAGCTTCTCAACACATTTACATTTGTCAAGCATAAAAAAGCTTAAAATATTAGTTTGATCCCTACAAATCAATGTTTTGTGTTCATCTGAGGAAAGAAAGTCTTATATCTGAGATAGTATGAAGGCAAGTAAATGATGAGAGAATTTTCATTTTTAGCTGAACTATTCCTTTGTGGTTCTTGACAGGCATAACTGGGCCATTTTTAGTTGGGCTTTACCCAGCTCCCCTAAAAAATTGTGATTGGCTCTGTAATCTGTACACAAATTTGTGATTGCCTCAGTCCCCTTTACATTTTTATATGGAAATGACGGCAGGCTTCAAGTCCTCCCCATCTTTTAGTCTGTTATTCAGCGTGTTTTTCTCCAGCAAAAATAGAGCGCTTCACACCTATGAAGACATAATTTAGAAAACGTTATTTTCATTTGAAAATTTAATTTTTTAATTAAAACGTATTATTGTGGCTGTGGCATTAGATTAACATGCAGTAATGCACAGAAATTATTAAAGACACAATAAGTGACAGACAGCACTCAGTCACTGGATTTATTTAAACTGCTTATCAGAGTGAACGACATAACATCATGTGGAGTTAATGACCCTTCAGTTGATTGTGGCATACATTTATTATCCTTATAGAGTAAAGGGATTTGTGTTTTTTTTCACGTCACTTTGAATTATAGAAGCGGCAAATTGATAGATCAATGTGCTGTTATTTTTTTTAAATGGAAAACAAAAAAAGGAATGGTTTAATACAGGGCAAATTGCTAATGTAGCAAATAAGCATATTGCTAATCTAGACAATTACAGTAATATAAGGTTTGTCTATATTAAAAATGAATATGATATGGTAAGTTAAAATTATTTGAAATTAATTCAATTTTCAGGGGGTTGACTTGATGGGTAGTGTAGAACCTACTGTATGTATTGTTCCTGCCTACCCTAGTATGCAAACAATATATTAAATGTTTAAAAAAATAATAATAATAATGACCTCATTGAGGGCTGAACCCCCCTAATATTGAAATCCTAGAATTGGCCCTGGTTCTTGACATTAATAAGCATAAAAGTGGACCACACTTTATGCTGATAGTCTCAGAGCTTTTAGGCCTCATAGTATTAGACCTAATGTGTGTATTCGGTCTTTAATTACACAGTGTGGATCATGGACTGAGCTGGAAAACAGCAGATGTCTGGAGATCCTGGCAGAGAAAACGGGAGGAGGTCTACTCTACTCCAACATCGAAAGACTATTTTCTCCACATTTCACATCTCAATCCTCGCATCAGCAAGAGTCAATAAAGCCCAAGACTAAAGGAGAAAAGCCAGTCAAAGGCTTGATGTTACAGACCTCTGCAAATGTACAAGAGGTTAAGTCAGACAGTCTCTCTACATGCAGAGGAAAAAAACGTTTGTCATCTTGTGAGGCAAAAAATAGTTCTTGCCCACATTCAGACCATACACTTTTCTCAGTTCCTTCAAAGCACACTAATCATTTGTCTTCAGAAACAGATGTCCATGGACAAGACAAGTCACTCATGCTGGTTTTTCAGCATTTGGTGTGCATTGCAAAGTTTTTTGACAACATGTCTTTTCTGGATGCTTATTTACAAAGACCATCTCTCAGTGGAACTGGACATAGCAAACCGGAACCTCTTGGTTGGATGGGTGCAACACTGAAGGATAGCTTATTGGACTTACCAAGAGAGGAGCAGATTGGAGAATATTTGGAGAATTCCTCAGAGATATTGGCCATTGTGGAAGGTTTGGGTTTTCTTCAGTGCCGGACTGAACTCTCTGGGATCTGGACGGAAGCTGCGGGGCTGAGGGAGAAGTTGTCTTCAGAGAGATGGGAAAAAATAATTTGTGCCCTTTCTCTGCCATCTGACAAAAAAAAACTAAAATTGTGTCTTTGCAAATTCTGTGCACCTAGGTGTGTGTTGTATTAAATGTTTACATGAAGCTTTAACTTCATCCGTGTGTGGCAGCGTGCTAATATCATGTGGTATGTGATTTTGACTTCTTTTACAGTGGTGTCCAGAAGCGGAAGGAAACTGTATCCATATTGATCTCCAGCAAAAAGGTCTTTTGTCACAGTAATAAACCTGCTCTTTCCATGGACTACCTGCCCACTCTGCGCTCAATCTGTAGAGCAGAGAGAGTTAAAAAACAGCACTCGTTCAGGTATTTGAATTTGGTCCGTGTACAGCTTGGAGTCTCAAGATTCATGAATGTGCCATTCTAAAGTTGTACTTTGAAAGTAAATTTCTGTTTTATAATAAGAAAAAATGTACTGCAATTCTTTAATGTGATCTTTTTTTTTTTAATGATTAAGATTTGGTCTTTTTTTTTTTCTCACTGTCAGACATTCACACTACCTCTCAAGCCTTCAGCTTCCCAGAAGCACGCTGGAGCTTATGGCCTTGGATTTCCCTTGATGTGTGACTGATGTGCTGCTCTAGAAAACTTCCATGACTTCTAAACTGTTTACTGTTTTGCGACAGGAATGTGACTTGTGTTTGTACATGGTTACAGAAATATATATATAAAGTCTGATGTAAGATAATTTACTCTTGTCAAATAAATAAAAAAATAAATATAATATATATATATATATATATATATGTATATAACTTTAAAAAATGTATTTTACTAATTAGCAGTGGGGAATTTTCACTCAAATGAACATAATGGCTGTCATTATGCACATCAGTACCATTCATATTACACAGTAAATTAATTGGACACTTAATAAGTCACATTTAAAAATGTCTGAATTTCATTGAAAACACTAAACATCAAACCAAGTGCCATATGTAAACAAATAATGCAAAACAAAGAGCTTTTCTCAGAAATAACTAGTTTTGAGGCAACTTCTTTATATTTAACCAACTGGTCTAAAGGTTATTTGTGAATGTATAGTCAGTTCCCCTTAAATCCACACAAGCGTTTCAGCAGAATAACCACTGTTGTAGTTAATCAAATTAACTACACACAATTGTATGTGTCCAACAATCTTGCTTCATATTTGAAACATTGTGTTTTGATATTTTGTGTATATATATATATATATATTACATTTAACAAGTTAATAGATACAATACATTTGTCCATTTCTATTTGTGGCCACTATGTATGTTTACACTACCATTCAAAAGTTTGTGGTCAGTTTTTATTCAACAAGGAAGCATTAAATTAATCGAAGGGACGGTAAAGACTTTACATTGTTACAAAAAATTCTACTTAAAAAAAAAATACTGCTCTTCTGAACTTTCTATTCATCAAAAATCCTGAAAGAAAAAGTTTCCATAAAAATATTAAAAAGCATAACCTTTTTAAGAAATGTTACCTTGCCATCTTAAATATTCAAATGCTTTAAATTGTAATGTTTCACAGTATTCACTGTTTTTACTGTATCAAATAAATGCAACATTGGTGAGCATAAGAAACTAATAAAAAAATAACCTGTTCTACAAAACGTATGCCTTGTCTAATCATCATGTGTTGGGCTTGAAAAGGCTCTGAGCTCTTAAATGTTTCCACACTGGCTCAGGGGACACTATATTTTGATGAATTCTCATGTGAAAAATGACAACAAACCACCTTGACTCTTTTTAATACATTATTTAATCACAAAACAACTTTCCCACACTACAGTACACATTCCCCCTCAAGCAGCAAGCCAGCAACCTGGGGTTTAGTGCCTTGCTCAAGAGCTCAGCTCATTCTTTGTCTGGATTAAACCGACATCATTATGATTACAAGCCTTGGGCTTTACCTCAGGCCAAGGGCCTCTTAGTGGATATAGAGGTGGAGCAATGACCACCCGAGTGTTGCATTTAAATTTACAAGACTTCTCCTGGTCCAGTTAAAAAGTTGGGGAAACAAAAGTACTTAATTAAATCCTTTGTCAAGAGACTTGCTTAATCACTCAGCTAATTAAATCCAATAAATAAGACAGTCATCCATTAGCAATTTATTCCTGCAGGAGTTCGAAAAACGCAACAGCTTGCAAAAGAGCATCACACAGCTCCTCCCCTCTATTCCTACTGCTCATCTGAAAGGAGTTCCTGTGCTTTAACAACAAGTCGTGAGGGAAAAGAACACGTGGGTCTCGCTTCATCACAGACTCCGTCATCATTTTCCTCACTGTCTCAGCTCCACTTGTCCGACAATCTCCCACTATTAGGTCGAAATGGCGGCCAATGGCTGTGCGCAACATGTTAAGGACTTTGGGAGGGCTTCCCGGTTCCCTCGCTGAAGTGAGTAAAGCAAATAGCATGGCCTCTACTGTCCTAAGATGGACCATGACTGGATAAAGAGAAGTATTCTGGGGAGAGATGCTTGGCTTCTCCACCACAAAAAAGTCGGCAGCAGGAAAGCTTGAAAGAACAGTAGAGATCTGGGGTTGACAAAGAAAATGCACTGTAATTCAAAGTGGTTATTCCAGTGCAAAACTACCATCAAATAATGTGCATGAAATTAAGTACTATACAGAATTTAAACCAGCAACTCTTGTTGACAGAAGAACTTATACCAACATGTTTTGGCAGACAAATTATTTGAGTTGTATTCTGTCAGGCCCAGTGAGGAACATACCAAATTTCTTTTTTTAATTAATAAAATAAATAAAGACCTTAACAGTATAAAATGTAAGTTAAAATTGCCCATTTTGGATGTCAAATAACCTTCATTGTACATTATGTACAAACACGGCTGAATTCTTTAAAATAAGCATACTTACTTAACCTAGCATACAGATAACATTAGTGTCACATTTTTATAATTCAAATTGTTAGGCTGCATGAATTAAGTCAACCTGAATCAGAAATACTTCCAATAACCTCCAATGTACTTGTTACATCATAAGAGGAATGGTATCTTCTACACTAATATTAGTCTTTCATTTTCATCCTTATCCCGAGGTTACCACAGTCAAAAGGATCCGGTCTGTATCAAGACCAGATTGTGGACCTGCACCCTGAGACAACCTAGCCTTGTTAAAACCAGACCATTCTCAGTAGTAACTGAGTTATGGTCTGGCAAAGCTTCTTTAATAACTCATTTCCAAAGGGGCGTCACCAACGGACGTCGCTCAAATGCCTCTGGGCGCAATTGGATAGATCTAAAACCAATCAGAGCGATCGTCATCGTGTAAAGCCATATGCTGCGTCCCAATTCGCCTAAGTTACACTACGCCATAAAAGTATGTAGGCTACTCTTTTTGTGAAGAAAAGGTATTTACTTTTGAATATGTAGCAAAAAAGTAGGCAAGCTTTGGGACATACTACTTCGTCATCTTTATTGGACGGATCTGTCGCGTGCATCCTGTCACGTAAACTGTCCTGTCAATCATCTTGTCACAGTTAAAATCCTCTATTAAATCTAATTTAATTTCCTACCGTTTCGGAGAGAAATGTAGTAGCACGTTCATCTGCCAGTGGGTCTTTCATGGAGACTGTCCTCATGTGTTTGCAATTTGAATATAATAATGCATTTAAAAGTTGGTGTGCTTCACCAACGGAGTGGACGTCACTCAAATGCCTCTGGGCGCAATTGGATAGACCTAAAAAAACAATCAGAGCGATCGTCATTGTGTAAAGCCCGCCTCAACGTTTCTGATTGGTGCCGCGATTTCGACGGCATGGAAATGGGCTTGAATGAGCTCTTTGCCAGACTACTTGCAGAGCAAATCTAAATTTGCCGGAAGTTGTCTGGGTTTTCCCAGGCTAGAGACAACCACAACTCAGCCATGAATGTCAGCAAAGAACACAACAACTAGTCGAGCCCAAGAGACCTCATTGACAAGACAGCCCTCAGCACAGATCCTCAGCAAAGACCTCAACAACTAGACAATCACTCTGACATAATGCCAGCTACAACTCCTCCACCATATTCCAGCATGTTGTATCCCAAATTAATTTTCAATTCAAATGATTCAATGAGAAATACATGTTTTCAACAGTCGATTGTCGCCACAAACTGGTGTAGCGATGTAATTGATACAATCTTTATTGAAAGCATCAAGTTACTTTCAAAAGGTGATTTACTCTATTTTGATCGCAAGCGTAGACATCAGTGTTTATATCCAAATTATAAACTTCTATTCCAGTAATGTGACACATAATGATACTGTGTGGTTGAAAAGACTGTTTATGAAACGGTTTCATACTTATACTGTTCATGACAACTGCTCTCTCTGGATCAGCAGCAACACAGATATGAATGTTTGCTGTGATCGTACTAGTCAAAGGTTTAATAGATATAGACGAATCATGATCATTTAGGAGGGTGTTTGAATCATGATTGTGATCATCTAACAATTAATCGTGCAGTTCTATCTTATTGTAAACTATTTATCCATGCATGCATATCATTTTTTTATTCATTTGTTGACTGTAATTTGTAAAAAAAAAAAAAAAAAAATATCCAACTGCATCTTCCAGGTAAAGGACAGACATCTCCAATTATTTCTCCAATCATTTTGTCCGGATAAACCCCGCCCCCTTCTTACTATCAACTGCAAGCTATGCATTCATATCGGCCTCCATCCAATCAACAATCGATGCATAGAACCTAGTCCCTAGAACCCTACATTTTCTTCAATCCACAAGGGTTGCAGGTTTACCTTCTCAAAAGAATATGCAAACATTTTAATATTAATATTAAACCTCAATACTGTTAAATCTCAAATAAATGAACAAAAAACTAAATTTAGAAACTTACATCGTTCAAATAATCTGATGCCATGTACGTTCCTTTCATAAAGCTCTTGCACTCTGCTTGCTGCCAGTCTAAGACAGTTTTCGCCCGATCCATGTGTGTCCATGCAATTTTATTAGTGCCACAAACAATGGACACGATGGAGCTTGCATCCTGCAAGACATTCAAGAACAAAACATAGCACAAAATTCTTCATTCACAAAAGCTATTAAATATATTATTGATTTAGAAAAACTGCCTCACCTCCAAGAAAGCTCGGTCAACCTCAGGTCTTATAAATTTAGCCAGATGGACTTTTCCCTTTTTTCTCTCCTTCCTTTCAGCTGGTTTGAGGATAGAGTCAAAGACTATGACAGCACTCTTGTGTTTCAGTAAGGGTACATTAATGACACTCTCCAGACTGTTGAATGGTCCATGTCTGGTTCTGTAGTCGATGATGTTGACAGCTTTCCGTCCTCGCAGCAGTTTGACCTGTGCCAGTTCTGACTCTGTGGCTGTATTGAGGCGATGGAGGATGACAGCACGCTGCTCTGTCGTATAACATGAGTCCAGGGGTTTGTCGTTTTCTTGGCACAATTCAGAGGAAATGGATGCATTGAGGGTGTCAAATCCAGACACCATTATTCTGCTCCTTCTGCAAAAGGTGCAGTGCAAGAATCTGAGCTCATATTCAGGCAAGGGGCTAGGAGGACGACAGAACAGACTGTAATGCCCTGCAATCAATGAATGGTTTAGTCAGAAAAGAATCAATCAAACAGGAAAATAACAAAGACAATGCTGCAAAGTTCATCATTTATTTCGGGACTTCAATTTCAGCTATAAAGCAACTCTACAGAAGGATATCATGTCATTATAACCAGCTCAATTCCCTGCAAGTTTGTGTGTTCTCAAACGCATCAGTACAGTTAAACCAATATTTTCTGAATTAGTAATTGTATTGTAAGCCCCAACTGAAAAATGTATTCAACAAATACAAATACATTCAAGTAAAATACTTAACGATGTATATAACTCTACACTTCAAATTAAATGAGTGCAACTGATAATCCAAAAAGATATGTAATGATCTGCAAGACACTTTATAGTCCTTGTGATTAGCATCACAATGTCTAAGTTAGGTCTCGAATTCTTGAATTTCACACCTAATGTAATTACATGTGTTATTATTACCTTTGAGGACGATAGAGGACAGAAGGCGTTTCGCGACCCACATGTTTGATCGCCACAGCTAAGTGTTTACATATGTGCCCCATGCGTTGCCCTTAGAGGTCCGACGTTGAGGGTTCGTGAGGAAACATGGCACGTGTGATTTTGGTTCCGACTACGAATTAACACTTTTGCCTAGAAAACAAAGCTATGCCTGGAGTTTCAGTTTCGATTCCAAAGAAAATTGTTGGCAAGATGTCGGCATCATATGAAGATATTGTGAAGTTCGTCGCGAATAATCTTAAATGTTTGATATGTTTTAATATTTTCACAAAGCCAGTTACACTAGTTTGTGGGCATAACCATTGTCTGAAATGCATCAATGAATATTGGTCACGTAACGTTAGCGGCGCAAAGAGAGATTGCCCACAGTGCCGGAGAGATATAAGCAGTAGTAAACCAGAAATTAACTTTACTCTGTGTGACATACTGGAATTACAGGAGCTTGGTGGTCGCGAGAGGTGGGAACAGATTCTGACAGAAACAGATCAAGACTATAAACCTCAACACGCTGGGAGAACTATTACAAAAGTGGCAAGTTCATGGTCTTAATTTGATCAAGTTCGTAGTTTTATCTTATCAAACAGTATAATGAAATAATATAATATTGAATATAGAGGTAAAGCGGTATAACATGGCTGGCCTGTTGCCTGGTTTTGGGCACTTTTCACCTGGCCAGGCTGAAAGAAAATCTTAAAGGGATAGTTCACTTTAATATGAAAATTCTGTCATCATATACTCACCCCTCATGTTGTTTCAATCCTTTATGAATTTCTTTCTTCTGCTAAACAGAAAGGAAGATATTTAGAAGAATATCAGTAACCAGACAGTTTCTGGTCCCACTGACTTCCATAGTATATATTTTTTTTCCTACTATGGAAGTCAGTGGGACCAGAAACTGTCTGGTTACTGATATTCTTCTAAATATCTTCCTTTCTGTTCAGCAGAAGAAAGAAATTCATACAGGTTTGAAACAACACAAGGGTGAGTATATGATGACAGAATTTTCATTTTCCCTTCACTATCCCTTTAACCCAGGAAACCAGCATATAGGCTGGTTTAAGCAGGCACTTTTCAGTAGGAAACTATTTGATTTTAACCTAAATTCCTGGTTGAAGAAAAAAACATTATTGGGATATTTGTGTTATTGGCCATTAACAAAGTACTGATGTTGCTCACACTCATGCACACACACACACACACACACACACACACACACACACACACACACACACACACACACCTACCTACCTACCTCAGGGCAAGTGTATCTGGTGTGCTAAATTTGATCGATTCTAATCTTTACTTCAACTTCTTGCTCTATAGGATAGTTTAATGAAACACCTGGATTGGTTAAATGCTGAGAAAAAAAAGACAGAGGATTCACTTTCAGCTGAACTAAACTCAAATCAGGCTTGTGAGGTAATATGTAGCAGCTTAGTAGCCTACTTTCAAATTTGCACACATACTATTTGAAAAATGAATCTTACGAAATAATTAATTAATTTTGTATCACTCAGGATGGCTTTTATGATTCCTCGGCTGTTCCGATGGATGTTTCCAGCTCATCTATTGACAGTGATGCTTCAAGTTATGCTGACAGAAGTTTTAGTCTGGCATCAGGGGATCATCAGGAACAACCTTCTCAGTACAGTACAGAGGTACAGCACCTTTGGTATCTTCATTGTAACTGTAACAATAAGTTTGCGCTTTACATGAGGACTCTGAGGATGACCCACAAAGAACATTATGTTTGTATGTATGTGTGGGAAAACGTTACATAACATTTAAATAAATGTAAATAATTATTAAAGGTGTTGTTTGCGAAGTTATCCGTTCTAGAGCTTTCGCGACTCTAGAAAAGTCACAGCCACTTTTCTACATCCCGCAAAGCAAGATCGGCATGTACTTTGTGGATCTCAGCTCCTTTCATCAAAAGCTTTACCTATGTTCACATACATCTTCCTTCTTTTGCATTCACTTTTTAAGATGTATTTAGATTGGCACATCTCAAATAATTAAAACTTTCAAAAGTAACTTTCATCATACCATTGAATAAATGAACAAATGAATGAATCATATTGTGCTTCTGGTTTTAGATACTATTTTATACTCAAAGTGCTTTACAATGGGATCAGGGGTCTCTCCTCAACCAGCGTGCAGCATCTACTGGATTATGTGATGGCAGTCACAGCCATTCCATTAATATCACTCACAGCACCTTTAAAGCAACAACCTATTGGGTCTCATTCACTAATAATTCACAAATAATTCTATACAAGTGTAATTAATTGTTTTCTCAAAACTTCAGTTTATATATAACGGGTGCAAAAGCTACATTTTGATATCATAGATATCTTCGAGTAAATCTTTGAGAAAAGCCGAGTGTGTAATTTTCAAAACCAGTTGAAACACACACACACAAAAAAACTGTTTATGTACCCCCAATACTGCACATTTTTGATGTCTCTTTTATCTTACACACATATTTGAGATTTTGGACAAATTAGCTTTAAGGCAAGCCTCCAAGGTTAGCAAAATAAAAGAAAACCCCTTTATGCAGGCAGGGAGGAGACCAGATGCAGTTTTTTTTTTAATGGATGTCAATGGAGGAAACGCTTATCATTCATTATCATGAATGCTTATGCATGAACATGCTTATCATTTATTGAATCTACAGCCTACATCGGCTATATTGGTTATATAGCCTAATGTTTTCCATTAAACATTAGTTTTGGATAGATCTATTTTTAGAGTTTACACCGGTGTAATCATTTATTTCATTGTTTTAGTTTGGCTCTGTTCTGTTCCTGTTTGCCTGTGTTACCTTTTCTTGTTTGTCTCCATGGTTTCAGATTGAGTTACGCACATGTTTCTTGTTATGTTAATTACACCTGTGTGTATTTAAGCGTTTAGTTCTTTTTTGTTTTCTTTTCATTGTTCGTTGACGTTTATGTTCATGTGGTTTGCTAGTTTCCTACGTTCTCCCTTATTGCTCCAGAGTGTTAAGAATCTTGAATAAAGACTATTTTGCTTTATAGTTTGTCTCATTGTGCGTGCTGCAGACCTTGTGTAACAACTGAAAAAAAAGATGTTTTATAAGAGTTGTCACAGACAATTTTGCAGCAGATAGGATTCAGTTTGCAGCATTTACAGTTTCAGTTTACATTTCTCATTCATTTCTATGGTACAGCTTTGCCATGACAGGGGGGAAAACTATTAAAATATATTAGTATATAAACATACTAAAATATATTCAAATAGAAAACATTTATTTTAAATTGTAATAATATTTAAGTAATAGAACTGTTTTTACTTAATTTTTTTTATCAAATAAATGCAGCCTGGTTGAGCCTATGGGTTGAGCATAAGAGACTTGTTTCAAAAACTTCTTACTCACCCAAACTCATAAATGGTAGTGAATGTACAAATGTATAGATTGTTGCAACGTGATCTCATGAGAATACGTGTATTTTTACGTAAAGTGTAATTCTACCATACGTACATTTACTTACGTTTTATACACACAGAAACGTATAATACTGACGTATTTACAGCACTAAAACGTAAAATATTTACGTATTAACAGCACAAAAACGTAAATTATTTACGTATGAACAACTCTACCGACGTACATATTTGTACTTATTCTTATTTATGCAAATTAAAATCGTGGCATTAATGTTTTGACTCTATTTTGACTATTGCATTCAAATGTCTTATCAATTACGTTTTCAGTCGCATTTATTATTATTAAATGCAGTTTACTCAAGAAATAGGCTAATAACCATTCGCTCTGTTCGTGCCTTCTGCTGCAAACTCGTTTCGGAGGATTAGCCTACATGCAGTTACACAAGAATACACTTTAAAACCTTAAAAATACCTTATTTAATCGTTTAACTATTTTGTAATATTTAGTTTATTTACAGTGAGACACAAAACGCGTTTTCTCCAATAGAACAAAAATACACCAAAAAAAACCAACATAAATTCACAAAAGACATCAATTTTATTAGCTTGATATTATAATCCAAATCTTTAGAATCCATACGTTTGCAAGAAAGAGATCCAAATTCAGCCCTTTATCCAGTGAGTGATCTTCATCTCCATTTCACAGGCTATCATCAAATTCAAAAATTGCGCCCTCAAGAAGCGTTACGACATGTTTTACGGCAGTGATATCAAACGCTCATTGGCTCTCGCCACAGATTGCGACGTGCCGTATTTCAGTCGGTAAACTACATTTGAAATGGAGAAGCGCGCACGCCTTCACGTCTATGCTTCACACAGAGCGAAGCCGGATTAACATTTTCATGGATTAATAACTTAAATTCTGCTCTGTACCTCATTCAAAACTATTATACTGAAAGAGAGGACTGTGACTGCAACACATCGTCATGTGAACGACTTTTGGTACCGGTTTTGACATTTTCGCAATAAATAAATTATTGTGATTACACGTATGTTGTAATTTTTCTTCATAATTGTAGCCTATGTAGTTTTAAGAAATTGTTATGGGTAGGTTTAGGGGTAGGAGTAGGATTAGCTGCTAAAAAAATCTTTTAATGCTATATTGTTAATAAAATTGCCATTTCCCTACTCATCTCTGTACGTTTTGTCCTTTTTATATTCTGTATAAAATGGGTAACGTTATGTTTAGGTTTGGGAGTGGGGTTAAAGGGATCTTCCATTTATCTAAAACGGTAAAAGGTAAATTATACAGATATCTTAATGATATGAAAGATTCGTAAATATTTTACGTTTTGTAGCTGTAAAAAAACGTAATAATATTACGTTTAATTGTTGCAGATACGTCCATATCATACGTTTCAGCATCTATCCAAACGTACAAAACGTACGTTTTCTATCTTTGAAAATTACGTATTAATACTACGTATTAACAATGATGAATTCTGTGTGCACGCATGTGAATGAGACCCATTATGTTTTTACAAGAGAGTTTTTGGAACCAAAGTATTTTCATAAAATTACATCAGCCCAGCAAGAACTTGTACTGGCTAGTGATTTAGGGATCTTGTTAAATTTGATGTAGATTGTCAAAAATCTAATCTCTCTCAGGAAAGTTCTCAGGAGTTTGTAGAAGAGGATCCAGTCTATCTGTCTGAAGATGCTGATCTAACTCTCAGTGCAGGAGCACAGCAGCACAACAGCGACGGTGCTGAGGGTAATATTTTTATGCTAACAGTGATTTTCATGCATGTTTGACAAAAAAAAAATGTGTCTTGGTGATATTCATGTTCTCACTTAAATGTCTCTCCCTCCCTCCCAGGTGCTCTTCATGCAAAGTTTGTTGAGCTTTCCTTCTCTCCCCAGCTGGGAAACCGAAGGCTGGATTTTCATACAGAGAGCCGTACAATGGCAACACAACCAGGGCACCAAGTTAGAACTTCACATGGGCGCTTTGATGCCTGTCAGTGGATGGCGATGCAGGAATTCACAGAAGGGTGGTTTTACTGGGACGTGGACACCACACGTAGCACTGGATGGGCTGTTGGGGTGGCGTATCCCACCCTGATGCGTAATGAGATTTTGGGAAGAACTTCCTCATCTTGGTGTTTGGAGTGGAGCTGTGGGCAACTGAGCGCTTGTCACAATAATATAAAGACCCCTGTTAAGCATAGTGTCCTTAACGGGATCAGAGTTATTCTGGACATGGCAAAAGGACAGCTGTGCTTTCATAGTCTGGATGATAGCCTGCTTGAATTACACAGTTTCCACATTAATTTCACTGGCCCTCTCAGACCTGTCTTCTGGCTTTATGGGTTGTCGAAATGTCAAAATGCTTTAACATTTCCTTTACATTGATTCCCTTACCTGCAACAATAGCTTATACACTCCATTTTGCTTACAGATTATCCTATTTATATATCCTTTATATATAAAAAAGGAATCTTGAATTCTATTTATTTTTTTTTCAATACATACCTGTCTCATTTGGTTTCTGGGTTTTACAACGGGCTTTACAAATACAACTTAGCTACACAACCATAAATATTCTAGGACCAAATAGTGCCCTTTTTTGCCTTGTTCAGCCAGCTTCATTTATCTTCCATCGTCCTTGATTAAAATAAATAGATAGATAGATAAATAGATAAGCTTAAACCTGATTAAAATAAATAAATGGATAAATGTTGGGGACATTTACTGTTCAACAATGTGATTTGATTGCATTGACACTATTGGATGAAAACTGAACTGAGCTGGATATCACTGTTTTCTGCAGAACTGCTTTATAGATAAAATTAACTCATTTAATAATTGATTATATTTATAATGGAACTAAATCAAGACTGAACTGATTTCAGTTGAACAATGACACTATTTTCTTTTAGAGCTGCTGTACAGCCGAAATTAACTTTGTTTTCATCATTGAATCATTATCATTGTAAAGCTGCTTTGAAACAATCTGTATTGTATAAAGTGTTATATAAATAAAGGTGACCTGAAAATAAATAAATAGGTTGCTACATATACATACATACACACTTAAACACATAAGCAAGCAAGCTTCAATCAGCTCTACTCTCTGACTAGAGCAATCTAAAATCCCTCAACAACATCTTGGTGCTTTCCTGGTTATTTCTATTTTTTTTATTTGTCATAGAAACGTTTTGATAAAGAATGTTTATTTATTTGTAAAGGAAGCTGAGGGGAAGCGTCTGCATAGTAAATATAGTGTCATCCTAGATTCTGAAAAAATATATATTACATATAATAATAAATATGATCAAATTGCCTAAACCTAAACAAGTCAATATTGATGACATATTGTAAGCTTTTATTTTGGCAGAATACTGGTAAAAATGCTGTAAACTTGTAAAGTATAGCTCTCCACAGAAAAGTTGGAGATTGTGTGAATGGGTAAAATGAAGTGAACCTGCAGAAATGCAAACGCAATGCTTTAAACTCAATGCACATACAGAGATGGAGTTTGTGAGAAGCAACATTTACAGTGAACCGAAGAGCTGTGATGCTGATGCTGCACACCTGAAACACAGTGCCGCTCTTCACTCTGATAATCATACTAACCTATATTGTGATTTCAGTTCATTTAAATTAATTGTGCACTTTTTTTGTCTTTTCTTTTTTTGCTTTTTTTTTTTTTTTTGCTTTTTACTTTTCACCAACTTACAAACCTGTTTCGGTTCTCTCACAAACCCTCATTTGGGAAATCCTGATCTAGTAAGTCACATTTATGGAGTGTTGACACATTTTAATCTGTTTATTTTGAAAAATGATTGAATATGTATAGCCAGTCAAAATATTTGTCCAAAATAAAGATCGGTATTTTGTTTTTGTCAAAATGAACAAGAAATCATCTTATTAAATAAAATATATTATTCATACATATGCTTACTCTAAAGCAGGGATTCTCAACTCTGGCCCTCGAGATCCACTTTCCTACAGAGTTTAGCTCCAACATTGACCAAAATCACCTGCCTGTAACATTATAGGCTATGTTTGAAATTGCCCCCTATACTATTCACTATTCCCTACATTACCCCTGTCACTGTCACTGTCATCTGTTAGTCACCATCTGCACTACATGTCCCATCATCCTCTCCGGCTCACACCTGCACTCACTCCACCATTACCCGCACCTGTCAGCGATCATCATCGTCATCACTCACCGTGTTCAGCTGTTGTCACCTTCTCTTCCCTAATTCATCTGTGTATTTAAGTTCCCCTCTGTTCAGTGTTCATTGTCGGTTATTGTTTGTGTTATGTGCACACTGTATTGTATGTTGGCTAGTAATTGTGTTCAGATATCCTCTTATTATTTGTATCTTCATTGTCCTTTGAGAACCTAAATGTTACAGAATAACTGACCGTAAATCTAAATAGGCTATGGGCATTACCCACACCCATCTAACTTCTACCGATCGTCTACTGACCTGTTTCCAGGATGGCTGTCCGATCGAGGAAAACATGCAAGATTTCCTGGAGATTTCTAACCAGGTCAACTGGACAGATGATGTCCTAGCGAAAGTGTTCAGGCTTGGACTGGACGATCCTCTGCACCAGCCAGCTTCAGCCGTAAGACTAGAATCATTCGCTCAATACCTGGATTGTGTGCTGTTGTTGAGTGGATCATCCTTCACTGTGGGTGAGGCTGAAGATAACATCTCCACTCAACAACCATCTCCAGCCATCTTCCTCGCCACAACACCTGCGTCCCTGCTACCCGTCCTGAGTCTTGTCCCGCCGAGACCACCCGTCCTGAGTCTTGTCCCACCGAGACCACCCTTCCTGAGTCCCCTGTTCCTATCCTCGGCCAAAGTCCTGAGGAAATAAACTTAATTGATTTCGACACTGATGTACCTTGTCTTCCTCAGGATCTTCCTCAGGATCTTCACGTCATGTCTGCTGAGCCTGAGCTCCTTCACGTCATGTCTATCGAACCTGAGCTTCTTCACATCAGTCCTGCAGAGTCAGAATTAATTTATACCTATTGTAAGCCCGCACTCGATCGGCCCAAAGTCTGGCATCCGAGTCCGACCAGCGGGGAAGGTCTCTACGCATTACTGTCTTTAAAAGCATTTTTGATTAAGTATTGATCAAGTATGTTTGATTAAATGCAATGCATTTTCTCATGTATTTTCTTATTTCATCTGACTGCATAAATGAAAAGGTGTAATGATATCCGTGCATCATTAAAAGTGAGCGAATGTTTGACTATTCTTTTTAACTCTTTAATGAAAATAATGTCAAAGTCAGTTAGAATAATCAAATGTATCAGTTTATGTCAAGTAAATGTATCATGCCAATTTCATAATCAGTCCAAGGATGATCAAAACAATAACATCAAATGCTCTGGAATAAAGAGAAGAGATGCAAACCTGACATTAGGAAATATGATGCATGCGGAGTCCCGGCGGCTCTCAGCATTCACGGGCTGATCTGAGGTACAGAATCGCCCTGAGCCCTTTGCTACATTTCATTATATAGACAGAACCTCTTTCACATGGAAACATCTGCTAACAAAGGGAATTTACATTCAGAGTTTACACCTTTTGCCCCGTGTCAACAAGCTTGGCCCCTCCTCTGCCCCCCCTAAATTTGGAATCGTAATCACACCAAACAACTGCGCATTTTATCAGTTGCGGCGCCTTCATCTATACATAGTTCCCACATGACGTCACAACATACGGGCATTTGCCGACCCGGCGCCATTTCTGAGGGCAGAACACAACATTCTTACAATGCAGAACATGAGAAGAAGAAGCTGAAACGGAAATTTTGTGATTAAAAAGTAAAAATGGTCATCTCCTGCTGGGTCAATGGATGTTCCAATCGTGCCGGAGGTTCAGTTAAATTTAGTTTTTTAGCATTTGCCGACCCGGCGCCATTTCTGTGGGCAGAACAATAGTAGAAGAAGCTGAAGCGAGTTAATTTCGTGATAAAAAGTGAAAATGGTGATCTCCTGCTGGGTGAATGGATGTTTAAATCGTGTCGGAGGTTCAGTTAAATTTGGATTTTACAGTATACCCGTCTTTAGACTTTATGAATGTGAGAAGACTAAGCTTTTGTCAGAACAACGACGGAGGTTATGGCTGGCAAGGATAAACAGGAAAGAAACTCCCTCAAAACACTCAAGAATTTGTTGTTTTTTATTGCGAGTGTACACAAATATAAGTTAACACTTTGCAGTTTGAATTATGTCCTGTATGAACAAAATGACGAGATATTAAAAACATACAAAAACAACATTGTTTCCACTGTTCGATCGCGCCCGCGACTCTCTCACTCTCACACACACTCACACACACACATTCCAGCACGGCAATCTCAGATTATGTTCCTAAAGAACCCGCGTATAAAGTAGTTCCGCATTAACTATACATTAATTAATTTGCAAGCGAGTTTTATTTATTTTCATACGTTATATTCATATTCATGCACATATTTCCAGGCTCGGAATTGCTCACATGTATTAAAACTCCTAGCCAATACCAGATAATGGCACACATGATAATACTGTATCTGAGGCAAAGCTGTAGGCTATAATCAGTGCTCAGTGCTTCCTTTGTTAGCGCATACGGATCCACACCATTTATGACTGAAATTTTCGCATTGTACCGCTCTCTGTCTTGTGTTAATATAGTCTCTTTATAATCTCTGTCACTTTGTCTCTTCATGATTTTCGTAACATTATAAATGCAAAGAAATATTCGAAATTTGCTTGTAAAACTCATAGACAGTATGGTAAAACAATGTAAACACAGCAGCTTTTGCCCTCAAAGATGGCGCCTCCGGGGAGGTCACGTGACATTAATCGGCCTGTGGGAACTATGTATAGGCTACACTGCAGCACGACGTATATTCACATCAAATGTTAACGCAGAGGAACGGGAGTTCATTTGCATGTGCTTTAAAGCCTTGCCAGTTAAACATGTCTAGCTGCTGATGCGCTGTTCAAACATGCGCTTTACTGAGCGCGTACACTCGACGCGTACATGCACTAAAAGCCTGTTACTGGACTAAGTTATCTTTTGAGTCTTATATTGCGCTAATACTGTCAAATACAGACAATGTTTACATAAACAAAGTTGGTTATGTCTAAAGTGAAAGCAAACAGAGAAAATTAATTAAAATCTGCTAGTCATATATGCGTGTATATTAGACGCGTCGCGTGCAGAAAGAGACAGTGGCCCTAATAATAAACATGCTGCCGCTTGTCCTTAAAGAGATAGTTCACCCAAAACCAAACAGTTGCTGGTCCCCATTGACTTCCATACATAGTAGGAAAAAAATATACTATGGAAGTCACAGGAGTACATCAACAGTTTGGTTACTCACATTCTTTCAAATAACATTTATTTTCAACAGAAGAAAGAAACTTATTCGGGTTTAAAACAACTTAAAGTAACAACATGTAACTTTTCAACCTTCATAATATATTTCCAAGACCCTTGTGATAGTACATCGACTTACAATAGGTTGAATGAGACGTCTGCCAGAGCCTGAAGGGGTCTGTATCGCTTTTACTGGCACTATGTAACTTCGGGGTGCGGGTAGTAACCAGCCCTCAAAAAGAACTACAAAATTCGACTGCTTTACGGCATACGTCACTTTGCCCACCACTTCCTCAAATGTGGCCAACCAGCGCGTTTGCTTTCGTACGTCTGTTTTCGTCATGGCTGAAGCAGCAGCGAAACGTAAGAAGTCCAAGGTTTTGTCGGAGTAGAGTCGGAAGAGGAAAAGGGAGAGTGATAAACTGAAAGGCAGGACGAGGATCAATATTGGTCGAGCGTTTGCTCGCTGGCGTGAGCTTATGGAGGAGGAGAGTTACCAGACCGATGCTGACTTGGCCGTCATGCTGTTGAACTAGTAAGTAACTGTAAATTGCTTGCATACTATCTTTAGTTTTTCTAATCTGTTGTCTGCCTGGCTACGTTATGGAAACTATCTTATCCTCCATTTATTTATCTTCATGAATCAGCTAGTAGATGAGCGAATTATCAATCTGGTAGCTAGTAAACACTAACATGGTAGTTTTAGATGGTTAGGATGCTATCGCTATCATTCTCGTTCAGATTTGAGCATTGCAATCGACATGCAAATCGCAAATGTTTGAGTTAAAATGTTTAGTCTACTAAACATGTATAAATTATGAAAGGGGGAAGATTAATAATATTATCATTGCCCATATGAAAAAAAACCTGCATGCTTCATATACAGTAACCGTAAATCATTTTACAACAGCGGTAATGGACAATTCCGCTTCCAACCTGTAGGGCGACCGCAGAGGAAAAGTTCCATGTTGTTGCTTTAAGAGAGTAAATTATGACTCTTTTGGGGGAGAACTATCCCTTTAATGTTAATAAAACAACAAAACACACAGAGGAAATCATTCACTGTTCTTGACTGAGAACTTTAAGTCTGTTGTGTTTTATTTTCATATTTGTTCATTTAATTACTTTCTTCAATTCTACTGTTAAATACACCTATAGCTGAAAAAATAAAGCACTGTTTATTTAATTTTTATATTAAGTTGTGTATGTGTAATGTGTATCTCTGTTCTTAATTTTTAATAACAAAGAAAATAATGACAAAGATTTTTATCTTCGCCACTTTGGCCTAAATGTCTGCCATTCTTTTTTATTTTATATTTTGTTACCTATATTTTGTTACCTATAAGGCTTTGTTTTTAAAATAGGGACATTAGTTTGGCTGTAATGCTCAGTCACTTGCAAAATAGTAAAACCAACATGAAAAAAGAATCATGATAAAATCGTGATTTTCCTGAAAAAAAATCGTGATATGATATTATTGCCATATCGCCCACCCCAGGTGTAAAAAAGTGCCTAGATGTGCTTAGATGCTAAAAATTTGTTATTATTGATCATTATATCACACTACAATTAAACATAAAGAAACATTAATTTGAATTGAAATTGTTTTATTAGCTTAGCTAATATAATTTATTAGCCTTTTCTAGAGATTGCAGTCATGCATGACATGGTGAAAAATGACTTGAAATAATACTGAAAATAGGTTAAGATGAATGTTAAAGGTGTATCCCCTAAAAGCACAAGTGGCCCCTGCCTGGCCCCCCCAGTTACTGTGGTCTAGAACCGCCACTGGTACACTGCCTTCAAAAATGTGTTGGTCAGAATTTTTTTTCAGTAAGGATGCATTAAAGTGATCAAAAATTACCTTAAAACATGTGTAATGTTACAAAAGATTTCTGTTTCAAATAAATGCTGTTCTTTTGAAATTTTTATTCATCAAAGAATCATGAAAAACTGTATCATAGTTTCCAAAAACTGTTTTCATATTTCTGAAGGATCATGTGACACTGAAGTAATGATTTTGAAAATTCAGCTTTGACAACACAGGAAAAAAATACATTTTGAAATATATTCAAATAAGATTTTAAATTTTAATACTATTCAACAATATTACAAGTTTACTGTATATTTTTTTTTAACAAATTCAGCTTTGGTGAGCATGAGCTCTTTATAAAAAAAATATTTTGTTCCTTATGTATATGTATATGGAATATTTTGTTCCTTTGTGCTTTTTTTTTGTTCCTTTGTGCACTGACTAAGGAGCATGAGTCAAACTGAAAAAATAAAACCAAAGTTTTTCTGAGGTAATGTGTTATGTAATCTTGTTAAAATGGATTTCATAAAATTGGTATCGAAAAAAGTATCGTTCAGGAACCGGTATCGAAATGAAGGTATCGGTATCGGTATCGGAATTTTTTGAACGATACCCAGCAGCCCTAGTTACGACCGCTAGGGATCAGCCGCAACAGGAAAAGGAAGAGAGTCACACTACCAGAGAGATGAGGAGAATTTTATTGACCATGAAGGGTTAGCGTCAGGGGCAGACAAGGCCAAAATAACAAACAAAATCTTATTTTAGAACCTTAAATGACCTTAAACAAAAGAAAGAAAAATCAAGATACAGTTTAACTTACCTAACTCCTTTACCCATAAACAAAGTGAAAAAAAAATACAAATAATTTGGCGTCAAACCCCCTACATCCCTTAATCTGGTAACAATTTATATACAAGAATGCTTACACACTTATTTAAAAAGTATCAGGTTGACAAGTTAGAATCGGAATCCAAGGCGTAGTCAATCAGGCAATAGTCAGATATAGGAGAAAACCAGAAGTAGGATTACATTCAACAAACACTCAGAGTTTCACTAAACTAATAATCTCTCTGGCACGACACTCTTACTCAATTAAATAAAGGTGAAACGAACAAAGCTGAAGAGAAGCACAATCAAATGGTACGAACGCAAAGCACAAAGGCATAAAGCTCAAAGGCAACCATTGTGTGTCAGGGGCGGTCCTTATATCCAGGTCAGGTGCATAGCAGGTCCAATCACAGTCTTCCACAGGTTAACAGAGGTAACGCCCATCTGAAACACAAACTTGTCTACACAGAGAGCGAGACACACCCACACACAAGGACAATTGATACAAAAAAATATCAAAAAAATCAAATGTAATTTGTATTTAAATACATTTAAGATGAGTATTTTTGTATTTTCAAAATATATAAAATACTTTTTTGCCAGTCAACCTCTTTATCAGGGTACTGATTTTGTGCATCAACTAGTTTAGACAATCACTAGCTCAACATTGGATCAGCGATTATTTTCTTTTCTTTTTTTTCTTCTTTTTTTATAAGGTGAGAATGTAATGATCAATTCTACTTGTTGATTAAAGTTAAAATAGTGCATTATTCACTTCAGTTAACATGAAAGAATAAAAGAAAGAATAGTCAAATGTGTTAAAAGCATTACTGCATGTCAGGGCTGGGTGATATGACACTACATATCATAGCAATGATATAAAGTTTGAATTGATAAAACTTTTTTTAAATCGTTTACATAGATGGGCCTATTTGTGGGGTAAGCAAATTTATCCGTGCAGCTTTTAGAGGGTAGGAATTATTGGAACGTTGGAGTGGAAAAAGAAGCACTGATGAATGATACTCCACAAAAATCTTCAGCTTTTAGTTTCATTGTACATAAAAAATAATAATCAAAAAGGGGTAAATAGTGTCAAATGAATCTAAATTAATCCTAATTTTAAATTTTAGATTCACTTTCTAATTTTAATAAACTTATAGAAACAAATAAACTTTACATAAACTAAACATAAAATAACTTAAAAAACATTGTAAAAAAAAAAAACTCGAAAGAGTTTGAAATTCAGTTTATGTTGTGGAATCAAAGCTGATATTGAGAATTGTGAAACCATGATATTGTTACTGTGAAGTAAAATTTTGGTCATATCACCCATCCATATTCTTTGCTAGATAGCAGAAAAGGTTCCCACAGTTTTGCATACAGTATGAATTTTTTAATAGTTTTCACCACAAATAATAGACTACATTGTAACCAGAAATAAGTATATAAATGGCTGCTATTTTGCATAAGTTTATTTGTAATTGCAAGAAAGAAAGAAAGAAAGAAAGAAAGAAAGAAAGAAAGAAAGAAAGAAAGAAAGGGCAGAGATGTGGTTAGGAATGAAAAGTCAGTGGGCCTATGTAGTTTCTTCATTCACTGTGACCTATACCTAGCCTGGCTCCGCCCTCCTACGTACTTCTGCTCAATTTCATTTTCCTTCAGTACTACGTCTGGGACTGCTGTATATTCTTAGGTTTCCAGAAACAAATTTTTTGTAGGACCAATCAGCGAATAGAGGGAGTGGCTGAGAACGATGACGTTGATGTGATCACACACATGACTAGCGTCGGCCAATAGTGAGCCTACGTGTGACGTACAACACACAGACACGCTGCTTTATCAAGACTCGAGGAACAGAGAGAAGGAAATGAATAGTGGAATAAAGTCGTTTTTTTTTTTTGTTTTTGCGCACAAAAAGTATTCTCGTCGCTTTATAAACTTTATAAAAGACAGACATCTTATTCTAAACATAATCCTCTGATCATTCGGACGACCACACGTTAGCGATTGGCTGTGGCAGATCCTGAGTGACTCTGGGCAGATCCAATAGTTTTGAACTTTAACAGAGAACCCGCCTACAAGGAAGTAAACGTTTCTCAATGGAGCAAGGCCAGACTCTCTGTACAAATGAAATGTACGAGAGTCTGGTAGAACCAGGCTAACCTATACCTGCACTGGATGGCCAATTTCACATGTATTTTGTGTATTTTCAAAATACAAAATACTTTATTTGTATTTAAATATATTTTTTCACACAGTATTTTGTATTTATATTTAAATACATTTTTTCACACAGTATTTTGTATTTGTATTTAAATACATTTTTTCACACAGTATTTTGTATTTGTATTTTAAATACATTTCCATGCATTTATGCCCATCTCTGTGCAACAGTTTGGTGTTTGTGTGTGTATATGTTTTGTGCTGGCTAAGTTGCAGTCGATGACCAGGTTAAATTGTAAATTTTGTAATTGATTGAAGCGTTCACACTTCAGATCTATCTGTTTTTATTATGTTTCTGTTATTAGTGGAATGTTGAGAAATCAGGGGCATAATAATAACAATCAGAAAGTTTGAACATTTTGAAATTTAATGGAATTTGCATTATTGATTTGTGACTGTAGCCATTCATATGTCTTACAGTCTTTTTCCATGAGTTGGCAGTGTGTTGTGAATAGCGCATGGTAGGTGTGTCTTTGTTAAGTGGTAATCATGGGATTATCTTTACCATCCTATGTGTGTGAAGCTATCTGGATCTGTTAGTGTGAAGATGGAGAAGAGATCTTTAGTGAAGTGACACTTTTGGACTCTGTCATCTTTATCTTCTTATGATTTGTAGTGTTCAGCCTGGATAGATTTAATCTATTCCAGGTGATGATGCTGTGAGGGTGTAGTGATGGAGGTGTGTGTTCAGTGTTCATGTCTAGGAGATGGGTGGAATCTAATCTATTACAATTGTGTTGCAAATTTAGTTCCAGTTCTATACTGGGAGGCTATATTTATGCAGTGATGTACTACTGTGAGGTGTGAACAGACTTTTGAAGTGTCTTTTCACCCATCTCCCGAGTCTCAGGTTATGTTCTAACAATTCCGCTGTCCTGGCTTTGATCCAGGTGGGGTCTGGCCCGTCCTGGCATCCATCCTCCAAGGAATTTGCAGAAGTATTCCTGAGACAGAAACAAATGCAGAGAGAACCACAGTTACTTCTGATATTTTCAACAACTTCAAATTCAGACATGTGGAATTATTTTACTTGCTCCATTATCATGTCCATTGCAATTTTAATTCCAGTTGTCACATCATGAAACTGTAACAACTACGAGAATGAACCAAACACAATTGAAGCTTTTAGGTGATTTTGTTCATACATAATCCCACAAAGAGTCTTCACAAACCCAGAGCTATAAATCACCCAGGCTCCAGAGAGTCTGCAACCAAAAACTTTTATTGGTTAACTTTAAGTAAGAACGTTGTCAACGTGTGATAGTTTTGCAAGACGGATCGGTTCAGAAGATGGTACTGCTCAGGGCCCTAACAAGAGGTCACATGACCCCTGCGACTAACAGACCCTGTCTTTCTTAAGGACCAAGGAGATGAACAAAACAGACGTCAGCAGGAACTACACATGACCTCAGATTGGAATTTCTTAAAACCATGAGAACTGAGATTTTTACATATCAAAATGCATAAAACTCATCCCAGAACAATCTTGACTGACCTATAATCAGACTATCGTACATAATTCTTTGTTGTCTACAACCTAGTATATGTGTATATGTGTCTACACTTGGTTATATCCCATGTAAGTCATTTAATGGTTATAACTGTTAGATGTTTGAATGAAAGTGTGTTGTGTTTCATATCAGTAGGATCGTATGCTCGTGATTCAAAAGATGGCTTGATTGAAATCTGTGTAAAATGTTTCGTATTCTTATAATAGTAATGATGTCTAAACTGTGGCCTCTGTACTCTCTGCTAGAGCTTGGAAAGCAAGGAGATCCCAGATAACGCATGATTAAGTGCATATAGAAACTTGGGATTTCATCATCTCACTTTTAAACTCACTCTTAAAACTTGATCTTTCCTTACTCTTTTTCCTTCTGCAACTCGTATGAATGTGTGTGCGTGTGTTTGTGTTAGATATTAGCTTTATGTGTTAGTATATAATCAATAAAGTATTGTTTGTATTTGAAAAGAGAAGTAGTACTTGTTATGTGCTTACGAAATTATTGTCTTGAACTTTGATTTAAAGGAGAACTTGGTAGCTTTTTTAACTTAATAAAACTGTCTAGAAATCATTTGGATGGTTAAACAACCTGTTCTGGTGATATTGGTGACTTTCCCCGCTCCCCCCAGCGTTCCCAGGTGGAAAACCAACCTTGCAACTTGGGGACTACCGTCCCGGCAAAATAGAAATTGGAAGTCTCGTGAGAAGCGAAAGCGAGAACGAGAACGAGCGCGAAACACAAATTGCTTTACGGCAATTCGACATAAACACACACGCATGTAAGATGTATTACCAGATTACCCACCTCGATAGACATAGCTCCACGCGATACAGTTGGCTTGCTCCGATCAAAACAAACGCACATGAGCAGCGGTAGAGAGGGGGAGGAGGCCGCCGCAAGTGAGTTTTTTACGACTGTGTTGTGAAATATACGCCCCACCACAGCTGTAGGGGGAGCTCGTGGGGAAAACATGCGACAACAAAAGGGAAAATCAGCAAAGAAGTGACTAGAGTTCTCTAGAGTTGCCGAGTTCGGCTTTAAGTTACCTATGCTTTTACCCTTGATTTACTTCGTAATTTACTGTTAGCTGGGGATTATCCTTTCTTGGCCAGGAAGATATTATATTTCCTAGAGTTAATAATTGTTTATGCTTTCTGTTCATTGGATGAACTGATAAAATAATCATACTATTGATTCTGCTACAGTAAATTCTGAAAATAATTAAGTTATTAATTATTGATCATAATTCGTTTTGAATAATAATTAATGATATTTATACGAGCGTATAAACGCTACAAAACCGAGTTTCATTGACCAAGTCTGAATTATTGCTGTTGTTTCAGTGCATTGTGTGACACCTGAAGCTGCTCTTGCAGTTCAGCCTTCACAGTCTGCTGTGTCATAATGAGTATTAGAGATTAAAGGAGAACTCCGGTCAATTTTAACATTGAGCTCATTTTTTTGTACATTTGGAGTGCTGTCAATACAGAGAACAACAACAAAAATCGGTGTTGCCTACACCGAGTTATTCTATTTTTAAAATTTGCACCCTGTTGACTTCAATGGGGCAAGTAGTAAACCTACTTTTAGCCTCTTAACATCCTTGATGTGTCATTACAAGTGCACAGAAAATGTGAGTGATTCCTTCTGAGAGAAAACGAGTGAATCTGACTGCAGTAGATGTGAAAGATATGTATAAAAATGATGTTATTTAAGCCAGTGCAAATACCTGTTTACATCCTGTTTTCGGTTGAAGTCCAAAGTAATCGATTGCCGAGTTCACGCGCATAGGTTTAGTTACCTATGATCACGCGCGTGAACTCGGCATGAAGGGGGGGGGGGGGGGGGGTCAGATAATTTTTCTGATATTGTGAAAAAATATAATTACAGTTACAATACAAGTCAACTCCTATTTTCACTGTAGGAACATTTTAATGTAAAGCGATTTCAGACACCCCTATTGTGGACCGTACCATTTTTAACCACCGTGGCTAGAAGCAACGGAGATAGAGAATGACTTCAGCTTCTCAAGCGAGTGTCAACGTTGAATGACAAAAAGCTAGTTTCATAAAGTATCATTCTTTTCAACATTCCTTGTTTGTATATTCAATAATATTTAAAAAAAATCTAATTTAATACAGTTATAATTTTTCAATGTAAATTATTTAATTTTATTGGTAACAGCCTAGTGTCTAATTATTTTAATTGAATATATTTATGAAATTTAAGAATTTGAAATGAAAGATGGAGCATACATTTAATACAATTAGGGGAAAATGCCCTTTATAAAGGTACAAAAAATTATTCTGAGTGTTTTCAAACAGTGATACATTGAAACATTGACAATTTAAGCTTGAAGGGAGTAAAGCCTCTGTTTAGGCTATTAAGGAAATGTAATTTTGCCAAAAGAAGAACTTTTATTTTAAATAAATGTTCATTTTAAATCAGCCTACTTCAGTGTGATATGTTACCATATTATCATGCTCAACACTAAGAATTTGAATAATTGTAATGTGATGATCAGATGCAGATATCTAAATCAAAGAATATGGGCGGTTTGCGGGTGGATTATTTATTTTTAATAGTGGATTTGGGTGACTCAAAGTGCACCAGATTAATGAATTTATCTTAAAAATGTACAAAATTTTCTTCTGGGGGGGGGGGGGGCATGCCCCCAGACCCCCCTAGAGATACCAAGCTCCACCAACAAAAAAATGTGGGAAACACATTAGGCTATATGATGATCTACAAAAAAAATACACATTTCATTATCTTATTATTAAAATACATTATTATGATTTTACCACCTCTGCCTCATTTTGAGCCAGGAAAAACCCTGAAATAGGCAATAGGCTTCTTGTAAAGGTATTACTTTTACTAGTAATTAGAATGGTATTTCAATGCACTTAACTTTTAACTTTTGAGAGTTGATCAAAACAGTTCTCTTTTGGATATATAATAACAATGAGATATTCTGTAGCCTACTGATTATCAGTTTGTCGCATGTTTAGACCTTGTATGTGTGTTGCACAACACATGTTGCACTTGGCGATCATGGTGGGGATTGATATGGTAGTAGTGGACCATGATGGTCATAAAAGAAGTGAAGGAGCAGTACCCCCCAATTATGGTGGGGTAATTCACACTCTGGTTTTGGCCAACATTAAAGACGTTAGTCGACCAACTTCTCTTATAATAGCTTTGGATTGGCCAAGCCCGTGGCGTCCCCCCAGTCTATGGGTGTCCCACGTACACTTATCTGAAGTAACACTATATTAAAACAGAGGTAAAACAGACGCACCCAGATTTAGGTTGGTCAAGCAGCATTTTGCTCTTCTAAACGGAAATAACTCGTCTTTGCAAACCAAGTACACTTGAATCCGTGCCGAATATTAGTCGTCACTAATCTGACGCAAAAATTGCGGTAACATACAAATCTGTTTCTACTTGGGAAAATAATTGCAGAGTAATCCTGAATGAATTCAAACGTAACAATTTATCAATTTTGTTCAAAGTTCAAAGTTACTGCGTTCTCTGAAGAGTCTGTGGAACTTTGAATATGAAAAGGTTTTTGTTTCAGGATTGATGAGATGCACGTTCGCTGTTTCTCTTTTTAGATTTCAAATGTTTGTGAATCACATTGTAACCACGTGGCAATTCTATGCTCCTGTACATGGTTTTACTGCAGCTATATTGGAAATAGCAGAGTTTTCCACCGAGGAGACAAACAAATTTAACATAGACACACGTGGCAATTAATTCAGTTTACACAAGATACGTGGCCTAGAATGCATAGCATCTACAACCTTTTACCTAAGTGTTTCATACAACACTTACAGTAAAGCAATCATGTGTTTTAAATAATAAACTTAACTAGAAAAATGCATTTCCGGAGGAACTGCAAAGTGTGCTTGCTCGGGTGCGGTTCACTAACGTTAGCAGGTAGTGGATAAGGGTGCGTTGAAGTTTGCTTGATCTGAGAATTTCAACAATAGTACTTTTTTCAAGATTGTGCAAAAAGGTGAAAATTCATGTGCATTAAGAGACATGTCTACAATGTAGACTAGTGCCAATGGCATTGTTTATGTGGCTTGGTTGTTGGTTTTGAAATAATTGGTTATGAATATACTGCAGAGAGTGGGAGTGTTTTGGGTGATGAAATAGTATTGAAAAGAAGTTGACAGTCTTCTTATATCGCGTCCTGTGTGAAAGGCCCATTACACATCCCACTGCCATTTCAGGGCTTGAGTTTCGGTGCGGGAATGTGGGGATTGCGCATAATTTAAACCATTCCCGCAAGGTTAGCTTTTATAGTGCGAGAAATTCCCGCACAAATCGCTTCATCTCAGAGCAAATGATTAAAAAATAAATTCACAGATGCAAGAAAAAAGATGTCAAACTGTCTTTTATTTTCGAACTTCCACTGAGTAGACAGATCATATGTTTCACGCTGTCAATGCAGTGGTCTGCGTTGCGCTGATCTTATTCACACTATCGAGTGTGTGCAGCATTCTAACATTGAGTCATAATGAGCTGTTTGTGAAGAAATTATCCGCTTCCAAATTATGTCATTTTAATCACTATATTGAAACATTAAAAAACAATTTGCTCTTTATGGTGTGCGAGTGATAGAGTGCGGCAGCAACGAACCATCAGCTTGCAGCGTAACAACATTGAATGCTCGGCCGAACAACTGATCATAGCTGTAGAGGGCGTCTTATTATTTTTTATCTCAATAAATATATCTAGTAGTAAAGCTAATGCAAGGGCTAGAAATCAATTAATCTTTTACTGATACTTCCTTGTCATCATGGAGAGCGCGGTTCATGGTTGCATAGCAACGACAGACGCACGGGACAGCAAGCGCTTGTGGAAAGGAGAGAGCAGCGCGCTCGCGCTTTCCACTTGTTTTTACACAGGTGCGTTCCATTCGACAGGGTCCATACGCAGTGTTCACTGCTCACCTACTCCCTGAGCACAGTATATCAGTTGAAGTGGACTTCACTGACAATAACCGCTCATTTGAAACGCCCTGCAAACGTCATCAAAGAAAGTCAACGACGGGGTCGCGCAGATTATATAACATAAATAGGACTACATATTTTAATTTTTATTATTATATTATATATTTACAATTATATTGCACTACTTTACAACTACCTAAAATAAAATCACTTTACTTCACAAACTAGCTAAGCTGGCTGCATTCACTGAGGTAAATAATCATCAAAAATAGTATATGTAATATTCACAACAATAACCGTTAAAAATACTGTCATTTGTATAACAATGGCGAAATGTATGAATACTTACACACATACGTAAACTCCTCCATCGTTACGCCCGTTTCACACATACTCCGTGTGCAGTGCGTGTGCGGTCCGTGTTGCAGTGCGTATGCGGTGCAGGAGCAGCACGCGCAATAGTGCTTTCACATATGCTGTGTTTGCAGTGCGGAACTGATCCGCGGCTGTAGCCACAAACACATAGACCTACTCATTATTTTTATTTCAAATCCAGAAGTATCAGCAACTTTTATTTAAAAAAGTTTTAGGATTCTCTTTGTAGGCTACACATCCTCCCTTGTCTGTCTTGGCGTCGCTCTATCTTTTTGAGCTGACTAATATAAACGCCAACGAGGAGGAGAAAGAAGCGTCGACAGATCAAAGAATTGTCTTTAGAATTGTATTTTTGTTTTCTTTGTTAGGCTAGTTGTTGTCCGTGCTGTTAAATTTTGTTCACTGGATGGAATGTTCGTTATTATTGTGAGTCTTTGTGACGTCTGTTGTGAGTGAGTAAATAAATAATTGCACTGATTCCGCCATTTACTTGTTCTTGTTTAGGATCTCTTCTCTCAGAGTTGATATTTTTATGAGAGGTCGTAACACAACATATTATTCAATACATTACTTCTAGATTATATATTAAGTTGCTCAAACAGTGGTAAAATATTGAACCATGTAGCTACTTATATTAAAATTGCATACATTTTAAATTAAAACTTAATTTACAAAAACAGCAGATTCATACCTTTTCTATTTAAATCGTTATACAAAGTCTTGCATGTCACACCTAACTTGTTTTTCCACCTCCACGAATGAGACGAGTGTCGTTATGTTGCCTTGTTGAAGTAAATTGTAGTTTTCCTTGCTTTACCTCATCTTAAAATAAAAAGATGACTGTGAAAAATGGTACTATTTAATTAAATGCATTCATGGTAAGATTACTAGCCTACATTGTATTTAATTAAATGCATTTATGGTGAAATTATTACATTTTCATGTCAATCTGTGTGCATTTTAAACACGAACCATGCGTTGTCACTTTAATTCAGCGTTTGCAGCAGAGCAAAAAATAGACTCGGTACGGAAACGATCGCTGCACTGCTGTATACGCACCGCAACTGGAACGGATCGACGGACTGCATCCATGTGCAGTGTGAAAGCTCTAACCTGTTAACATGGGTGCAGAAAAAAATACGCACCGCACACGCACTGCAAACGGAGTATGTGTGAAACGGGCGTTAGTTATGACCGTTCTGACTGGTGATGACGTGGTGCGCGAAATGACAGTTGGGTGATCATCGCTCTCCACTTCCTGTGAAGTGATGTATCGATGTTCCCTTATTCCCTGCCGTGCGCAGTGCCCTTCGAACTGTTCGCTCCCTTCTGATTGGAATCTCACTTAAGATGGCGGAAAACCCTGTGAAGTCCACTTCGCAGTCCACAACGCACCTCTAGAGCGACGTTGTTGATTGTTTGAGCATGTGACTGCGCATTTCTCCTTGTTTTCTATTGTTATGTGCAGCATATTTTCCGTGCGCACAAACACAGCCACAGACAATGAATTGTTTGTTCGGTTAGCGAAGAAGAGCATGATGTATTTTGTATAAAGTTTTTTTTTTTATTTATTTTTTATTAACTGTTTTGAGAACTGGGAATGCACAATTCATGCATACAAATCTGTATATATTAATAAATGAAGATGATTAAATTAGGCCGATGCAAAAAACGAAATTCAGGCCCTTGCATTTATTAAGACAAACCAAGTAAAAACGAATGCAGACACTGACTAGGCAGCTCTGTGAAATGTAATACAACAGTGCCACCTACTGTCTAAATGCATTAACATTAAAAGTGTGAGGTGAAACTCTTTTGCATAGACATAGGTAAATGGGTTTGTCTATTAGCCTGAAATATATATATATATTTTTTAAATTCAGATCTTGTGCTTCCTCACATTGGAGTCCCAAATTCATGTACAAAGTTTGGTTTCGATACGTGACAGAGTTCCTGAGATATGGACGACTTCCTGTTTTGGCGACTACGCCGCTGATTTTGTTTGGCTGTGACGGGCAAACGCTTACGAAAATCAAAAATCCTTCTAGTAACTTTTGTGAGGCTTGGTCCAAGGATCATGGGCGTCTAGTTTCGTGAAGTTTGGACCAAATTTGTGACCTGTGAAACTTTAGTTTCGCTTTCTGTTCAATCCACTATGGCGGACAAACGACATGGACTCGTGATGTCATCTTCGCGAGCAACTTACACCGGTACTGACCGAACGTTTTAAAGTTGGAACGGTGTCTCTGTCTCAAAGGGCCTAGGCGCAGGAGCTGGCCAAAATTTTTCTCCCGGGAATAATAATAATAATAAAAATAACTAGAAAAATGCATTTCCGGAGGAACTGCAAAGTGTGCTTGCTCGGGTGCAGTGCACTTACGTTAGCAGGTAGTGGATAGATGCGAGAAAAAATGCGAGAATGTGAGAAAAAAGATGTCAAACTGTCTTTTATTTTCGAATTTAATTCCTCAATCAGCGCTGGACCGGCATTTTCTATCTTCCGCTGAGCCCTGGCCGTAGACAGATCATGTGTTTTACCCTGTCAATGCAGTGGTCTGCGTTGCGCTGATCTTATTCACACTATCGTGTGTAGGTGCAGCATTCTAACATTGAGTCATAATGAGCTGTTTATGAAGAAATTATCCGCTTCCTAATTATGTCATTTTAATCACGAAATTGAAACATTAAAAAACAATTTGCTCTTTATGGTGTGCGAGTGATAGAGCGCGGCAGCAACGAACCATCAGCTTGCAGCGTAACAACATTGAATGCTCGGCCGAAAAGCTGATCATAGCTGTACAGGGCGCCTTATTATTTTTCATCTCCATAAATATATCTAGTAGTAAAGCTAATGCAAGGGCTAGAAATCAAGTAATCTTTTGCTGATACTTCCTTAGCTGTGTCTGAAACCGCTCACTCGTTCACTAATCCCTACATAGTGAATGGCAGTTGAGTGCACTACATCAGCAAAGAATTTGGACGCTGACATAATTATCACGCGCCAGAGAGCTCAGACAATTTGTCATAAACATTACCTACCCATCTTTAATATTTCCTTTTTTTGGCTGTGTGAATTGTATGTAACCATTGCATGTATGTATTTTTCACGTTTATTGCGTTATTTGATTAAAAAAAAAGATAATAAAAACACTTGCTTGTCATATTTATTTACTTTTTTAATTTATATGTGAAAATAAAAGAGAACAAAACACTACACAACACATTTGATTTTTCAAATATAGACATAACGGTATGTATAAAATAACCAGGCGTCTGGTCTTATAAATGATTGTTTTCTAACTCGGGTGCACCGTTGCCATGGTGGCATTTTTGTTTATTTTTCATTCGCGCTCAATCGCCTTATCGTGATGGATTGTGGGAAATAGTGTCTCAGCAAGTGTACATCGTAAGTACACTCGAATTCAGAGAGGATTGTGGATAAAAGTAGTGAAGAATGTAGGGAATGATGTCGTTCACTCAGAATTCGGACACCACTACAAAATGGCCGACACCCTAAATAGTGCACTATATAGTGGATAGGGAGCGATTTCAGACACAGATCTTGTCATCATGGAGAGCGCAGTTCATGGTTGCATAGCAACGACAGACGCCACAGGAGAACAAGCGAAAGGAGACAGCGGCGCGCTCGCGCTTTCCACTTGTTTTTACACATCTAATGTGCGTTCCATTCGACAGGGTCCATATGCAGTGTTCACTGCTCCCCTACTCCCTGAGCACAGTATATCAGTTGAAGTGGACTTCACTGACAATAACCGCTCATTAGAAACACCCAGCAAATGTCATCAAAGAAAGTCAACGACGGAGTCGCGCAGATTATGATATAACAAATATATATAGGACTACATTCATATTTTAATTTTTATTATTATATTATATATTTACAATTATATTGCAGTATTTTACAACTACCTAAAATAAAATCACTTTACTTCACAAACTAGCTAAGCTGGCTGCATTCACTGAGGTAAATTATAATCATCAAAAATAGTATATGTAATATTCACAACAATAACCGTTAAAAATACTGTCATTTGTATAACAATGGCGAAATGTATTACTTACACACATACGTAAACTCCTCCATCGTTAGTTATTATGACCGTTCTGACTGGTGATGACCTGATGCGCGAAATGACAGTTGGGTGTGTGATCATCGCTCTCCACTTCCTGTGAAGTGATGTATCGATGTTCCCTTATTCCCTATGCCGTGCGCAGTGCCCTTCGAACTGAACATGTTCGCTCCCTTCGGATTAGACTCTAACTTAAGATGGCGGAATACCCTGTGAAGTCCACTTCGCAGTCCACAACGCACCTCTAGAGCGACGTTATTGATTGTTTGAGCATGTGACTGCGCGTTTCTCCTTGTTTTCTATTGTTATGCGCAGCATATTTCCCGCGCGCACAAACACAGCCACAGACAATTAATTGTTTGTTCGGTTATCGAAGAAGAGCCTGATGTATTTTGTATAAAGTTTTTTTTATTTTTTATTAACTGCTTTAAGGATTGGAAATGCACAATTCATGCATACAAATCTGTATATATTAATAAATGAAGATGATTAAAATAGACCAATGCAAAAAACGAAATTCATGCCTGCATTTATTAAGACAAACCTGGTAAAAACAAATGCAGTCTATACACTGACTTGGCTGCTCTGTGAAATGTAATACAACAGTGCCACCTACTGTCTAAATGCATTACCTAACATTAAAAGGTGAAACTCTTGCATAGATATAGGTAAATGGGTTTGTCTATTAGCCTGAAATAAAAAAAAATATAAAAAAATTCAGATCTTGTACATCCTCACATTGGAGTCCCGAGTTCATGTATAAAGTTTGGTTTCGATACGTGACAGAGTTCCTGAGATATGGACGACTTCCTGTTTGGCGACTACGCCGCTGATTTCGTTTGGCTGTGACGGGCAAACGCTTCCGAAAATCAAAAATCCTTCTAGTAACTTTGATGAGGCTTGCTCCAATGATCATGTACGTCTAGTTTCGTGAAGTTCGGACCAAATTTGTGACCTGTGAAACTTTAGTTTCGCTTTCTGTTCAATCCAATATGGCGGACAAACGACATGGACTTGTGATGTCATCTTCGCGAGCAACTTACACCGGTGCTGACCGGACGTTTTAAAGTTGGAATGGTGTCTCTGTCTCAAAGGGCCTAGGCGCAGGAGCTGGCCAAATAGCTGGGGGGGGGGGGTTGCCAAATAATGTAAATTTTTTTAATTTTTTTTTTTATCTTGTACATCCTCACTTTGGAGTCTCGAGTTAATGTACAAAGTTTGGTTTCGATACGTGACAGCGTTCCTGAGATATGAACTACTTCCTGTTTTGGCGACTACGCCCCCGATTTCGTTTGGCTGTGACGGGCAAACGCTTCCGAAAATCAAAAATCCTTCTAGTAACTTTGGTGAGGCTTGCTCCAAGGATCATGTACGTCCAGTTTCGTGAAGTTCAGACTAAATTTGTGACCTGTGAAACTTTTGTTTCGTTTTCTGTTCAATCCACTATGGCGGACGAACGACATGGACTCGTGTTGTCATCTTCGCGAGCAACTTACACCGGTACTGACCGAACGTTTTAAAGTTGGAACGGTGTCTCTGTCTCAAAGGGTCTAGGCGCAGGAGCTGGCCAAAATTTTTCTCCCGGGAATAATAATAATAACTAGAAAAATGCATTTCCGGAGGAACTGCAAAGTGTGCTTGCTCGGGTGCAGTGCACTAACGTTAGCAGGTAGTGGATAGATGCGAGATGCGATAAAAAATGCGAGAATGCGAGAAAAAAGATGTCAAACTGTCTTTTATTTTCGAATTTAATTCCTCAATCAGCGCTGGACCAGCATTTTCTGTCTTCCGCTGAGCCCTGGCCGTAGACAGATCATGTGTTTTACCCTGTCAATGCAGTGGTCTGCGTTGCGCTGATCTTATTCACACTATCGAGTGTAGGTGCAGCATTCTAACATTGAGTCACAATGAGCTGTTTATGAAGAAATTATCCGCTTCCTAATTCATTTTAATCACGAAATTGAAACATTAAAAAACAATTTGCTCTTTATGGTGTAGCGAATACGACTTTGGGTAAATTTGAATTAGCTCAAGAATATAGGGAATTGTGGAAATATTAATAAGTATTAATAATTCATAAGTCGCATGTACCTTTATTTTATCAATTATAGAGATTAACTGGTTCTGTAACTGATCTAATCGTTATTCGTCCAGCGAATAAAGGTGAGATTATCACAGTTAAGAAGGGTTATCTCTTTACAAACTCCAAGAAAGTTTGATCTCCTGGCCACGGACATCAAATCTTCTGAGTTTATTAATTAAAACTACTGAATGTAGTCTAATATCGAGCTTGTAGCTGGATCTTTTGTTTCATTGACTTTAGAATGGTGGGTTTTCAAACACAGAGACAGTGAAAGGTATAAATGGATTTTAATAAATGTGACTAAAGATTATATGAGCTACGAATAGAAACGTACGTAAAAATGCAAACAATAAACACAAACAAACATTTAAACAATAATAACATACGTGATAAGAATAAAATGAAATGAAAGAAAGAAAGAGAGAAAAAGAGAGAAGGGAAAAGCTAGTAATTGTTACATACAGAAACCTAAACAGTTGGACCCCAGAAAAGCAGCTTTTATCAGATAAATATACTTGCAAGTCTGTTCTCTGTTTGGTTGATGCTGAAAGCGCGGACGAGGTCCTGTTTCGACTGCGTCTTCCGGTGTCGCGGGAAGCTTGAAAAGGCTCACTGAAATGTAACGTTACCGAGAAAGTTCGTCTTCATCTTCCGTGAAGGAAGAGGCAAATATAACTTAGTTGCAAAGGAACGGCTGCTACGACTCGAACATGTGTTTGTCCGAGGCCTTCCGGGATGTTCCTCGGGGAAGCGTCGCGCCGGTAGAAGAGGAGGAAGGATGAGAGCGAGGTGAGAGAGAGAGAGGTGAGAGAGCCCGCTGTGTTTTGAAGGAGCTCAAGTCACGCCCCCTTGCGTGCGTGACCCAATCGCCTGGGAGGACGTATTGTGGTCATGTCCTTTCATTTGGAAAGGTACACGCCTCTTCTAACTAATGCTGGCGGAATAAACTTCGTTCATAAACATTTATAAAACTGGTATTAATCAAATAATGCATCCTCTAATATTCTGTGCTAAATATTCAACACCGTTGTGTTCTTCTGAACAAAACAATACCGCGAATGACAATTCTGTTAGTCAACAACACAAAGAAACAGGATTTCTCGTGATTACATGCATATTAAACTGATTACATATCAATAAAGCTTATAGATATCGTATTTCGGGTATAAGTATCATAAGCACAGCAAGAAATACATTTTAAACATTTTAAAAAGGTAATTTTGACCACAAGTGGTCGGGCATGATAAGGAGTCTGTGTTTTGTGTGTGTGTATGCAGAGTCGTGCACACGTGGAACCGCGTGGCGAACTTTGTCCTTCGTTTTCAGTGTGAATATCTTCTTGAGTTGATGAGATTAACTCAGGGGACCTGACCGAGCATCTGCTAACACTGTTGTTTTGTTTTGAGGGGTTAATCAGTACCTTTTGTTTGTTGATTAGATTTGATTGATCAACACAAAGGCAGACCTGATCATCTGCTTTCCGTTACAATGGTGTGCGTGTGATAGAGCGCGGCAGCAACGAACCATCAGCTTGCAGCGTAACAACATTGAATGCTCGGCCGAAAAGCTGATCATAGCTGTACAGGGCGCCTTATTATTTTTCATCTCCATAAATATATCTAGTAGTAAAGCTAATGCAAGGGCTAGAAATCTAGTAATCTTTTGCTGATACTTCCTTAGCTGTGTCTGAAACCGCTCACTCGTTCACTAATCCCTACATAGTGAATGGCAGTTGAGTGCACTACATCAGCAAAGAATTTGGACGCTGACATAATTATCACGCGCCAGAGAGCTCGGACAATTTGTCATAAACATTACCTACCCATCTTTAATATTTCCTTTTTTTGGCTGTATGAATTGTATGTAACCATTGTATGCATGTATTTTTCACGTTTATTGCGTTATTTGATTAAAAAAAAAGATAATAAAAACTAGGGCTGTCAATCGATTAAAATTTTTAATCGCGATTAATCGCATGATTGTCATGAGTTAACTCGCGATTAATCGCATTTAATCGCACATTTTTTATTTGTTCTAAATATACCTTAAATTAATACTTTTTAAGTGTGTAATACTCTAATCAACGTGGGCATTGATAAATATAGATGCTTTATGCAAATGTATGTTTATTATTGAAACCATAGTCAATATAGCATGAAGACAAGACATGTTTCAAAGGTCATAGATGTTTTTCAAAGAACTTGTTTATGTCTATTAGACACATGTAGAAAGAACAAAGAAATACCAGGTTCCCATTACTTCTCTTTCTTTGCACTGAGCAATTTACTAACACAAAAATGTTTAGATTTTTGCATGACAGGGCAGCTCTTCTGAAAATGCTAAATGTACATTTAGCATTTATTATTACATTGTAGTTTGTCTCTCTCTGTGCCCATTTTGATGAAGCTAAATTCTCAATACATTCTCAATAAAACGTATATTTTACTGTTTCTGTTGTCAAACAACGGAATGAATTTGAAATGGTGACTGAAACGGGACCAAATAAACATAACCAGCTCTCCCTTCCAAGACGTTAATCTGCACAAAAATTCTGATAATCGATCCGTCGTCTGGTGAAATCAAATACACATAAGCTAAAGACAATATCCGTGCTCTGATTTCGGCTATATTTGTAAAATTAGAGAAGCAACATAATATCTGTGTTTAACTGAATTAAAGCGCTGCTCCTCCGCGTGAGACGCAGAGAGGGAGAGCGAGAGAGAGAGAGGCGCGCGCGCGTGCTGAGAGAGCAGTGCCGGCGGTACCGGTAGGCTATATTCTCAGAAACTAAATAAGGTTTGGGCGCTTTGTTGAAGGGAAAAAAATCGCTAAAGGGGTCTGCAATGTCGCAAAGTAGCCAACACTGAGTATCTCCATTTCTCCAACTAGGGGTTGGGTCACGGGTCAAACAGAAAATAGGCCTACGCGCTGCGTTAATCGTCCGTTAAAAAAATTAGTGCCGTTAATATGATTTTGCGTTAACGCGTTATTAACGTGCTAAATTTGACAGCCCTAATAAAAACACTTGCTTGTCATATTTATTTACTTTTTTCATTTATATGTGAAAATAAAAGAGAACAAAACACTACACAACACATTTGATTTTTCAAATATAGATATAACGGTATATATAAATAAATAACCAGGCGTCTGGTCTTATAAATGATTGTTTTCTAACTCGCGTGCACCGTTGCCATGGTGACATTTTTGTTTATTTTTCATTTGCGCTCTATCGCCTTATCGTGTTGGATTGTGGGAAATAGTTTCTCAGCAAGTGTACATCGTATGTACACTCGAATTCAGAGAGGATTGTGGATAAAAGTAGTGAAGAATGTAGGGAATGATGTCGTTCACTCAGAATTCGGACACCACTACAAAATGGCCGACACCCTAAATAGTGCACTATATAGTGGATAGGGAGCGATTTCAGACACAGCTCTTGTCATCATGGAGAGCGCAGTTCATGGTTGCATAGCAACGACAGACGCCACAGGAGAACAAGCGAAAGGAGACAACGGCGCGCTCGCGCTTTCCAGTTGTTTTTACACATCTAATGTGCGTTCCATTCGACAGGGTCCATATGCAATGTTCACTGCTCCCCTACTCCCTGAGCACGGTATATCAGTTGAAGTGGACTTCACTGACAATAACCGCTCATTTGAAATGCCCAGCAAATGTCATCAAAGAAAGTCAACGACGGAGTCGCGCAGATTATGATATAACAAATATATATAGGACTACATTCATATTTTAATTTTTTTATTATTATATTATATATTTACAATTATATTGCACTATTTTACAACTACCTAAAATAAAATCACTTTACTTCACAAACTAGCTAAGCTGGCTGCATTCACTGAGGTAAATTATAATCATCAAAAATAGTATATGTAATATTCACAACAATAACCGTTAAAAATACTGTCATTTGTATAACAATAGCGAAATGTATTACTTACACACATACGTAAACTCCTCCATCGTTAGTTATGACCGTTCTGACTGGTGATGACGTGGTGCGCGAAAGTTGGGTGTGTGATCATCGCTCTCCACTTCCTGTGAAGTGATGTATCGATGTTCCCTTATTCCCTATGCCGTGCGCAGTGCCCTTCGAACTGAACATGTTCGCTCCCTTCGGATTAGACTCTAACTTAAGATGGCGGAATACCCTGTGAAGTCCACTTCGCAGTCCACAACGCACCTCTAGAGCGACGTTGTTGATTGTTTGAGCATGTGACTGCGCGTTTCTCCTTGTTTTCTATTGTTATGCGCAGCATATTTCCCGCGCGCACAAACACAGCCACAGACAATTAATTGTTTGTTCGGTTATCGAAGAAGAGCATGATGTATTTTGTATAAAGTTTTTTTTATTTTTTATTAACTGCTTTGAGGATTGGAAATGCACAATTCATGCATACAAATCTGTATATATTAATAAATGAAGATGATTAAAATAGACCAATGCAAAAAACGAAATTCATGCCTGCATTTATTAAGACAAACCTGGTAAAAACGAATGCAGTCTATATACACTGACTTGGCTGCTCTGTGAAATGTAATACAACAGTGCCACCTACTGTCTAAATAAATGCATTAACATCAAAAGGTGAAACACTTGCATAGACATAGGTAAATGGGTTTGTCTATTAGCCTGAAATAAAAAAAAAAAAAAAAAAATTCAGATCTTGTGCTTCCTCACATTGGAGTCCTGAGTTCATGTATAAAGTTTGGTTTTAATACGTGACAGAGTTCCTGAGATATGGACGACTTCCTGTTTGGCGACTACGCCGCTGATTTCGTTTGGCTGTGACGGGCAAACGCTTCCGAAAATCAAAAATCCTTCTAGTAACTTTGATGAGGCTTTGTCCACGGATCGTGTACGTCTAGTTTCGTGAAGTTTGCACCAAATTTGTGACCTGTGAAACTTTAGTTTCACTTTCTGTTCAATCAAATATGGCGGACAAACGACATGGACTTGTGATGTCATCTTCGCGAGCAACTTACACCAGTGCTGACCGGACGTTTTAAAGTTGGAATGGTGTCTCTGTCTCAAAAGGCCTAGGCGCAGGAGCTGGCCAAAAAACTGGGGGGGGGGGGTTGCCAAATAATGTAAAATTTTGTAATTTTTTTATTTTTTTTTATCTTGTACATCCTCACATTGGAGTCTTGAGTTAATGTACAAAGTTTGGTTTCGATACGTGACAGCGTTCCTGAGATATGAACTACTTCCTGTTTTGGCGACTACGCCGCCGATTTCGTTTGGCTGTGACGGGCAAACGCTTCCGAAAATCAAAAATCCTTCTAGTAACTTATGTGAGGCTTGGTCCAAGGATCATGTACGTCCAGTTTCGTGAAGTTCGGACCAAATTTGTGACCTGTGAAACTTTAGTTTCGCTTCCTGTTCAATCCACTATGGCGAACAAACGACATGGACTTGTGATGTCATCTTCGCGAGCAACTTACACCGGTACTGACCGAACGTTTTAAAGTTGGAACGGTGTCTCTGTCTTAAAGGGCCTAGGCGCAGGAGCTGGCCAAAATTTTTTTCCCGGGAATAATAATAATAATAATAATAATAAAAAGAAAACATAAGAAGAACAATAAGTGTGCTGCTTTCAGCAAGCACACTTAATAACTAGAAAAGTGCATTTCCGGAGGAACTGCAAAGTGTGCTTGCTCGGGTGCAGTGCACTAACGTTAGCAGGTAGTGGATAAGGGTGCGTTGAAGTTTGCTTGATGTGAGAATTTCAACAATAGTACTTTTTTCAAGATTGTGCATATAAAGTTAGGCAAGGCCAAACAGCGTTATCCATGTTGTTGCGATTGCATCGCTAGAGTAAGCTAATAGTGAAACTGATAGCGTTCTTCATTTAATTACAATATGAGGACTGACGGTAGGCTATAAAAAACAGCGTTTCTGTGTAGGTGATGACAGTCTTAATTTACTGTATCCAATAAGCCAATACAAAACTTACCCAGCTGTTCTGTGGTTGAGTGTTCCCTTTGATTAGGAACAAATTTACTATCTCAAATTAAGGTCAACCGTAATTAGCGATGCTTTGATTGCTGCTGTCAAGATGGTTGTCATCACCTACACAGAAACGCTGATTTTTATAGCCTACCGTCAGTCCTCATATTGTAATTAAATGAAGAACGCTATCAGTTTCACTAGCTTACTCTAGCGATGCAATCGCAAATCATGGATAACGCTGTTTGGCCTTGCCTAACTTTATATGACATATGTGCCATATGCTAGAGTTACACATCCCGCTGCCATTTCAGGGCTTGAATTTCGGTGCGGGAATGTGGGGATTGCGCATTTACATGAATAAGCAAAATGCTTTTTAATGCCCCGCGGAAACCCTGGCTGATCATAGCTGTACAGGGCGCCTTATTATTTTTCATCTCCATAAATATATATAGTAGTAAAGCCAAGGCCGTAACCAGGGTTTGAAAATTAGTGAGGTCTGGGGTGAGGTGCAGGGCCGGATTAAGAATTCAGAGGCCCCTGGGCACAATATCTTGTAGGCCCCCCCTAAGGCAGGCCAAATGTATAGTTTGTCCAAGTACATTTTAGGACATTAAAAGGAACTTTGTTGTACTATGCTGGAGTAAAGTTAATAAATTATCGTTCTTTCCCATAGGATTTTTAAAACTATGTTGGGTAAACCTCTGTCCCTCTAGGGGGGTTCGGGGACATGCTCCCCCGCAAGAAAATTTTGTACATTTTAAAGTTAAATGCATCAGTCTGGTGCACTTTGAGAGCTCAAAATTAAGAGCTTCAACGGGCTTCAACCATAGACTGTAAAAAAATGGCTTCAACCCATGAACTGTGCACAAAGAAAAAGCATTGACTTGTACCTGGACATTAAAGAGGGCTCAAACATATTTTTTAGTTATGATATAGAGTCTCAGTCTACATTAAATTATCACTGGTGTTTTAGGACGCCAAACAATTAGTATAATAATATAATAATGATTTATATAATTATTCCTATGACATAAAATAGCCTATAAACGTACTGTATTAAATGAAAATGAATATTTCAAAAGTATATTTTACATTACACTAAAGGAAAATTACAATACTTTTGTCCTAATGTCTTCTTCACTTGCAAGAAATAAACTCTTTGTTCGCGTGAGCAAAGTGCAAACTTTTATTTAAATCACGCAGCACAAACATAATGCCTATATAAGATACTTAAAGTCTTGTGCTGTTTTATAAAGCACAAAACCATATCATGGTTTCGATTTTAGTTCGTTGGCAAAATATAACGCTAGAGACCTTTATGTTAGGCTATACATTTTACATCTCATGTGTATTGGGAAAAGGGAGAAGAGCGAGTTCGGCAAAAGGCGGATTCGAACTCGAGTCGAACGCGTCAAAAACTACTTTGTTTTAAGCACCTCACGCACGCTCTCAAGCCCCGTTCACTGTTCTACCTTCTCGCAGCAACATGAATTGCAAACACACATGTGACGTGGTTTAAACGGCTAATTAATCATTCAGAGAGCTTGAAATTTTACTTTTGAATACAAAAAAATTACCGAGGTCCGGACCTCGGTGAAATCATAGCTGGCTACGGCCACGAGTAAAGCTAACGCAAGGGCTAGAAATCTATTAATCTTTTGATGATACTTCCTTGTCATCATGGCGATCGGAGTTCACGGTTGCATAGCAACGACAGACGCCACGGGACAGCAAGCGCTTGTGGAAAGGAGAGAGCGGCGCGCTCGCGCTTTCCACTTGTTTTTACACATCTAGAGAGACGTTGTTGATTGTTTGAGCATGTGACTGCACGTTTCTCCTTGTTTTCTGTTGTTATGCGCAGCATATTTCCCGCGCGCACAAACACAGCCACAGACAATTAATTGTTCGGTTAGCGAAGAAGACCGAATGTATGATGCATAGGCTAATAATCTTTAGACACCCCCCCCCCCCCCCATGTGACCCATGTAAGCGGTGGAATTCCCTCCCAGTTTAAAAAACGAAATTCAGGCCCTGCATTTATTAAGGCAAACCTAGTAAAAACTAATGCAGTCTATACACTGACTTGGCAGCTCTGTGAAATGTAATACAACAGTGCCACCTACTGTCTAAATGCATTAACATTAAAAGTCTGAGTTGAAACCTAGACATAGGTAAATGGGTTTGTCAATTAGCCTGAAATAAAAAAATAAATTAAACAATTCAGATCTTGTACATCCTCACCTTAGAGTCTTGAGTTAATGTACAAAGTTTGGTTTCGATACGTGACAGCGTTCCTGAAATATGAACTACTTCCTGTTTTGGCGACTACGCCGCCGATTTCGTTTGGCTGTGACGGGTAAACGCTTCCAAAAATAAAAAATCCTTCTAGTAACTTTTGTAAGGCTTGCTCCAAGGATCATGTACGTCTAGTTTCGTGAAGTTCGGACCAAATTTGTGACCTGTGAAACTTTAGTTTCGCTTTCTGTTCAATCCACTATGGCGGACAAACGACATGGACTTGTGATGTCATCTTCGCGAGCAACTTACACCGGTACTGACCGAACGTTTTAAAGTTGGAACGGTGTCTCTGTCTCAAAGGGCCTAGGTGCAGGAGCTGGCCAAAATTTTTCTCCCGGGAATAATAATAATAATAATAATAATAATAATAATAAGAAAACTTAAGAAGAACAATAAGTGTGCGCTTTCAGCAAGCACACTTAATAACTAGAAAAATGCATTTCCGGAGGAACTGCAAAGTGTGCTTGCTCGGGTGCAGTGCACTTAAGTTAGCAGGTAGTGGATAGATGCGAGAAAAAATGCGAGAATGTGAGAAAAAAGATGTCAAACTGTCTTTTATTTTCGAATTTAATTCCTCAATCAGCGCTGGACCGGCATTTTCTATCTTCCGCTGAGCCCTAGCCGTAGACAGATCATGTGTTTTACCCTGTCAATGCAGTGGTCTGCGTTGCGCTGATCTTATTCACACTATCGAGTGTAGGTGCAGCATTCTAACATTGAGTCATAATGAGCTGTTTATGAAGAAATTATCCGCTTCCTAATTATGTCATTTTAATCACGAAATTGAAACATTAAAAAACAATTTGCTCTTTATGGTGTGCGAGTGATAGAGAGGATTGTGGATAAAAGTAGTGAAGAATGTAGGGAATGATGTCGTTCACTCAGAATTCGGACACCACTACAAAATGGCCGACACCCTAAATAGTGCACTATATAGTGGATAGGGAGCGATTTCAGACACAGATCTTGTCATCATGGAGAGCGCAGTTCATGGTTGCCGCATAGCAACGACAGACGCCAGACGCCACAGGAGAACAAGCGAAAGGAGACAGCGGCGCACTCGCGCTTTCCACTTGTTTTTACAAATCTAATGTGCGTTCCATTCGACAGGGTCCATATGCAGTGTTCACTGCTCCCCTACTCCCTGAGCACGGTATATCAGTTGAAGTGGACTTCACTGACAATAACCGCTCATTAGAAACACCCAGCAAATGTCATCAAAGAAAGTCAACGACGGAGTCGCGCAGATTATGATATAACAAATATATATAGGACTACATTCATATTTTAATTTTTATTATTATATTATATATTTACAATTATATTGCACTATTTTACAACTACCTAAAATAAAATCACTTTACTTCACAAACTAGCTAAGCTGGCTGCATTCACTGAGGTAAATTATAATCATCAAAAATAGTATATGTAATATTCACAACAATAACCGTTAAAAATACTGTCATTTGTATAACAATGGCGAAATGTATTACTTACACACATACGTAAACTCCTCCATCGTTAGTTATGACCGTTCTGACTGGTGATGACCTGATGCGCGAAATGACAGTTGGGTGTGTGATCATCGCTCTCCACTTCCTGTGAAGTGATGTATCGATGTTCCCTTATTCCCTATGCTGTGCGCAGTGCCCTTCGAACTGAACATGTTCGCTCCCTTCGGATTAGAACTTAAGATGGCGGAATACCCTGTGAAGTCCACTTCGCAGTCCACAACGCACCTCTAGAGCGACGTTGTTGATTGTTTGAGCATGTGACTGTGCGTTTCTCCTTGTTTTCTATTGTTATGCGCAGCATATTTCCCGCGCGCACAAACACAGCCACAGACAATTAATTGTTTGTTCGGTTATCGAAGAAGAGCATGATGTATATTGTATAAAGTTTTTTTTTTTTTTATTAACTGCTTTGAGGATTGGAAATGCACAATTCATGCATACAAATCTGTATATATTAATAAATGAAGATGATTAAAATAGACCAATGCAAAAAACGAAATTCATGCCTGCATTTATTAAGACAAACCTGGTAAAAACGAATGCAGTCTATACACTGACTTGGCTGCTCTGTGAAATGTAATACAACAGTGCCACCTACTGTCTAAATGCATTACCTAACATCAAAAGGTGAAACTCTTGCATAGACATAGGTAAATGGGTTTGTCTATTAGCCTGAAATAAAAAAAAAAGAAAGAAAATTCAGATCTTGTACATCCTCACATTGGAGTCCCGAGTTCATGTATAAAGTTTGGTTTCGATATGTGACAGAGTTCCTGAGATATGGACGACTTCCTGTTTGGCGACTACGCCGCTGATTTCGTTTGGCTGTGACGGGCAAACGCTTCCGAAAATCAAAAATCCTTCTAGTAACTTTGATGAGGCTTGCTCCAATGATCATGTACGTCTAGTTTCGTGAAGTTCGGACCAAATTTGTGACCTGTGAAACTTTAGTTTCGCTTTCTGTTCAATCCAATATGGCGGACAAACGACATGGACTTGTGATGTCATCTTCGCGAGCAACTTACACCGGTGCTGACCGGACGTTTTAAAGTTGGAATGGTGTCTCTGTCTCAAAGGGCCTAGGCGCAGGAGCTGGCCAAATAGCTGGGGGGGGGGGGGGTTGCCAAATAATGTAAAAAAAAATTTTTTTTTTATCTTGTACATCCTCACATTGGAGTCTCGAGTTAATGTACAAAGTTTGGTTTCGATACGTGACAACGTTCCTGAGATATGAACTACTTCCTGTTTTGGCGACTACGCCGCCGATTTCGTTTGGCTGTGACGGGCAAACGCTTCCGAAAATCAAAAATCCTTCTAGTAACTTTGGTGAGGCTTGCTCCAAGGATCATGTACGTCTAGTTTCGTGAAGTTCGGACCAAATTTGTGACCTGTGAAACTTTAGTTTCATTTTCTGTTCAATCCACTATGGCGGACGAACGACATGGACTCGTGATGTCATCTTCGCGAGCAACTTACACCGGTACTGACCGAACATTTTAAAGTTGGAACGGTGTCTCTGTCTCAAAGGGTCTAGGCGCAGGAGCTGGCCAAAATTTTTCTCCCGGGAATAATAATAACTAGAAAAATGCATTTCCGGAGGAACTGCAAAGTGTGCTTGCTCGGGTGCAGTGCACTAACGTTAGCAGGTAGTGGATAGATGCGAGATGCGAGAAAAAATGCGAGAATGCGAGAAAAAAGATGTCAAACTGTCTTTTATTTTCGAATTTAATTCCTCAATCAGCGCTGGACCGGCATTTTCTATCTTCCTCTGAGCCCTGGCCGTAGACAGATCATGTGTTTTACCCTGTCAATGCAGTGGTCTGCGTTGCGCTGATCTTATTCACACTATCGTGTGTAGGTGCAGCATTCTAACATTGAGTCATAATGAGCTGTTTATGAAGAAATTATCCGCTTCCTAATTATGTCATTTTAATCACGAAATTGAAACATTAAAAAACAATTTGCTCTTTATGGTGTGCGTGTGATAGAGCGCGGCAGCAACGAACCATCAGCTTGCAGCGTAACAACATTGAATGCTCGGCCGAAAAGCTAATCATAGCTGTACAGGGCGCCTTATTATTTTTCATCTCCATAAATATATCTAGTAGTAAAGCTAATGCAAGGGCTAGAAATCTAGTAATCTTTTGCTGATACTTCCTTAGCTGTGTCTGAAACCGCTCACTCGTTCACTAATCCCTACATAGTGAATGGCAGTTGAGTGCACTACATCAGCAAAGAATTTGGACGCTGACATAATTATCACGCGCCAGAGAGCTCGGACAATTTGTCATAAACATTACCTACCCATCTTTAATATTTCCTTTTGTTGGCTGTGTGAATTGAATGTAACCATTGTATGTATGTATTTTTCACGTTTATTGCGTTATTTGATAAAAAAAGATAATAAAAACACTTGCTTGTCATATTTATTTACTTTTTTAATTTATATGTGAAAATAAAAGAGAACAAAACACTACACAACACATTTGATTTTTCAAATATAGACATAACGGTATGTATAAATAAATAACCAGGCGTCTGGTCTTATAAATGATTGTTTTCTAACTCGGGTGCACCGTTGCCATGGTGACATTTTTGTTTATTTTTCATTCGCGCTCAATCGCCTTGTCGTGATGGATTGTGGGAAATAGTGTCTCAGCAAGTGTACATCGTATGTACACTCGAATTCAGAGAGGATTGTGGATAAAAGTAGTGAAGAATGTAGGGAATGATGTCGTTCACTCAAAATTCGGACACCACTACAAAATGGCCGACACCCTAAATAGTGCACTATATAGTGGATAGGGAGCGATTTCAGACACAGCTCTTGTCATCATGGAGAGCGCAGTTCATGGTTGCATAGCAACGACAGACGCCACAGGAGAACAAGCGAAAGGAGACAGCGGCGCGCTCGCGCTTTCCACTTGTTTTTACACATCTAATGTGCGTTCCATTCGACAGGGTCCATATGCAGTGTTCACTGCTCCCCTACTCCCTGAGCATGGTATATCAGTTGAAGTGGACTTCACTGACAATAACCGCTCATTAGAAACGCCCAGCAAATGTCATCAAAGAAAGTCAACGACGGAGTCGCGCAGATTATGATATAACAAATATATATAGGACTACATTCATATTTTAATTTTTATTATTATATTATATATTTACAATTATATTGCACTATTTTACAACTACCTAAAATAAAATCACTTTACTTCACAAACTAGCTAAGCTGGCTGCATTCACTGAGGTAAATTATAATCATCAAAAATAGTATATGTAATATTCACAACTATAACCGTTAAAAATACTGTCATTTGTATAACAATGGCGAAATGTATTACTTACACACATACGTAAACTCCTCCATCGTTAGTTATTATGACCGTTCTGACTGGTGATGACCTGATGCGCGAAATGACAGTTGGGTGTGTGATCATCGCTCTCCACTTCCTGTGAAGTGATGTATCGATGTTCCCTTATTCCCTATGCCATGCGCAGTGCCCTTCGAACTGAACATGTTCGCTCCCTTCGGATTAGACTCTAACTTAAGATGGCGGAATACCCTGTGAAGTCCACTTCGCAGTCCACAACGCACCTCTAGAGCGACGTTGTTGATTGTTTGAGCATGAGACTGTGCGTTTCTCCTTGTTTTCTATTGTTATGCGCAGCATATTTCCCGCGCGCACAAACACAGCCACAGACAATTAATTGTTTGTTCGGTTATCGAAGAAGAGCATGATGTATTTTGTATAAAGTTTTTTTTTTTTATTAACTGCTTTGAGGATTGGAAATGCACAATTCATGCATACAAATCTGTATATATTAATAAATGAAGATGATTAAAATAGACCAATGCAAAAAACGAAATTCATGCCTGCATTTATTAAGACAAACCTGGTAAAAACGAATGCAGTCTATACACTGACTTGGCTGCTCTGTGAAATGTAATACAACAGTGCCACCTACTGTCTAAATGCATTACCTAACATCAAAAGGTGAAACTCTTGCATAGACATAGGTAAATGGGTTTGTCTATTAGCCTGAAATAAAAAAAACATAAAAAAAAATCAGATCTTGTACATCCTCACATTGGAGTCCCGAATTCATGTATAAAGTTTGGTTTCGATACGTGACAGAGTTCCTGAGATATGGACGACTTCCTGTTTGGCGACTACGCCGCTGATTTCGTTTGGCTGTGACGGGCAAACGCTTCCAAAAATCAAAAATCCTTCTAGTAACTTTGGTGAGGCTTGCTCCAATGATCATGTACGTCTAGTTTCGTGAAGTTCGGACCAAATTTGTGACCTGTGAAACTTTAGTTTCGCTTTCTGTTCAATCCAATATGGCGGACAAACGACATGGACTTGTGATGTCATCTTCGCGAGCAACTTACGCCGGTGCTGACCGGACGTTTTAAAGTTGGAATGGTGTCTCTGTCTCAAAGGGCCTAGGCGCAGGAGCTGGCCAAATAGCTGGTGGGGGGGGGGTTGCCAAATAATGTAAAAAAAAATATTTATTTATTTATTTTTTTATCTTGTACATCCTCACATTGGAGTCTCGAGTTAATGTACAAAGTTTGGTTTCGATACGTGACAACGTTCCTGAGATATGAACTACTTCCTGTTTTGGCGACTACGCCGCCGATTTCGTTTGGCTGTGACGGGCAAACGCTTCCGAAAATCAAAAATCCTTCTAGTAACTTATGTGAGGCTTGGTCCAAGGATCATGTACGTCCAGTTTCGTGAAGTTCGGACCAAATTTGTGACCTGTGAAACTTTAGTTTCGCTTCCTGTTCAATCCACTATGGCGGACAAACGACATGGACTTGTGATGTCATCTTCGCGAGCAACTTACACCGGTACTGACCGAACGTTTTAAAGTTGGAACGGTGTCTCTGTCTCAAAGGGCCTAGGCGCAGGACCTGGCCAAAATTTTTCTCCCGGGAATAATAATAACTAGAAAAGTGCATTTCCGGAGGAACTGCAAAGTGTGCTTGCTCTGGTGCGGTTCACTAACGTTAGCAGGTAGTGGATAAGGGTGCGTTGAAGTTTGCTTGATGTGAGAATTTCAACAATAGTACTTTTTTCAAGATTGTGCATATAAAGTTAGGCAAGGCCAAACAGCGTTATCCATGTTGTTGCGATTGCATCGCTAGAGTAAGCTAATAGTGAAACTGATAGCGTTCTTCATTTAATTACAATATGAGGACTGACGGTAGGCTATAAAAATCAGCGTTTCTGTGTAGGTGATGACAGTCTTCATTTACTGTATCCAATAAGCCAATACAAAACTTACCCAGCTGTTCTGTGGTTGAGTGTTCCCTTTGATTAGGAACAAATTTACTATCTCAAATTAAGGTCAACCGTAATTAGCGATGCTTTGATTGCTGCTGTCAAGATGGTTGTCATCACCTACACAGAAACGCTGATTTTTATAGCCTACCGTCAGTCCTCATATTGTAATTAAATGAAGAACGCTATCAGTTTCACTAGCTTACTCTAGCGATGCAATCGCAAATCATGGATAACGCTGTTTGGCCTTGCCTAACTTTATATGACATATGTGCCATATGCTAGAGTTACACATCCCGTTGCCATTTCAGGGCTTGAATTTCGGTGCGGGAATGTGGGGATTGCGCATTTACATGAATAAGCAAAATGCTTTTTAATGCCCCGCGGAAACCCTGGCTGATCATAGCTGTACAGGGCGCCTTATTATTTTTCATCTCCATAAATATATCTAGTAGTAAAGCCAAGGCCGTGACCAGGGTTTGAAAATTAGTGAGGTCCGGGGTGAGGTGCAGGGCCGGATTAAGAATTCAGAGGCCCCTGGGCACAATGTCTTGTAGGCCCCCCCTAAGGCAGGCCAAATGTATAGTTTGTCCAAGTACATTTTAGGACATTAAAAGGAACTTTGTTGTACTATGCTGGAGTAAAGTTAATAAATTATCGTTCTTTCCCATAGGATTTTTAAAACTATGTTGGGTAAACCTCTGTCCCTCTAGGGGGGTTCAGAGACATGCTCCCCCGCAAGAAAATTTTGTACATTTTAAAGTTAAATGCATCAGTCTGGTGCACTTTGAGAGCTCAAAATTAAGAGCTTCAACGGGCTTCAACCATAGAATGTAAAAAAATGGCTTCAACCCATGAACTGTGCACAAAGAAAAAGCATTGACTTGTACCTGGACATTAAAGAGGGCTCAAACATATTTTTTAGTTATGATATAGAGTCTCAGTCTACATTAAATTATCACTGGTGTTTTAGGACGCCAAACAATTAGTATAATAATATAATAATGATTTATATAATTATTCCTATGACATAAAATAGCCTATAAACGTACTGTATTAAATGAAAATGAATATTTCAAAAGTATATTTTACATTACACTAAAGGAAAATTACAATACTTTTGTCCTAATGTCTTCTTCACTTGCAAGAAATAAACTCTTTGATCGCGTGAGCAAAGTGCGCACTTTTCTTTAAATCACGCAGCACAAACATAATGCCTATATAGGATACTTAAAGTCTTGTGCTGTTTTATAAAGCACAAAACCATATCACGGTTTCGATTTTAGTTCGTTGGCAAAATATAACGCTAGAGACCTTTATGTTAGGCTATACATTTTACATCTCATGTGTATTGGGAAAAGGGAGAAGAGCGAGTTCGGCAAAAGGCGGATTCGAACTCGAGTCGAACGCGTCAAAAACTACTTTGTTTTAAGCACCTCACGCACGCTCTCAAGCCCCGTTCACTGTTCTACCTTCTCGCAGCAACATGAATTGCAAACACACATGTGACGTGGTTTAAACGGCTAATTAATCATTCAGAGAGCTTGAAATTTTATTTTTGAATACAAAAAAATTACCGAGGTCCGGACCTCGGTGAAATCATAGCTGGCTACGGCCACGAGTAAAGCTAATGCAAGGGCTAGAAATCTATTAATCTTTTGATGATACTTCCTTGTCATCATGGCGATCGGAGTTCACGGTTGCATAGCAACGACAGACGCCACGGGACAGCAAGCGCTTGTGGAAAGGAGAGAGCGGCGCGCTCGCGCTTTCCACTTGTTTTTACACATCTAGAGAGACGTTGTTGATTGTTTGAGCATGTGACTGCACGTTTCTCCTTGTTTTCTGTTGTTATGCGCAGCATATTTCCCGCGCGCACAAACACAGCCACAGACAATTAATTGTTCGGTTAGCGAAGAAGACCGAATGTATGATGCATAGGCTAATAATCTTTAGACCCCTGATACTTCCTTAGCTGTGTCTGAAACCGCTTACTCGCTCACTAATCCCTACATAGTGAATGGCAGTTGAGTGCACTACATCAGCAAAGAATTTGGACGCTGACATAATTATCACGCGCCAGAGAGCTCGGACAATTCTGCCCTACAAAGGCAAAAGACCTTAAGTCGCTAGAGTGTGGAACTGAGAAAAATGACTTTAAAGATTTTTAGTTGTCCCGCTTAATTAATTATAGGTAGGACACTGGAAATTTGGCAAATAGATGTTTTAGTAATGGAAATTATATACATAAAAAAATCTTGAGCTCAAACTTGACTTTTGACCACTATTTTAAAGTTACTGTACTCTGCCTTTGTATTGTCAGCAAAAAGTGAGAGGTCATACCAAGGCAAAAGGCAGTAACTTCCACATTATCAATATTTAGTTGCTGATCACCATTAACAAAATCATTATAGTAGGCTACACACCTGTATAAAATCTAGTGATCATGGCATTAATTTTGTATGATTTACAATTATTTATAGCCATCTACTTATTGCTATCCTGTGCTTTGGTTGCATTCTGATGGCATTATTAATACATTTGACATGACAAAATACCTCCTAATAGTCCAGCGTTGACTCGACCGCGTTTAGGGCGGGGCTGAAGGCGAAGTTTTGGCACTCTGCCAGCTAGTTTGCGAGCTTTAATTCATGGATGTATTCATCTGATATGGCAATGTGTAACGTTTTTCTGTCAACTCTGCATAATCCTTCGCGATCGTAATCGCACGTTTGTCGATGGAGCAGACCATACTAAATGTTCTGACCGCTCTGAGGACATCAGAAGTTAGAGCGACTGATGGCAGCTGTACAAAGTACACAGTGACAGGATACACCGTAATTTTAATTTTAATGGACATTAAAACAAAGGCAGATAACCTTACAATCTGGTAGGTAGCATTATTTGATTGAACACCGGCACCGTAACTTCATATTGACGCGCAGCTAAACAAAGGCAGAGCACCGTAACTCGTAATTTGAGCGTTCCAAAACAAAGCCAAAGAGCGGTAACTGATGTTACGGTGTTCTGCCTTGGTTTCTCATGGGCTTTTGGAAGTTACTGTTAAGACAAATCATTATTTTCTAGAAAAATAAACGGAATTGATTCAAGATACTTATCCACATGATAAAGAAGGTCTTGAATGTGCCAAAAATATAAATAACTCATTTTCGACCAAAAACGAAGTTACGGTCTTTTGCCTTTGCACGGCAGAATTTGTCCTAAACATTACCTACCCATCTTTAATATTTCCTTTTTTTGGCTGTATGAATTGTATGTAACCATTGTATGTATGTATTTTTCACGTTTATTGCGTTATTTGATTTAAAAAAAGATAATAAAAACACTTGCTTGTCATATTTATTTACTTTTTTAATTTATATGTGAAAATAAAAGAGAACAAAACACTACACAACACATTTGATTTTTCAAATATAGATATAACGGTATATATAAATAAATAACCAGGCATCTGGTCTTATAAATGATTGTTTTCTAACTCGCGTGCACCGTTGCCATGGTGACATTTTTGTTTATTTTTCATTCGCGCTCTATCGCCTTATCGTGTTGGATTGTGGGAAATAGTGTCTCAGCAAGTGTACATCGTATGTACACTCGAATTCAGAGAGGATTGTGGATAAAAGTAGTGAAGAATGTAGGGAATGATGTCGTTCACTCAGAATTCGGACACCACTACAAAATGGCCGACACCCTAAACAGTGCACTATATAGTGGATAGGGAGCGATTTCAGACACAGCTCTTGTCATCATGGAGAGCGCAGTTCATGGTTGCATAGAAACGACAGACGCCACAAGAGAACAAGCGAAAGGAGACAGCGGCGCGCTCGCGCTTTCCACTTGTTTTTACACATCTAATGTGCGTTCCATTCGACAGGGTCCATATGCAATGTTCACTGCTCCCCTACTCCCTGAGCACGGTATATCAGTTGAAATGGACTTCACTGACAATAACCGCTCATTTGAAACGCCCAGCAAATGTCATCAAAGAAAGTCAACGACGGAGTCGCGCAGATTATGATATAACAAATATATATAGGATGTTGAGAATTCCTATGGATCACATGACGTAGCCAGTCAGGGGAGGAGCTAAGTCTCCTCAGGTGTACTTAATCACTAGTGTTTGGTGTGCCACATGCAATGGAGGTAGACTGTCCTTCCTTTCTCTCCTGATGAGAGCCCTTTTGTAGAGTTGATGTGTTCCTGACAATGTAAGTTTGTGCCCTTTTGATCTGTTACATAATGTCTTGAGATTCTGTTTGAGTCTAATTCTGAAATGTCCTATGTGATTTATGATTCTTATGTTTCAGTATTCTTATTATTTGATGTTTAGGATTGGATTATGAGATTGATTTATTAGTTGAAGTTTTGTGGTGTTAAAGATTCTGTTTGTTTATTTGTTTATAGAAACCATACAACTCTATGATCTGTTGCAATAAAATGAGTATGGACTGAGTATTGGATCCCGGTGTTTTAATGGACACACCATCCTGGTAGCACATTTCCTGAACCGAACATTCAAAACTTTACATGGTCCTTCGAGCCGGAGAGGCTGCTAGGATGGATCAAGATGATTTTAAGAGACCTAAACGGATCTCAAACCCCCCTAGATGGCATCAAGATTATTTATTGACTCAGTCAAGGACACCAGCTTGCACCCAGGGACAAACCACTTCTGATCATGTGCTTCGGGAAGTATCACCAAGAGCTGCCATATCTGAAACTCAGGCTGAGGTGAGGGATCTTGCCGCAGATGTACAGCAAATAAAAGAAATGTTGTCAGAACTGAGCCAGAGAATGAGAACAAGAAGTCGAAACTCTTCCTTTTCGATCAGTTCAAAACAGAGTTCCAGGACAACATCTCCTGTTGTTAAACATAATCAAGAGGATGAAAATTCTAGAGCATCTCTTGTTCATGAATTGGGTGAATGCCTAAGACAACATGAGGCAAATCGACATGATATTGATCCACCTCCATCACCTCCTCAACTCAGCAGACAAAGTACTCTTCCTCCTCCACCAAGATCTAAGCTGCCTACACCATTGCCACAAGAAGGATCATTAGAGCCTTGCTCTCTATGGCTGCCTGAGGCACAAACGTTAACGGAACCTGTTGTTACACGGCATGATCACTCTCAGTCCCAGTCCTCTGAGAATCTTCCTGGAATGAGTAGAAATCCAACTCAGTTTGGCAATGTTCCGCCTTGCTCCTTAATCCAACAGCCATCGTATCCAGTCTATCCAGCCAATCATCCGCATGTAACAAGAAGCGGTGGGCCTGTTCCTAGTCAAGGGCAAGGCAATGGAATTTCCCCAAGGATGTTTCCAAATTATCCAGTACCCTTTCCTCCTCTTGCATTATATCCCCCTTATGGTTCTTTTGTTTATCCAAGTCATGTCTTTCCATTGGCCATACCATCATTAAATAGTCAAGTTCCGTCAATACCTCCAGCACAGTTTGGACCATTCATGGGCACTTCAGACGTGACCGCTACTGGTAATGTTCCTGTGTTTAGACCTCAGACATCGTTTGGACCTACGGGTATGATCCAATCAGGAGATTCAATGGTGAGTCAACCGGTAGTAGCCGCCTATGTTCAGCCTTCCACAGTAACTGGGAATTCAAGATTAGCTGCAATTGAGAAACCTTCATTTCCATGTTTCAGAAGAAATGATCCTCACGAATTTGCAATGCTAAATATGGCATTAAAAAATCTATTGCCTTCAGAGGAATCAGAACAATACAAATATCATATCCTTTTGGATCATCTGAAGCTTGATGATGCGCGGCATTTAGCCCTGGCATATGCTCATGACCCTCAGCCTTATACTACAGCACTACACGCTCTCCAGAGGAAGTATGGCCAACCTCATCATTTAGTGTTGCGGGAGTTGGCTTCCATTCAGAACCTTCCAGCTATACGTTCTGGGGATTCCCTTGGGTTTAGTCAGTTTGCGCTACGAGTCCAGGCTCTGGTAGGCATGCTCCAATCATGGGGTCAAGATCAAGGGGCGAAGGAGTTGGCCTGTTCTTCTCATGTTCACCAGCTTTTAAGCAAACTATCAGCCGATCATGTTTCCAGTTTTGCTAGACATATTCGAACTGTTAATCCGAATGTTCCGTATAATTTGATGGATTTTGCAAGATGGCTGGAGGAGGAAGCAGAATGCCAATGTCTAGTAGTTCAAGTATCTGACCAATCAAAGGGGGCAACAAAGTCTCAAGTGAGAGAAGAGAGGCCTCCAAAATCTCTGTATCCTACAGCCACTTTTCTGCAGGGTGCAAATCAAGAGAAACATTATAACATGAAAGGTAGAATGTCTCAGCCTAATAAGTCGTATAGCAAACAAGTAGACCCAGGACCTTTCTGTGCTTTTTGTGGTCATCAAGCCCATCACTTGAGTCAGTGTATACAGTTCCAACAGTTTGATGTGGAGGCTAAAAGGAAATGGATCCTGGATAATGGTCGTTGTTGGAGATGTGGGCGGACCCATCGTTCAGCTAATTGTGACTTGAAGAGGCCTTGTCCATACTGCAAAGAGCGTCATTTGGGAGTTTTGCATGAAGTTAATGTTCGTAAACCTGACTCTGGGATATTCTACTTGAGTAGACCAAGTGGCCTTAATTCTGTGCTTTTGAAAGTGGTAAGAGTCATTCTAAGTTATGAAGGAAGGACGGTGGAGACCTACGCCATTCTTGATGATGGTTCAGAAAGAACTATGCTCCTTTCTCCGGCTGCAGAGATGCTGGGCCTAAATGGGCCAGCTGAGTCTCTAAGGTTGAGAACAATTCGACAGGGTTCTGAGGAAATAATTAATGGCACTAATGTTACATTTTCGATTTCTCCAGCATCTTTCAGCCAAAGGAAATATGACATCAGAGCAGCATTTACATCCAAGATGTTGGACTTACCTGAACAGACTTACCCTGTCCGTACTCTCCAAAGATGCTATCAGCATCTTAGAAGGATTCCTCTTGAAGAGTTCCATCAGGTTAAGCCCCTGTTGTTAGTGGGAGCAGATCATCCTCATTTGCTATGCTCTATGGAACGAGTAATATTTGGTCCTCCTGGAAGTCCTGTTGCACTGCATACTCGTCTAGCATGGGTATTGCAGGGTCCCACTTCCTTGATACCCGAGACTGATTCTGTCTCTCAGTGCCACTTCTTAGCTACTTCCATCGAAGATCAGTTACAGAGGGATGTAGAAAGATTGTGGCAAGTTGTGGATGTCCTTCCTTTCTCTCCTGAGGAGAGCCCTTTTGTAGAGCCTGTCCCCGCCGAGGAGTCCGTCCCTGTCCCCGCCGAGGAGTCCGTCCCTGTCCCCGCCGAGGAGTCCGTCCCTGTCCCCGCCGAGGAGTCCGTCGTCCCTGTCCCCGCCGAAGAGTCCGTCCCTGTCGCAGCCGAGGAGTCCGTCGTCCCTGTCCCCGCCGAGGAGTCAGTCCCTGTCGCAGCCGAGGAGTCCGTCGTCCCTGTCCCCGCCGAGGAGTCCGTCGTCCCTGTCCCCGCTGAAGAGGATGGGAAGTTGACTGAAAGCTTGTATTCAAAACCTCTTGGATATGTGACATCTAATATATCGGACCCTGATCCCATAACTCCGAATATACTGTTGATGGGGCGGCAAGATGCTTCACTGGCTCAAGTAATGTATGCTGATTCTGAAATACTTTCACGTAGAAAGTGGAGGCATAGTCAAGTTCTGTCTGATAGATTCTGGTCAAGTTTTATCAGAGATTATCTTCCTTCCCTTCAAAGTCGTCAGAAGTGGATGCAGGAGGGAAATTCGATTTCATGTGATGCTGTAGTTTTGGTCGTTGACCTGCAGCTTCCACTGGGACTATGGCCTATAGGAACTGTCACATAGATCTTGCCAAGTCCTGATGGCAGGATAGGGGTTGTGGAGGTTCTCATTGAAGGGAAATGCTATATACGTCCAGTCAGCCATCTGGTGGTCCTTACTAAGTTTTTGAATTAATAATTGTACAGAATTCTCTAGGGTCAAATGTTTACACATTTGGGGGCGGCTGTTGAGAATTCCTATGGATCACATGACGTAGCCAGTCAGGGGAGGAGCTAAGTCTCCTCAGGTGTACTTAATCACTAGTGTTTGGTGTGCCACATGCAATGGAGGTAGACTGTCCTTCCTTTCTCTCCTGATGAGAGCCCTTTTGTAGAGTTGATGTGTTCCTGACAATGTAAGTTTGTGCCCTTTTGATCTGTTACATAATGTCTTGAGATTCTGTTTGAGTCTAATTCTGAAATGTCCTATGTGATTTATGATTCTTATGTTTCAGTATTCTTATTATTTGATGTTTAGGATTGGATTATGAGATTGATTTATTAGTTGAAGTTTTGTGGTGTTAAAGATTCTGTTTGTTTATTTGTTTATAGAAACCATACAACTCTATGATCTGTTGCAATAAAATGAGTATGGACTGAGTATTGGATCCCGGTGTTTTAATGGACACACCATCCTGGTAGCACATTTCCTGAACCGAACATTCAAAACTTTACATAGGACTACATTCATATTTTAATTTTTATTATTATATTATATATTTACAATTATATTGCACTATTTTACAACTACCTAAAATAAAATCACTTTACTTCACAAACTAGCTAAGCTGGCTGCATTCACTGAGGTAAATTATAATCATCAAAAATAGTATATGTAATATTCACAACAATAACCGTTAAAAATACTGTCATTTGTATAACAATGGCGAAATGTATTACTTACACACATACGTAAACTCCTCCATCGTTAGTTATGACCGTTCTGACTGGTGATGACCTGATGCGCGAAATGACAGTTGGGTGTGTGATCATCGCTCTCCACTTCCTGTGAAGTGATGTATCGATGTTCCCTTATTCCCTATGCTGTGCGCAGTGCCCTTCGAACTGAACATGTTCGCTCCCTTCGGATTAGAACTTAAGATGGCGGAATACCCTGTGAAGTCCACTTCGCAGTCCACAACGCACCTCTAGAGCGACGTTGTTGATTGTTTGAGCATGTGACTGCGCGTTTCTCCTTGTTTTCTATTGTTATGCGCAGCATATTTCCCGCGCGCACAAACACAGCCACAGACAATTAATTGTTTGTTCGGTTATCGAAGAAGAGCATGATGTATTTTGTATAAAGTTTTTTTTTTTTTTTATTAACTGCTTTGAGGATTGGAAATGCACAATTCATGCATACAAATCTGTATATATTAATAAATTAAGATGATTAAAATAGACCAATGCAAAAAACGAAATTCATGCCTGCATTTATTAAGACAAACCTGGTAAAAACGAATGCAGTCTATACACTGACTTGGCTGCTCTGTGAAATGTAATACAACAGTGCCACCTACTGTCTAAATGCATTACCTAACATCAAAAGGTGAAACTCTTGCATAGACATAGGTAAATGGGTTTGTCTATTAGCCTGAAATAAAAAAAAAAGAAAGAAAATTCAGATCTTGTACATCCTCACATTGGAGTCCCGAGTTCATGTATAAAGTTTGGTTTCGATACGTGACAACGTTCCTGAGATATGAACTACTTCCTGTTTTGGCGACTACGCCGCCGATTTCGTTTGGCTGTGACGGGCAAACGCTTCCGAAAATCAAAAATCCTTCTAGTAACTTTGGTGAGGCTTGCTCCAAGGATCATGTACGTCCAGTTTCGTGAAGTTCGGACCAAATTTGTGACCTGTGAAACTTTAGTTTCGTTTTCTGTTCAATCCACTATGGCGGACGAACGACATGGACTCGTGATGTCATCTTCGCGAGCAACTTACACCGGTACTGACCGAACGTTTTAAAGTTGGAACGGTGTCTCTGTCTCAAAGGGTCTAGGCGCAGGAGCTGGCCAAAATTTTTCTCCCGGGAATAATAATAATAATAAGAAGAAGAAAACTTAAGAAGAACAATAAGTGTGCGCTTTCAGCAAGCACACTTAATAATAAGAAAACTTAAGAAGAACAATAAGTGTGCTGCTTTCAGCAAGCACACTTAATAAGAAGAAAACTTAAGAAGAACAATTAGTGTGCTACTTTCAGCAAGCACACTTAATAAGAAAACTTAAGAAGAACAATAAGTGTGCTGCTTTCAGCAAGCACACTTAATAATAAGAAAACTTAAGAAGAACAATAAGTGTGCTGCTTTCAGCAAGCACACTTAATAATAAGAAAACTTAAGAAGAACAATAAGTGTGCGCTTTCAGCAAGCACACTTAACTAGCCTATGTGCTCATGTAGTGGCACAAACAACCAAAGTGTGTTCTTTGAGCACAACGTGTTAAGCACAATTACAAATTTGAAAATACAAACAGAATCACTGCAAACATGCTTTTTAGTCCCATTGCTGTTAAGCGTTTTGGGAGACATGGACTTCGTATTTAGCTTAGCCTTAAGATCTGCAATGGTTTCCTTGTGATTTTTAACCTGTGCATCATGTACAGTCTTACAATTTAAAGCTGTAGCCTCCTCATTGGACCAGCGGTATGGATATTGGATGGATGGATGATTCAGCTGTGGGCGCCATCTTCTGGCGAGAGTACCCATAATGCACCCTCACAATGCATTATGGGTATTATCTAGCCGTTTATTGTTCATCAGTTGTACACTCGTTATTGCGGTGCACTATGGAATGAAATAAGTGCACTAGATAACGTCCAGTATGGTTTTGGGCACCATACTGGATTATATTGGGCATATAATCAAGTTGAGAGTAGCTTTGTGTGGCTGCATGTATATTCCTGAAAGAATAAAAAAAAAAAAAAAAAAAAAAACAGATGTATAGATAATAATCAGAAATGTTTCTTGAGCTGCAAATCATCATATTACATTATTTCTGGGAGTTTGGGAACCCCTGACCTACATGTTATTTTATTTAGTTATTATTTTTGTTATTTTGTTAGCTTTTGCACGCAATACAATAGTAATATACATTGATGAGCCAAAATATTATGACTAGTCACAGTTTAAGCGATTATTGTTGATCATTTTCTAACAAGGCCACATATTTAGGAATGGGTAGATTTATTAGATGGTAAGCAAACAATCATATTCAATGTATTGAATGCAGGAGAAATGGGCAGGAATAAAGATCTGAGCAACTTTGAAAACGGCCAAATTGTTAGCAAGGCGACTGAGTCAGAGTATCTTTGAAACGGCAAGGCTTGTGTGTTGCTCCTGTTCAACAGTTCAGTGTTGAATTGTTTATTGTGAAATAAATAATGGAAAAAGTATATTTCATAGTGACTCTTCTGATATAAAAGTTAAAAATCCTTAATTTAATTTTTGCTTGCCAAAAAATGAACAGAAAACTAAAGAGTCTTTCTCAATCAGTATCAAGGTAATGAGTCAGTAACCCTGTTATACTCTCAGAAAGACTGCTGAAATCTATTGATATTTCCCTTTAGTATTTGGCAAGACAAAATTAAACAAAAGGTTATAGCTTTAGGATATCATAGGCTATCTTTTCCAGCCTTTTATCTTTTTTCTTTTATTTTCACTCCTGTTCTCAACTCTGTTCATTGGGACCCACTGCTGTGCACATTTAGTATGTCTCCTTTATCTGATGCACTCAGTTCAGTTCACGTTCTTTCCTAATGAGCAGATGATCTGAATTATGTGTGTTAAATAAAGAAGACATACAAAATGTGAAGAATGGTGGGTCCCCAGGCCCAGAGTTGAGAACCAATGGTGCATAGTGTATACATGCACATTTAAAATCATCCTAGAGCTTAAAAATCGCAAAAGAATTACACATCATAATATTTTCAACATCAAACCACAAAAAGCATCAATGAAAAGTCACTTGACAGCATACCTCAGTAATGCACTTCAGATATATGCATAAGGTTGTCCATAAGTTTTGTTTTTACTTTTGAACAACACATGTCGTAATGTTATGCTTACCTTCTTAATCATACAGCAGATAACACTGATGAACAGTAGCATGACAGCACACACAATGAGGATGATCTCCACAGGAAGAGCATCTTCTGGGCAGTCTTTTTCTTTTTCTTTTTTTCAATGACAGAATAAATAAAAAAATCAGGGCCAGAGAATTCTAGAATTATACTTTTTATACTCTATGCATTTTTCCATTCAATATCAATCAGAAAGTGATTTTACTTCTAAATCTCTCTATCAAAATGTTGCCATTCACACCATTTACATGCTAAACACATGCGGTACATTTATATAATAAACTCATCATGTTTTAGAATACAATGATTTACATGCAATAAGATACACTTACCTATCCATAACCAAGTGAACTTGCTAACAGTATTTTTTTCTTCCAAATTAAATTCACACCAGTAAAGCCCAATGTCTTCAGCAGTTACATGTAAGAGGGTGACACTGAGGTTGGGAAGTGCTCCACTTACACGGACTTTGGATTCGTTCGCTGTTTTAAAGGTAAGATTGTTTCCTTTGTACAAGAAGAAGAGTGTCTGCTGTTTACTTTCTCCTTGTTTGTACATGTACACTGCATCTTGAGGACTTTTATCAGTAGCGCACTCGATGGTGACATCATGCCCAGAAGATTTGATTACTGTTTGAAGAAAAGCAACTATTAAGACTTTTTTTCTGCAAACACTTAAATACACTAATTAATTTGCAATGCTATCTTGTGTGACGAGGTTCTTTTTGTTAGTCTACCTGAGTCAAACTTTCGTGTAAAAGCATAATTAGAATGGAAACGCCACTTTTAAGATTGACCATATTTTCGTTTTAGGTCAAATTGCCTTTTGAATGGGAGTGCTTGGGCACTTCTATGATAGCATCAAAACTGCTATTTTTAAAACACTAAGAAGGCTCGACACAAAATAAAACTGTGCTCGAAGTATCACCAGGGGCAAGTTTACTATAACTGTCACCATCTTTCACCCCCTAGCGACGGCCCTGATTCTAATTATGCTTTTACACGAAAGTTTGACTCGGGTAGATTAACAAAAAGAGCCTAGTTTCAATTTTAGCGAGAGTTAGGGGAGACCGGGGACAGTTGCAACAGGGGATGGTTGCAACATGTCATTTTTTCCAATCAGAAACAAGCTAGAGTGATGACACTCATACTGCACATGCACAGTTAGACGACTCCCCCAACCAAGAATACAGAAGACATATTCATTATCTGCTGCTACATTTGTTGAACAAAACTTGTTTTGGAGGTATGAAAGTAATTTTTTTCATGAGATGTATTTTTGTCATACTGTCCTGACATTTTGTATGAATTAATCAAAACTTACTTAGTTTGAATTATTGTTTTGTTGACTTCTAAGTGACATGGTTAGCATGTGTCAAAGTCAGTGTGTCTAGCAATATGATGTTCTGTCATGGCTGATAGGGTTGGGGACGGTTGCAACAAGTTATAAATTGCATGTTTAATAAAAGTTTGCTGCATTGCAAATTGTTAAATTCTTTCTGTTTGACACTGAAATATGGAGAGATTGAATAGCATCTGTAACACCTGCACACGGAATCTATATAGGCCTATGTTCTACACATAAACAAACAAAACTCAATAACTGTTATTTGATAAATATCATAAATAAATAAATAATAGGCTACAATAATATTATTGTATAAATAAATAATACTATAATATTATAGTAGGCCTAAAACAGTTAATATTTTCAGAACTTGGAATGTTTGTGGTTGTTGTCGTTTATGTGATCAGTGTAAATTATTCTTTGATTATAGCTTGTATGTATTGTTTAATGTTTATGCTAAACATGGTTTTGTGTTTGATTTGGCTACTGTAGTAAAGCCAATGTTTAGTGTTCGTATTGGGTTAATAGTTCTGACGACAGATATTGAGCTACAATCGTTCTAAATATACAAAAGTAACAGTGCCATATGCATAAAGCGATCACAATAGATCAGCAGTCTTAAAAACAAAACAAAAAACACATACCTTTCTGAAACGTCTTTTAACTTTTCTACACAATGTAGCCTATTCTACTGCAGGGTCTGCCATAATCCAAAGTAAAACACTATACAATAAAGTTTATTTTTTTAACATTAGTTAATGTATTAAGCTATCAGCCTACATAAACTAACCATGAGCAATATATTTGTAAATGTATTTTGTTTTTAAATATTTGTTAACGTTATACAGCTGTTCAATGTTTGTTCATGTTACTTCACAGTGCATTAACTAATGTTAACAAATACAAAAAAATGTTATTCATATTCATACCTTGCACCAATGTGGCTGCCCATGACATGCTTCTTATACTGATCAATAGAAAACTGTATTTCACGACGTACAACATCTTCGCAGTTCTTTGTTTCTGTTCAACTAGCTAAATCACTTAGGTAAAGTTGGTTTTATATTCGCACATTCGCGAACTTCCGCGTTCAATAACTCATGAACTAAACGTTGTTACGACACAAATAACACCTAACACATATAACTACAAATATAACACCAGCAGCTACAACCTAATTTTCCTCACAACGAGCTTTCCTTCGCAGTGGACAAAATACATTGATCTGTCTGTGGGGGTTGCCACCTTTGATTTGTGAAAAACCGGGACACTCAGATTTTTTTTCTGTTGGGGGGGGGGGGGGGGGGTCGGACTGGGGGATAAAGGGTACCGAGTTCCCAGGGCCCGAGGCAGGGGGGGGCCCTTAGAAGTCAGTTTTCTATACATATATACATGCACTAACATTTGTATAGCATTTATGTACAAATAAAAAAGTTCCTGTGCAAAACAAAACTTATAGTTAGGCACTGGTTTGGTATAAAAAAGTCATTTTCATGCTGTGCAGGGCCCCACCACCCCTCTCGAATGAATGTAATGGTACGACTCGCAGGTCAGGTGCTTCTGCTACGGACCCGCGGACGGTGAATCAGTTGATGAGAAACAGGAGGAGCTGGAGTGAGCTGTGATAGGAACTAGGGCTGCGTTCCAGTCCAAAATTGTCATGCCCTTCACTTGCTAACTTCCCTTCGTCTCGTTCACTCGGATGTACGTCATTGCGAGTGCCCACTACTGGCGGAAACTGCAATGGGCTGAACTGGAACGTCCTAAGCCCTGATCACTTGGAATCAGCTGTGGAGTTGATTTATTATTTACATTTTTTTCCCTTTAAGAATTTGTTTAATGCAGCATCCAAATGTTTATAGGTGTGTTTGGGTTGTTTTAAATTTAAAAAAAATTATAATTAATATATCATAGAGTTGTTTGTGTGGTGGTGATTAGACGAGATATGCGGTGACGTCACAATCGTGTTGCATTGTGGGACATATAGGTGCCTGAAGTGTACATTTGAAGCAGACTCGCTCCCTCGGTCAAAATCGAGGGAACGAGGGTCTGTCCATATAAACTTCCCTCGTCCACTTCACGAAGTGGAACGCACTTCAAAATGGCGGCAGGGATTCCCCCGAGGGGAAGTGCTTAGGGAAGTTCGCAAGTGCGTGTCTAAAAGTGGACTGGAACGCAGCATGGGAAGACAGGGGAAGAGTCATGTTTTTCCTTAAGAAAGGAAAATAAGGGGCTCAAAAACGAAAAGAAAAGAAGATTAAAGAGAGAAAGGCAAATGAGGGCAAGCAGTTGCTCACTCAGTTTTTTTAAAAGAAAGGTGAGCTCCAAATGCATCATCGAGCATTGACATTGTTTTAACATAAATATCTACTCCAGGTAGAATAGCATACATTTATGTTCGTACTCTGTTTGAATAATATACCAATACTTTATAGTATCACACAGGGATGCAAACAGCGCGCTTTTCGGCCCCTCGCGCTTTTTTCACGTCAGTTTGGGTGACAAAGTCATCTGAGTCCATTCCATTCATAGCTTAATGTGAGGGACAGATGTCGTATTACATCATTAAAGTTTACGGAAACTCGTTTTCCCTCCTCTGCGGCTGTCAATCTCCATTCAGTAACAGCTAACTAACGTTATTCAAACAGCGCGCGCGCCTCTGCCGGTGTTCTGACGGAACACCATACCCATCAGAATGGGATACCTTCGGTTAATGCGCATGCGCAGCAGTGACATTTGTGGAATTGCGCATGCGTCACATTTAAACCATCATTTCAGCATACCTCAGATTACAAGCGGTCAAGAAATGTTGACAGACGTTTTCAATGTATTATTTTTAGCAAGTTGAGTCGTAATGTCGTGTTGAAACGTTAAATCTGGTGTTAACTTCGAGGTTCTAGCGTTTGGCGCCATATGACCGAGATTAAACGCATTGAGGGATGCAAACACCGCGCTTTTCGGCGCCTCACGCTTTTTTCACGTCAGTTTGGGTGACAAAGTCATCTGAAGTCATTCCATAGCTTAATGTGAGGGACAGAAGTCTATTTACATCATTAAAGTAACGTTATACGGAAACTCGTTCTCCCTCCTCTGCGGCTGTCAATCATTCTCCATTCAGTATTCAAACAGGTTGGATGCACGGTAAAACTCTCTCCAATATGATATTAAATTGACAGACCCAGACAGACTTAATATTCACATATAATGCATAAGTAGATAAAAGGCTGTTGGTTTGCATAAAATGACTTTATTTTGTTGGAGTTTGTTTTTAAACGACTCACTGCCGTGTGCTTGTTAGATCACACATATCATAAGGACTATGAATCGGCATCAAACGCACAATAACTGGAATTTAAAACTGTGAAAAAAAATGATCAATAAAATGTTGGACAGATTCAGATATACACTAGACTAGGATTTGTGCGCTCGACATTTCTTCACTTTGTGCCGTGAACTTCTAAATGCGCACTTTTGCGCAGCGCTGTACACTGTTACTCCATGTTGCTTTGAGCACATCATTCTGCACCCGCTATGCGCATACGCGCTTTGTGCACTCTGTTTTGAAGCGTTTCATATTATCATGGTTTTGGGCATTGAAAGATAATTAAAAGCCTGTATTTTTTAAACCTAGCCAGCTCAATACATTTAAAATAAGCATAATTTAATTGTAGCCTATATTATTTCTCTGTAGTGTAGGCTATATAAATATATACACTTCTGAATTCTTGACATTAAAATATAAATAATAAAATTGTGAAATGTATGATTGCCTGATTAAATTTTATAAGAGTGCTAATAGTAATTTGTTTTTATTAATGTTTAGATTTTAGTAATTTTCAAGAATTACTTTTTGCTGCTGATTTATACACTCATTAAGTTTAATAAAAATACATAATACATTCATGTAATATTTAAAGGTGTTAACTGTAATCTTACACTGCAAAGTAATAACTTAAAAAGGATTAAATTCATCACATTTATGTAAGTATCTGGAAATTTGCCGCAGGGCGAGTGCTTCGATAACCTCTCTCTTTTTTGACCAGTTTGCATCCCTGCGACTAATGTTTTGCTTTATGTGATTAATGCTTATTTTTCTGCTAACTGTAGTTTAACCATGGAAAAAAAGTGGGAGGAAATTTTCAATTACCTTTTAAAGGGTTCATACCCTGCAGAGCTGAATAAAGGGCAGAAGCAAAGCCTAAGGAAATACTCCTCGAAATTCAGGATTCACGGTCAGTATTTACCATCAAAATACGTCTATAATACTGACAGGAATATGCACGTGTACATATTTTGTATTATTTATTATTGGTTATGTCAATATTTCTTAAAGATGGAGAACTACTCTTTGGCAGTCACAGAAGAGTCATAAAGACAAAGGAGGAGGCTATGAATTTATTTAAAGAATTTCATGCCTCACCAATTGGAGGACATACAGGAACCTTAAAAACACGAGCTGCCATGTGTTCACGGTTCTACTGGTATGGCATGACAGTGGACATTGACAAATGGGTATGTAGTTTATCTGTTCATCCATAAGCTAAAATTTGGATTTTTTTATACGTCTTTATCTATATTAAAGGGGTGATGAACTGAGAAATCAAAATTTCCTTGAGCTTATGACATATAAAAAGTGTAATTATTCAAGTTCAGATATTTCTCTTAAAAATCGTTCAATACTGTTTATGCATCAGTGACTAAACGATCAACTTCACATAATTTCTCGTAGTATTATGAAAATAATCTTTTTTAAACTGTTATTAAATTATATACAGAAAGCGATCAAAGAACGATCCAATCGCCCGAGCTGTCAATCAAACAGCACAGCGCGAGCCGCGAGAGCTTATCTGGACACTTACCAAACTCGTGATGAAATAATGACACTGTTACACTACACGACGAAGCTCTTACTGTGTATTCACATCGTGTTTGCATTGTGATTTGGTGTAAGCATTTGTGAGAGTGCAAAAATTTGCTTTGCAATGATAAGATCTTTATTCACGAGATCAACTGCTCAGTCAGTGCTCATCATGCTGCAACCTTTCATGTGATGGAATAGATTTAAATATACTTTAAACGATACTTTTCACGATTTGTTAATCTCGATAGCTGTAATAGTAAAAACGTAGTAAAAGTTTTCGAGAGAGTTCATATAATACTAGCTATTTCATATGCAAGCATGTCAGCCAATCACAGCAGTGGGCGTTTGCACTGCAGTCTCACAGCAGACACGCCCCTTAAAACAGAGCGTTCAAATCTGAGGCTGAAATCAGGCTTGGAAAAATGGCTTTTATTTATAAATTATGACAATTTTTGATGTAAAAATCATACTAACATTATAAGGGCACCCCAGGCAACATTATAAAATAATAAAACAATCCAGTTCATGACCCCTTTAATATTAGATATTAATATTATTAATAGATATGTGAAACTTACGGTTTGTAATTTGAGCTTCTTTTTTTTTTTTTTAAGATATCTGAATGTGACCAATGTCAACGGGTGGGACCACCCCTGAATGCAGTTAAAACTCTGGACTGCATCAAGGTCACCATCTTTTGTAATCGACTAAATTTCGACAATGCTAAGCATCATTTTATTTAATCTATTATGCATTCAAATCACTAATAGGTATCTGCTGTTTTGGAGCTCATCGGAATTGATCTCACTGGTCCACTCCAAAAAACATCTACTGGGTATCAGTATATAATGACAGTCACTGACTATTTTTCCAAGTGGGTGGAGGCCTTTCCTCAAAAGACAAAGTCTGCATTGGAAGTAGCCAAAAACCTTTGTACATTCATTTATAGACATGGCTGCCCTAAGCGCATACTGTCAGACCAAGGACGGGAGTTTGTCAATCAAGTAAGCTTTACTTTATGCATTTTGCTTTGATGAAGTTATTTGTGATTTGGTGCTCAACAAATAAAGATTTATTGATTGAAATATTTGAAAGAAGTACCATAAACCAAATGAAAATAATGTTCTGAATGTTTTTTTTGTTTTTTTTTTAGATCAACAGCACACTTTGTGAGCTGCTCTCTATTGAGAGGAGTGTTACGGCTGCTTACCATCCCCAAACAAATGGACTTGATGAGAAAACCAATGATAACATCAAACGGTAAGCATTCATTATTCTTGCCTTTATTTTCAGGGTTTTGTTTATTTGGTAGCTCTTCTGATCATTATTACCAGAGTGTATTGAAAGTTGGTCGTTTCTGTCTTGAAATACATTCATTTAGAAATAATTCTAAAAATTATGTTTCTAGGGCACTTAAAAAGCTTGTTAATGATCAGCAGGATGACTGGGACCAGTACCTAGATGCAAGTCTTTTTTCGCTGAGATCCAAAATACACACCACAACAAAATTCTCACCATTTCTTTTAATGTATGGGCGAGAAGCTAGATTTCCATCAGAAGTGCCTGTTGAATTGCCGGTAGGTTTTTTTTTTCTGTCTTTTTCTCGAAAATGGCTTTCTGTTAGGGCCAAGCATCAAGTGACCAAACATTTTAAAAGATAGGCTTAGATAATATAGCTTAAACCAGTAGGGCTGTCACTTTACGTTCGGAAATAGTGTGAATTCTGCCGGTATTCAGACAGTCTCATGCGTACAGATACAGATTAGGGCTACAATCGCCTACGTTGGCAAAATTTGTTTGACGTTTCTAATCGTAAAACACAGCCATGTTGAAGCCTGTAGTGATGTTTCTCATTGATGTTATGGCAGTCCACTATGCTTATTGTTTTTCGAGAATGTTGCACTCCTGTTTGTCATTGTGCACGAAACTTCACACCAATAAATCATCAGGAATATTGCAGACTTGTGCGCGTCTCAAGTGCCCTCTTTACGTTCGTCCTAATGCCTCTTAGTTGTCCGTGGATTTGCCCTTATTTGACGTTTAAAATGGAAACGTCTTTAGACATGGAAAATCGATTTTACAATCGATTCAATGAACACTTATGTCTCAGAAATCGAACAGGATTTTTTCACAAAAGTGACAGCCCTATAAACCAGTATGATTTGAGGTTGCATAGCATATTACCCCAAAAGGTGCCACTGCTCCTCTTTTACCTTGCTCAGGTTTTTTGAATACCCCAACCACAATATCTTTTCCTGTAACTCCCAGATCCCACATATATCCATTAGATGCAGTAGTAATATATAAATTTGTAGATTTATTTAGTGTAAAAGTCTATACTTTGAAATGTACAAGTCATTATCTATTTTGTTGTAGCTTTCAACGATAATACTCCCTGAAGACTGCAGTGAATTTCTCAGGGACAGTCAGAGAATGCAAGAGAGCACAAGAGAAAAGGTTGAGGAGAATATTGCACGGTCACAAAAAAAAATGACAGAGGCATTTGCAAAAAGAGTTCAGAAAAAGTACAGAAATGTGGAGTTTAAAGAGGGAGATGAAGTACTCTTACTGAACATGAGAAAGAGAAGCAGGAAAGGAGGGAGAATGGAAGCAGACTACACTGGAACCTACACAATTAAGGAGATTTTAGGAAAGACAGCAACTTTACAAACACCACAGGGTGTCTGTCTTAAAACAAAATATAACATCAGTCACCTGAAACCTTATAAAAAAAGTAGTGCCAGCTCTCAGGTCCCAGCTCAAGCCAGCTCTCAGGTCCCAGCTCAAGCCAGCTCTCAGGTCCCAGCTCAAGCCAGCTCTCAGGTCCCAGCTCAAGCCAGCTCTCAGGTCCCAGCTCAAGCCAGCTCTCAGGTCCCAGCTCAAGCCAGCTCTCAGGTCCCAGCTCAAGCCAGCTCTCAGGTCCCAGCTCAAGCCAGCTCTCAGGTCCCAGCTCAAGCCAGCTTTCAGGTCCCAGCTCAAGCCAGCTTTCAGGTCCCAGCTCAAGCCAGCTTTCAGGTCCCAGCTCAAGCCAGCTTTCAGGTCCCAGCTCAAGCCAGCTTTCAGGTCCCAGCTCAAGCAAGCTCTCAGGTCCCAGCTCAAGCAAGCTCTCAGGTCCCAGCTCAAGCCAGCTTTCAGGTCCCAGCTCAAGCCAGCTCTCAGGTCCCAGCTCAAGCCAGCTTTCAGGTCCCAGCTCAAGCCAGCTTTCAGGTCCCAGCTCAAGCAAGCTCTCAGGTCCCAGCTCAAGCCAGCTTTCAGGTCCCAGCTCAAGCAAGCTCTCAGGTCCCAGCTCAAGCCAGCTTTCAGGTCCCAGCTCAAGCCAGCTTTCAGGTCCCAGCTCAAGCCAGCTCTCAGGTCCCAGCTCAAGCCAGCTTTCAGGTCCCAGCTCAAGCCAGCTTTCAGGTCCCAGCTCAAGCCAGCTTTCAGGTCCCAGCTCAAGCCAGCTTTCAGGTCCCAGCTCAAGCCAGCTTTCAGGTCCCAGCTCAAGCCAGCTTTCAGGTCCCAGCTCAAGCCAGCTTTCAGGTCCCAGCTCAAGCCAGCTTTCAGGTCCCAGCTCAAGCCAGCTCTCTGGTACCTGTTTGGAGTAGTGCTCAAGAACAAGGTGCAATAGAAACTCATAAGTTAGTTCTGACCTGTTGGTCGTTGGTTTAGACCGGTTGGTCATCAAGTTCCATGTTTCTCCCATGACCCGTTCCTGGTCATGGTTGCATGTGTTCTTTGTCAAAAATGTAAATGGTACAGTTTTTCATCTAAATATTAACAAGACTAATTTGAAACGTTCTGTGTTGCAGTCCAAAAACTTTGGTCTTCTAAAGATTCAGGACAAGTGGAAGCGGTCGTGGGACCATACAAAATTTATGATACCTCTTTTAGAACACTATCGGGACACGGCTGGCTTTCAGATGAGGTGAAAGTACATCCATGTGATATACAAGTTTAATGTTTCTGTCCTGTGTCAAATTAATTACTAACAACTTATTTTATTTACATAGATCATTGATGCATACCTGCACTGCATTATGAAATTAGCCAAGGTAATAAATGAAATTTCACTCCTTATCTGTGTTTTCATTCTGTTGTTAGAAATACTGGATTTTAACAGACCAATACTGTTACAGATACCTGTGCATTGGTTGGACGCTGTACTTGGGTCCTCTCTCTTTCATCGTGGCCATTTCAGAGTTGTTCAAAAGGTAATATGGTTTTATTACAGTCTATGTAACCTTATACACGTCAAGTCAAGTATATTTGTATAGTGCTTTTCACAATACAGATTGTATCAAAGCAGCTTCACAGTATTAAATCAAAATAACAAGGTTTGTTTCTAGTGGAAAAAACGTCCACGTTTGGTAAGGCAGACCAATACGCTGATTTCACACAGCCGTTATTTTGAAATCGAAAGCAAGGCTCCGGTGGGAAGAAAACCGGAAGTGTCGCCTTTAATCATAGGAGAGTCGTGAATGCGATGGCGTATTGTTGTTTATTGTTGTTTAATCATGTTGTGTCAATTCTAAAACTGTACATACATTTCTTTCATACTTTTAGACTATATACAGTGAAATTCATTTATAAATAGTATAAAAAGAAGCAGGAATGAACTATATACATATCCTATATTGGATATTAACATCCAATAGTGTAAATCGCGGCAGCAGCTTCAGGTTGGTAGTCCAAAGGCATTGTTGTTTTAAGACGCGCTCGGCCGTGACCCACAGGTGAAAATGCATGTTGGAACTCTGGATTTTAAGTGCTCTCTTCTATTTTTAGATGAAGTTACCCACAACCTCAACTTGGATTTGTCCTGTAAACATTGGAGCTCACTGGATTTTAGTGGTACTTTTCTTGATTCTGTATTTGCCACAAACTTTATTGGTAGTTTTTGGTGTCTATAAAATCTTTAGGGATTGTTTTAGGAGTAACTAATACATTTTTAAAAATTTCAACAGATTGTCAAAATGGATGAAAAATCCCTCCTTGTGATAGACCCCCTCGGTAATGAAAATATGTACCAGAGAAAAATTCTTCGGAATTGGAGGTGATGTAAAACAAGCCTTTCTTACTGTGTTTGTAGACTTATGTATTTGAATATGTTTCTGAACTAATGACTTGTACAATAACGGCATACCCCTTTATAAACTGTACTTTTATTAAACCAGGGGCCATCAAAACGGCATACCCCTTTATAAACTGTACTTTTATTAAACCAGGGGCCATCAAAACAGCATACCCCTTTATAAACTGTACTTTTATTAAACCAGGGGCTTTAAAATAGCATACCCTTCACAAACACTGGTATGCTGTTTTGACAAAGTAGGTTAAATTGACAGACCCCGCTATAAAACTTAACTTCCAGTATGCTATTCTGACAAAGTATGCTACATCGACAGAACACCGGTTACAGCAGGATGCACGGTAAAACTCTCTCCAATATGATATATTAACATTATAATGCTTGATCTGTAGAGAAAAGGCTGTGGATTTGCATAAAATGACTTTATTTTGTTGGAGTTTGTTGCTGTTTTTAAACGACTCGCTACCGTGTGCCTGTTAGATCACAAACAGCACAAGGACTATGAATCGGCATCAAACGCACAATAACTGGAATTTAAAACTGAAGAAACAAATGATCAATAAACTGTTGGACGGATAAACACTAGGATTTGTGCGCTCGACATGTCTTCGCTTTGTGCCGTGAACTTTTAAATGCACACTTGCTGTGACTCCATGTCGCTTTGAGCACATCATTCTGCACCCGCGATGCGCATACGCGCTCTGTTTTGAAGCGTTTCATATTATCATGGTTTTGCGCACTGAAAGATTATTAAAAGCCTATATTTTTTTTATACCTAGCCTGCTCAATGCATTTAAAATAAGCATAATTTAATTGTGTATTATTTCTGTGTAGTGTAGCGTAGGCTATATAAATACACTTCTAAATTCTTGACATTAATATATAAATATAAAATTGAGAAATGTATGATTGCCTAATTGAATTTTATACTAATAGTACTAATAGTAATTTGTTTTTATTAACGTGTAGATTTGATAAAATTACTGTGCAGATTTTTTCAAGAATTACTTTTTGCTGCTGATTTATAGGCCTACACTAATAAGTTTAATAGAAATACATAATAATACATTTATGTAATATTTAAAGGTGTTAACCGTAATCTTACACTGCAAAAATCAGATGTTTACATGAAAACACTGTAGCCTATATTTCCCTCCGTTGTCAAAATCTAACACCCGCAAAAACACAGATCGTTAGCGCCTATTTTACCGCATTGCTATGCAAATTAGCTCGCGCACGCTCTTACATTAAGTACAGAATTGTTCTCAGTTTAATCAGGGCTCTAGAGTGCGACCAATTTGGTCGCATATGCGACCAAATTTTGTAAGTGTGCGACTAACATTTTTCCTAGGTCGCACCGGTGCACCTAACGTCCTCACATCCGCTGCCTCTCCACGAACGTTTGTTGGCGTTTGTTCTCCTTTGACGGAACTCAAACTCTTCTCTCACGCGATGCCACAGCTCGCACAACACGACAGCCCTGCTTAATGAGTGACGACGGAGGACAGAATTAAACATTCAAACGTAGCCTGGTTACACTTAAGGTCTGTTATATTAGTCTGATTTTATTTTAAATTTCGGCTTCCAAAGATTATAAAAAATAACATATTGAGGTAAAACCATTAACTATCTAACTACGCGCAACTTCTTCCCTTCGCAGCATTACGCTGTCATTTCTCCCTAAAACTCAGAATCAGAATCAGCACGATCGGTGATTGTTGTAAATGTAATGCAGTCTAGCTACTGTTGCTAAATGGCGGGACGCGTTTAATAATTGAAAGAGCTATTAAAAACACAAAAATCTGCGCAAGAGATGTTGTTCGCATGGCGGCGCGCGCTCCGAAACAGACCGAGACAAGCAATTATACTTTCGGTTTCATGTGCAGATTGTGCGCGTCTAAACGATCAATTGTGCACAAAAGCGTGTCAAAATTACCGGCTTTGAGATTCACTAAAAACAGTTTATGTCTTAAATGGACGTAGTTATGGAAATAGTTGGGAGAATATGGTGCATCAGTAGCCTATTAGATCTGCACCCGGTCTTAAAGGGGCCGCAGTCTAATAAACATGCTGACGATTGCGCCATTACTGCAAATCAAACAACAAGAGAAAAATTACTCTCAGCTCTTGAAAGAATAACTTCAGCTTTAATAAGCATTAATCTATTTATGATAAATTTTACAGTGTTATTTTACATTTTATTACTTTATTGGATTTCTTTTTAGACCATGCCTGAACAGTAGTAGGTCTTCCTGAAATGAAAGCACTGTGTAGGCCTATATAAAGTGTATCTTTGTTTAATTGTTTATCTTTTGTTTATCTTTGTTTATTATATATAAAACAAAAAGAACCATAAGAATACAGTTAAAGTACTGTATCGATAAGCAGTATCGGTAAGAGTAGGAATACCGTTAATAATTGTGCTTCAAAAAATAAATAAAAGTTTTTACCTACACCTTCTTGTTTAAATTCATTTACATAATATATATGAATGTGTATAGAGCGTGATAAAAAGGTGACCTTAAAATTGTGGCGTTAAAGGTGATACAGCCGAGGAAAAATTTGGGTGCACCCAAATTTTGTGCTGGTGCACCTAAATAAAAAAGTTAGGCGCACCAGTGCTACCAAGGCAAAAAGTTAGTCTGGAGCCCTGTTAATGCACATCTTAATGATTGAAAATGACTAATTTTAAAAACGTAATTCAAAGACTGAATGTCTAGTTTGGCGGTTAGTGTACCCTGTGATTCTATAGTCTGCATTTATTTTAAACAGACAAATAATCATCAATTAACTTGTACTTTTGACAATAAAACAAAAATATATTAATCAGAGTGTGGCTTATTTTGTTTACATTTTAAGTGTTTTTATGATAAAAATGCAATACCCCACCCATTGGTATCACTATGGTATTTGGTACGGGGGCCCAGCAAGATGGTTTGTACCCAGGGCCCAAAATTTGGTGCTACGCCCCTGGGGGGGGGGGGTGTTTTTGCATGATTTTCCAGCGCTGTTTTTCCTTTATATTTAACTGAAATTTTTAACTAAAAAAAAAAAATCTTTCAAATAAGTGTATTGTGATTGTCAAAACATTTTATTAACTAAACTGAATTGTATTAGGTTTAGTGACAACATGTTACAATGTTTATATGGTACAATTTCTGGTAAGATACGTTTTTTATTATTGCTTGAAACAAATTTCAGGATTTCAATTCAGGGGTGCGTTTCCCGAAAGCATCGTTGGCCAACTATGGTCGCAAGTTCATCGCAATGTCCATTGAACTCTATTGGTAACGACGGAATTGCGACCATAGTTGGCCAACGATGCTTTCGGGAAACGCACCCCAGTTCAATTCTTGTGATTTGATTTAATTGACTGATTTGGATAAATATTAGAAGATAGGCATTAATTTTTCTCAAGAAAAAAACTCACCTAATGCTGTAAATATACAGAGCCTTATCAGCTGGTAAAATTATTTAAGGTTAAAAATAACTTTATTTAACAAATTAAATATAATGCATTTTTTTATAATAAAAACTTTATTTAATGACAAGTAAATATAATAAATATGTAATATAGTAGCCTATGTTTAGCAAAATACTCTCTATAGCTCTTTTTTTCTAGCTAACTAACGTGCTATAGCCTATTATGGTCATCAAATGGCTTTCCTGAGGTAAATGTTATGTGACAATTGTTCTCCAGCTGTTTTATTGACCCTTTCCGCGGTTGAAAAACACTGATTGATCGATATTATGTATGATGAATATACATTTCGGTAAGTTGTATGTTTTATTTTAACATTGTTCATTCGTGTTTATTTACCCTGCTGAAAAATCCATCTTAAACCAGCCTAAGATGGTCGGGCGTGTTTTGGCTGGTCTCCCAGCCTGGTCATAGCTGGTTTATCAGGCTGGTTTTAGAGGGGTTTTGAACACTTTTTTAGCTGGTCAGGCTGGTCTTAGCTGGTCAGGCTGGTCTTAGCTTGTCATTGTTGGGCTTTGCTGGTTTTAGCTGGTCAGCCTGGCTGGTCTTAGCTGGTTTTAGCTGGTCAGGCTGGTCATTGTTGGGCTTAGCTGGTCAGGCTGGTCTTAGCTGGTCAGGCTGGTCTTAGCTTGTCATTGTTGGGCTTTGCTGGTTTTAGCTGGTCAGCTTGGCTGGTCTTAGCTGGTTTTAGCTGGTCATTGTTGGGCTTAGCTGGTCAGGCTGGTCTTAGCTGGTCATTGTTGGGCTTAGCTGGTTTTAGTTGGTCATTGTTGGGCTTAGCTGGTCAGGCTGGTCTTAGCTGGTCAGGCTGGTCTTAGCTGGTCATTGTTGGGCTTAGCTGGTTTTAGCTGGTCAAGCTGGTCTTAGCTGGTTTTAGCTGGTCAGGCTGGTCTTAGCTGGTCATTGTTGGGCTTAGCTGGTTTTAGCTGGTCAGACTGGCTGACTCTTTGTCTTCTCTATTTTTAAGACAAATAATGTAAACAATTCCAAGTATACTTAAAATAATCTTCAGGAGCACAGGCAACCATTCAAACAAATTCCTTTTATTTGATATTGCAGCCCCTTAAAACAACCCATTGATATGCTAACAGTAATGTACAAAATTATTAATTGAAATGATTGAAATGCTAAAAACTATAATAGTAACTAAAGGAGAACAATAACAGAATTATAGAGATACATTTTACATTACATTTTTCTTTTCTTTTTTTATGACATCTTGTATTTTTTGGGATATGTAATACCCCACTTGCTTCTCCCGCTTCTCTCTCTCCTTTTTCGGGTTCTTTTTGTTTGAGCCAGTCACTGAAGCAGATTTGAAAGATAAATAATTTAGATTATTAAATTGTCACTTTTCAACTAGTAAAACTTAGAAAGTTAATCAACTAATGTAAAACCCTTTTACTAAATTGGCTACGGCTACATAAAGTATATGAATGAATGAATGAATGAATGAATGAATGAATGAATGAATGATTGAATGAAATAACAGATTACCTCTCAAAACTTGCAGCTTGGAGGGTGTCAGGGGAGGCTTTGCAGAATGTTTATTCGTGGGACACTCCTTTCCTAACACACTTCTGCTCTTTAAAGTGTTTGTCCCCCACAGTGCCACAGCTATCTCTTTAACATAGAGAGAATCTTTTGTAGATAAATTAATCTTCTCCCATGCCTCTTCTCTGATCCAAACTTTGTTTCCTATGTGGATCAAGACAAAACATAAATGAGCTTCAATTGTATGAAAAAAAAAAAAAAAAACACTCTTCAAAATATCTTCTTTTATGTTCTACAGAAAAAAGACACTTATACATAATATATTCCAGTTGGTAGCTATAAATGTTGTGACGTTACTCCTACTTTGGCTACCACATAAGAGCTGCATTTTTTTTTTTTACAGATCACAATATTACAAATAAGAAGCTGTATTTTTCTTCCTACAAAGATATCTAGTCATTTCAGTGAGATCTTAACAATTTGTGTGGAACCTTTCAGCATGTGTCAAGCAACTTTAGTCTGGGTAGATGCCATATTTAATTCCAAGTGAATCAAAAATGAGGCTGTGTGGGATATGCATACAGTCAGTTAAAAAGGTTGTACCATCTAAATGTGCTGGATCTTTTTACTTCATCACCACCCATGTTTTCTAAAAAAAATTTTTTTCAACATTTCATCAACATAACAGTACATTTAACCGATTGTAAGTCTGTCTTTTACAGACAGTGTTAGCTGTAGCTTTGATATATACATACATTATAATGAGCAAAATATTGCATTAAAAACGTTGTGAATTCTTTGGGTTTAGTTGCTGTGTTTCAGCGTGTTGTCCAGGGGCGATTCTAGGATTTTTAGTTTAGGGGGGCTCAGCCCCCAATAAGGGTATGATTAAAAAAATATTATTTGACTATTAGGGTAGGGTGGTATGCTACTAACCTTACTGCAGTCCACTATTCCATTGTATTCCCTGTATTTCATATATGGGAGTAGGAGTACTGACTGAGCCATATACAACACTGTAATAAAAAAATAATTATTGGATGTGACCACTAGAAAATAGAGAATGTCGATTTTTTTTTTTTTTTTACAATGAAGACCTCCTGATTCATTCACTGTACAAACACACGCACACGTGTTTCCAGTACAAACACAACATTTTACTGTTTGCATTTCTATGCTCACATACAAACCTTAGATAGGAATTTTTCTGACAAAATTAAATAACATTTTAACCAGAAAATAACATAAAAGCCATAAACTTTGATTATCCATATCAGCAATATAAACAGCAGGTATGAGGCTGGACAATGGATTAAGTGGGGCCTGTGGTTAACTATCAGAAGTAATGAAAAACAAGCCAAAATGAAGAAGCAGCCGGTGAGAAGCAGCAGTCTTGCAGCCCAGTTACTGGTCTTTCATTGGGAGCATCAACCTGTGTCTTCTCTCCTTAAGAGTAGCAAACCTGTTGATAATTTTATCATGGTCCAATTGCTCAACAACATCTTTCTCGATGGCCATAACTGCTAGCTGATGGAGCCTGCTCTGACCCATTGTTCTCCTTAGCCAGTTGCGGAGACGGCGAAGAGCACTGAAAGACCTCTCGCACGAACAGCTGCTAACAGGTACAGTGAGGGCAACCTGGATGACAGATTTCAGCGATGGAAACATTTCAGAATCCAGCAGGTTATAAAGTGAAACCATGTCCTGTGGAGCTGCACCAGCTTGCTTTTTACGTGTCAAAAAGTGCCTTGCTACCATGACTTCCTCTGTCTTTAAATCAATGTTGCATCCACAACAGGAGTTTCACTATGTAATAGTTGATTACTATTAATAATAGCTCAAGTTAATCTGTGCATGATTTTGTGCAAGTGTAAGTTGTAATATTGTGTTTATTTTGTATAAATATCTAATTTATCATATAGGGGTGTTCCTTCAGCTCTTTAGCTTTAGCGCACGCAGCTCAAACACAACGTTATTTGAAACAGAAATACTAAAGATGTTTAATATTACTGTAGAATTAAAATGTTTAATATTACTGCAATATTAAAGAGTTCAATATGTTTTCAAAAACACCCATTCCTTCTATCCTAGGAGACTCTTGTAGGTAAAAAAAAAAAAAAAATATTGCAGCATCAAGCAATATCTAATGATTCATATCACAGTAAAATTTTCCAAGTTTTGATTTTAGATTGAGAGAAAACTGATTAATCACATGTCCACTGTAGTGGATGTCATGCATCAATTTCTATATTTCAGCAACAATTCATAATTATAATGCGAATATTGTTTTTGAAATTTAAAACTTAACTTAATCTGCAGTGATTTTTTTTACTGTCAATAAATTTACTTGTATTATTAGAATGTAATTTTCATTGACATCAAAAAGTCATGTGATTACATAATGTATGACACTTGTAATGCATTACTTTACTTGTTAGATCAAAAAGTAATCTGATTTCGTAATGCATGTTATTGTAATGCGTTTCTTTACTCATAACATCAAAAAGTAATCTGATTACGTAATGCATGTTACTTGTAATGCGTTTCTTTACTCATAACATCAAAAAGTAATCTGATTATGTAATGTGCGTTATTGTAATGCGTTTCTTTACTCATAACATCACAAAGTAATCTGATTAGGTAATGCACATTATTTGTAGTTAATTACTTGTTAGATCAAATCAATCTGATTAGGTAATGCATGTTATTTGTAACACATTACTTTACTTGTAACATCAAAAAAGTAATCTGAATGCGTTATGCATGTTACTTGTAATGCATTACCCCCAACACTGATAATTTCAGATGAGATAGAAAAAAACGTATCACTAGGTTGTCTCAGAGGAGGGCTATGATAGAAATGTGCATGTCCATCTTGAACATAATCAGAATTATCAGCTAATAAGGGTAAATCTCCATACTCTGGTGCACCGGAGGGAGCATCTGAGTGGTTTCCACAGTTGTACCTTGACAGGCTGTAGAAAATTCTGATGGAATCACATCCTCATGTTCTGATATCAAAGATACGCTAAGTGTATCCTTCTAGTTAATTTATAGCATAAAATAAACATGAATGAACATAAAAGGGAATGATGTTTTTACGCGAAAAGATGTCGGTACACTTCATTTTTCAAGTTTAAATCCTCCAATGTTAATCTACTAACTCTCCTGACTGCTTTGTCGGACAAAATGGCGGATTATGATTGGTCACATCGCCTGTCAATCATACTCCCTGTGAAGGGTTGATGATGCAAAAATAATAACGATTCCACTGAAATTATTTGAAACTAGGGGTCGGACGATTAATCTGCCGATTTTTTGCATTTTTTAACATAATCGGCATCGGCCAATATCCAGTATATCAAGCCAATTATTAGGCGGGCGCATCTGTGGGCAGCTAGTGTTGTTGTTGTTGTGGAACACGTTTTGGACGCACGCTGCGCCTAGAGTCATTCTCCAGCAGAGTGAGCAGACCTCATCCAGTGCCTAAGGAAGGAGCTAAGTTCCTTGGAGAAAACTCCTTTATATTTAATTAAAACCTTTTGATATGTTACTGCCAACTTCGAGAAAAAATATGAATAGGCGACATGACGTTCGGCTACTTTGGATATTGATAGCGTAGTTGAGGTTGCATTAGCACAGCAGAAGGAATCATGTCACAATAAGCAAGAATTTTGCAATTACAGACAGAGAATCTGAGATTTTTATTTGTTCTGTTTTGTGTGTCTTATATTTGAGAGGGTTGTCACTCAATGCAGAGAAATAAGAAATAAAAAAGTCACCAACGCACTAAAGGACTGGGTTTGCTTATAGCGTCGTCGCTAGGTTTGGGTAGCTACAGACAGACAGACCCGGTGCTAATACGGCACTGGTGCCTTAACGACCGTTATTTACCGGACCGAATATGAATGCGGATTTATGTGCTTCATTTCAGTGCTACTGTTATGCCTGTGCTTCTCTTGGATGCTCTGACAACGGACGTTAGAAACGTGACGCTAGTCAGCAGTTAACTTTAGCATACCGTTAGCTAGTAGCTGGATTGAACACTGTTAAAATGCTGGCCAAACAGTGTAATGTGTGACTGTATTTCACTGTAGACTAGGGGTGGAACGGTACATAATAATAATAATAATAATAATAATAATATGTTTATTTTATATAGCGCCTTTCAAGAACCCAAGGTCGCTTCACAATGCAATACAAATAGCAAACAAACAGCAAGCAAGCAGATACAAAGGCCATCTGCTTATTACAGACAAACAGATGGAAACAAGTATACACTAATTGACAAGAATCAAAGAAAAACACATTGTACTATTTACCCAAAATATACAATTACGACAAAGTATGTAGCAAATAGAACTAAGAAAGTGGAGAACAAAGAAAACGGTGTTGAGGATACTTATTTATTGGGCAAGCTTGAATAAATGAGTTTTGAGTAGTTTTTTGAAGGTCCGGATGTTGTCGGTCGCGCGAAGATTCAGGGGCAGCTTATTCCAAAGCTTAGGGCCAACAACACTAAAAGCCCTACCGCCCACCGTAGAGAGTCTGACCCGGGGTACCATAAGTAGGTTTTCAGTGCTGGACCTAAGGGCCCGAGTTGGAATGTATGGCTGTACCAAATCAACAAGGTATTTGGGTACAGGGCCATGTAAGGCTTTATACACTAGGACTAACAGTTTGAAATGGATGCGGTTTATGACAGGAAGCCAGTGCAGTTGGTGAAGGATAGGAATGATGTGGGCAGATTTTTTATTATATGTGAGGGCTCGTGCAGCAGAGTTTTGTACCATTTGAAGGCGGTGTATTGCTTTGGTGGGTAGTCCGCTGTATAATGAGTTACAGAAGTCCAGTCTGGAAGTGATGAAAGCATGAATAACAATTTCCGCATCTATAAAGGTAAGAGAGGGGCGAATACGAACAATATTCCGCAGGTGAAAGAAGCATGATTTGACAGTCTGACTAATGTGTGAGTGAAAGCTGAGCGTGGGGTCGAACAAAATTCCCAGATTCCGAACAGTTTTTGAAGGCCTAATCTCAATACCATCTATATCAATAAAAATGTCATGTCCGGGTGAACTCTGTGATCTAGGGTTAATCAACAGGATTTCCGTTTTACCAGCATTAAGCTGTAAAAAGTTAAGAGGACATCCATGTTTTAAGTTCATGGAGGCAGGAGGTAACTGAAGAGGGTGGAAAAGATGAGTTGGGATTGAACGTGAAGTAGATTTGAATATCATCAGTGTAGCTATGAAGGTTGAGACCATGCTGTCTGATGATCTGGCCTAACGGTAGCAAGTAGATCAGAAATAGAAGCAGACCAAGAACAGAGCCTTGGGGCACACCGTGAGAAACAGACACAGAGCGTGAGCGATTCTTACCTATCTTAACAAATTGCTGTCTATCACATAGATACGAGGTCAACCACTGAAGTGCCGCACCCGTGATGCCTATTTCAGACAATCGTGAGATAAGTGTAGAGTGGCACACAGTGTCAAATGCTGCACTGAGGTCAAGGAGAACCAGAATACTACATGCACCAGAATCAGAAGCCAGAAGGAGATCATTTAGTACTTTTAATAGAGCTGTTTCTGTGCTGTGGTATGTACGAAAACCAGATTGAAGGGGTTCAAAGAGATTATGTCTCTCTAAGTGTGATTGCAGTTGTGCCACAACTACCTTCTCAAGTAGCTTGCCAACGAATGCAAGGTTTGATATTGGTCTATAATTGCTATGAGTGGCGTTGTCGAGGCCGGGCTTCTTGAGGATGGGAGTAATGGCCACTACTTTCAGATTAAGCGGAACAGTGGCAGTGGCAAGAGACCTGTTAATAAGGTGGGTAATAGGTTGAATGAGTAAAGACAAATGAGTTTTTAGAAGGTATGTTGGAATAGGATCAAGTGTATTGAACATCTATAGACATCTGTAGATATACATCTATTCGTATTGAACCGAAACAGTACGGGCGTCACGGTTCGTGTGTATACATTTACACGGAGAATACATGGTATAAAAATAAATAAAACTCGCGTGCAAATTAATTCATGTAATGCGGAACTACTGTTAGATACGCGGGTTCTTTGGGGACACCTTGCAATGCTGGAATGGTGTGTGTGAGAGAGAGAGAGAGAGGGAGAAGGAGAGAGGGGCGCGGGCACGATCGAAAAGTCGCGTGTGTTTAAAGTCGCAAAGTGTTTACTTATATTTGTGTGTGTGTGTGTGTGGCGCAGATGCGATCGAACAGTGAAAACATACACCGTCATTTTGTTTATACAAGACATCATTAGAACTGCAAAGTGTTTAAGTTACTGTCAATTAAAATTAAGGAAAACAAATATATTAATCTGAAATGTAGCAAATTAATTTTCAGTTCATTCAGGTACAATTACCAAACATATCTCGAGGTCTTTTTGTCTTTTGTACAAGTGCAGATTGGTCAAGTGTTCAATAAATGTTTTTGTTGAGAAATCTTGTCTATCTTAAGTAATTATTTGTGTTACATTTTATCTTTCAAATAGAGGTTAAAAACAAGCACATAATCGGCCAAATATCGGCCAATATAAATCGGCAGCATTAATCAGCCATCGGCCTACCCAGATTTCAAAAGATTGGCATCGGCATTGGCCTGAAAAAACCCATATCGGTCGACCTCTATTTGAAACTAAAGTAACGAGGCAATTTTTTAGAATAAAAAAAGTAGAAAGTACCGATATTCATGTTAAAATGTAAGGAGTAAAAGTAAAAAGTCGGCACAAAAATAAATAGTAAAGTAAAGTAAAAATATCAGAAAAATCTACTTGAGTACAGTAACGAAGTATTTGTACTTCGTTACTTCCCATCTCTGCATATAGCCTATAACACGCTCTCACATGTTTATTTTTTAATAAACCATATTCAACAACACATAAAAATGAAATAATCTTCAGAGTAATTTGACAAAAGCCGCAGCCATCATTACCAAGCGCGAACCATTGACAGTGAATGAAACGAAGCGAACTTAGCCTGCAGGCCATAGTGTGACATGCGTAAACCAATGGTGTAAACATAATCATAGATGACACGCCACAGGTTTTTATTTAAAAGAAAGAATGTAGCTTATGTTTGTATGTAGGTCTAGGCAATTTATATTCACAATACTTAATAACTAGGGCTGTCAAAAGATTAATCGCGATTAATCGCATCCAAAATAAAAGTTTGTTTTTAATAATATATGTGTGTGTACTGTGTATAATTATTTTGCATATATAAATACACACACATGCATGTATATATTTAAGAAAAATGTGTTATTTATATATATAAAAAAAATTATATTTATACAGGAGTTTTCCTGGCTCAAAATGAGGCGGAGGTGGTAAAATCGTAACACTAGAGGGGTCCGGGGGCATGCCCCCCCCCCCCGGGAGAAAATTTTGTACATTTTAAAGTTAAATTCCTTAATCTGGTGCACTTTGAGTCACTCGAATCTGTTGTTAAAAATAAATAATAATCCACCCGCCAACCACCCATATTCTTTGATTTAGATATCTGCATCTGATCATCACATTACAATTATTCAATTAAGTATGATAATATGGTAACATATCACACTGAAGTAGGCTGATTTAAAATTAACATTTATTTAAATTAAAAGTTCTTCTTTTGGCAAGATTACATTTCCTTTATAGCCTAAACAGAGGCTTTGCTCCCTTTAAACTTAAATTGTCAATGTTTCATTTTTGAAAACACTCTTATCGGAATAATTTTTGTACCTTTATAAAGAGCATTTTCCCCTAATTTTATTTAATGTATGCTCTAAATTTCATTTCAAATTCTTACATTTTATCAATACATTCAATTAAAATAATAAGACACTAGGCTGTTACCAATCAAATTAAATAATTTACATTGAAAAATTATAACTGTATTAAATGAGATTATGAGATTGTTTTAAATATTTTTTGAATATACAAATAAGGAATGTTGAAAAGAATGCTACTTTATGAAACTAAACCACCAGTAGGAGGCGGCAGGTGGCCGTCTTAATGAGCGAGTCATTGAGTCATTCATTTAAACGATTCGTTCAAACGGCTGATTTATTCAGAATGAGGCGGTTTAATAATGGGTAATTGAATCTTTGACTCGAGTGATTAGTTCAAAACGCTGAATCATTCAGTAATGAATCATGGATGCGTGTTGCTGTGAGATGCGCTATGGTTCTGTTGTTTGGAACTATTTTCGCTGCTGAAACAGAACAAAAACAGTCATTGCGTCTAAAAATGTAAGTAACTCAATTTTAACTATTTGTTTATTGAACTGTTATGAAATCAATATCTCGGTTTCAATCGTGATGGCATTCAGGAAAACAGCACTCTGGTCGTGTGTAGCCTACATAACGTTATTGTTTCTTAACTATAATTAATATGTTATAAATAACGGCGCGAACCTCAACAGCGCTGTTACCGTCCGTACATTAGGTAAGTTACCATGATGGGAGTTCCGTGTCTTTATTACACTCAACACATTAGATTTATCTGTCTTCCACCCTTGATTGAATGGAATGTTGTTATTACTTGGCCCGCTCGACCCGCGGATTATGATCCGTGCAGCACTATGGACACAAGCGGGAACCGCAACAGAACCGTCACGGTGGAAAAAGTGTTTCTGTTTCATTCCTACTGACCGCCAGAGGCAGTGCAAAGCACTAGTGGATAATCGCTGCGCCAGCTAGATAGATCGAGAAGAATATAACAACAAAGTCACGTCATGACGCAGACCGAGACGCGAGGATATAACCCACAGCGACTCGGTGCCCAGCCTCTTTCGCTTTCTTGCTTTTGATAGGTCGTTTGTTTTCACGCTGTCCCGTGCAGCTTACCTGAGTTGCGAGGACTCGCCCTCCCAAGCTGTGACAGCGCGTTCTACACTATCATCAGGACGGATATCTTGGATTATTTTTCTTTAGGTGAGTGCATACGATTATTTGTGGTTGCGTCGGCGAAACTCTGTGCTTCACGGTACTATCCGGTGGCTGGTTTCGACCGCGCTTAGGTTGCGTTCACCGCAAACCTAACATTATATGTGTTTTATATAAATATATATTTATATTATCATCGCATAAGTTACTCGCCGTAGTGCTAGTCATTGAATGCCTCGCGGTTCTATCCGAAGGCAGATTTGACTTTAACGTTTCTTGTGAGAGCGTTTCATGTTATAGAATTTTCGGTTCTATCCGAAGATTTTTTCGAACTGCTCAGTGGGTGCTATTACAGTTTTAAGTGCCTACGGTGCTAACCGAGGACGTGTTATTGACGGAGTCATGGATCATAGCTCTCTCATCTCCGTTTCAAGTTGCAAATTGTGTCCGAATACGCTTCTTCCCGACGACGGACACGATCGATGCCCATCATGTTTAGGCGCTCAACATCTGAAGGAGGCCCTGACTGATCCATGTTTGCATTGTAGTATGCTACCGATGTCAGAGAGACAGCTTCGCCTTGCTGAGTTAGACATTAACTCGCCTGTTACCCTCGCACAACAGCCGCGACGCGCTCAAAAGCGTCGCGCATCAGCAGCTGCTGGCGCTCCGCCTAGCAAGAAGAAATCTGTACCACACAAAGACAGTTCAGAACACTTGTTATCGAAGACTGTAGCTTCTCTCTCTTCAGAAATGATTGAGATGAAACGTCTTCTTCAGTCTCTACAACCCCCAGTGTCGGCCCCACATACTGAGAACACACCAGTGGATGAGAGTGATTTCCAACCCCCACATGATATAGATTTTGACGCTCTCTCCATGAGCGCGTCTAATTCTCATTTTCTCGATGAAGAATCGGTGGAACCTGCCATACAACCCACCCTCCCAAACGATGTTTTTTCTAACCTATATGCTACAGGTGGTTCAAGCGGTGGGTCTGTACATTCATCAGGTGCAGGCCCATCTGCTCCAGACGATGTGTTATCGGTTCTGCAGATGGCGGTGGCTCGTTTGGGTCTTGACAAATCACCTGTCCAACCCATTCAAACCAATGTGTTCTTCAGACAAGCTGCTGATAGTAATGTGTTCGCAATGCCACCGTGTAAGGATTTTGTGACAGAATTCTCCAGTGCACTTACCAGTCCCAATGTGCCTAGGAGGAGGTCAAAGACAGCCCGCACTCTTGCAGCAATGGCTGAAGCTGACTCCATTGGGGTAGGACGGGCGCCTGAAATTGAACAGCCGGTTGCAGCTTTGGTGGTATCACCAGATGAGGCTCTAAGAGGCAATGTACGCTGCCCGAGTGCGCAATGTGGACGTACTGACACTTTCTTGAAGAAAGCATATGAGTCGGTAGCCTATATAACTCGAGCTGAGAATACTATCTGCCAGCTGCTTCTTGCCTGCAATAACACATTAGAGTCAGCGAGCGTTGACGCTTCTGCATCTCAGTTCTTACAGACTGCTCTGTTGACTATGGGTCATGTGACTCGGGAACTTGGGACACTTTCAGCGACCCTTCTAACAGCTCGGCGTCAGGTATGGCTTGCTCAGGCAAGGTTACCTGAAGATTGTAAGAAGACACTGAGAGAACTGCCAATTGTACCAGGACATCTTTTTGGCCCCAATGTTTCTGAGGTATTGGAAAAGAGAATGAAGTTGTCAGAAGCCACACGACAACTGACTCAGGTTCCACGAACACCACCTTTTAGAATGCCTCTGACTCCGGCTCACCCACGCTATCGGAGCTCGGAGCATCGAGTGCGACAGCAGAACGTTTCTCAGCTTCAGGCTTCACAGCGGCAGAGAGGGGCTGAGGAGGCCCAGGGACGCCGCCCTTTTTACCGTCACCAGCAGGGGAGACCACGTCAGCGCCCCCCCACAGGTCCTAAAGGCAGAGGCCAAAAACCCTGAAGTTATGGGGCCGGCGGTCGGTCGTTTCACTGTGCAGCATCTACATTACTGGGAAAATTCAGTGTCCGACCCCTGGGTTCTGGCGACTTTAAGCAGGGGATACACTCTGCAATTCCGACGCCGGCCTCCCAAGTTTTCAGGAATCTTTCCGACAGTTGTCAAAGACGTAACCAGTTCAATGGCCCTTTCCTTAGAAATTCATTCACTGTTACTGAAAGGAGCCATAGAAAAAGTTCTTCCCATCAATCAGAGGGACGGGTTTTACTCCACGTACTTCCTTGTTCCAAAGAAAGATGCCAGTTTTCGTCCAGTTCTGGACCTGAGGTGCCTAAATGTGTTCTTAAAGTCTCTTCCTTTCCGAATGTTACGCACAGTCGACGTTCTTCGATCTGTGACGAAAGGAGACTGGTTCGTGAGTGTGGACTTGAAGGACGCTTACTTCCATGTTCCCGTTGCTCCCCACCACAGGAAGTTTCTAAGATTCAGCTTTCAGAATCAAGCCTATCAGTTCAGAGTTCTACCATTCGGTCTATCTCTGGCTCCTCGTGTTTTCACAAGATGCATGAGTGCGGCCCTGACTCCACTTTGGTCCAAGGGCATGAGGATTCTGCCCTACTTAGACGATTGGCTGCTCTGTGCCCCAACAAGACGACATGCGTTACACAACACCAGGATTGTGTTGGAGCATATCCAGAAGTTGGGCCTTACTGTAAACGACACAAAGAGTCATCTGGTCCCAGAACAGACCATAACCTTCATAGGAATAACACTCAATTCAATCACAATGTCTGCCACATTGTCTCACGCACGAACAGACAATATTTGTCAGCTACTGACTCGTTCCGTGATCCCCTTGGGCTTGCTTCACCTCAGGCCTCTTCAGAGGTGGAGCAACAGCTTAGGGCTAGAATCAGCGAGACATCGCCATTGCATGATTGTCGTTTCGCCTGCCTGTGTCCGTGCATTGAAACCCTGGAAAAAGGTAACATTTCTGAAAGCCGGTGTGCCTCTAGGGGTGGTGTCCTCCCGTCGGGAAGTGATCACGACCGATGCTTCACTAACAGGATGGGGGGCAACGTGGAACCAGAGGGGAATTGGTGGTCACTGGTCACCCAGGGAGGCCTTAGAACACATCAACGTCCTGGAGTTGAAGGCAGTGTACTTAGCTCTACAACACTTCTTACCAAACCTGATGGGTCGTCATGTGCTTGTCCGGTCCGACAACACGTCGACGGTCTTTCATTTGAATCATCAGGGCGGCACCAGGTCTCTTGCATCTTTACTGCTAACTCGCAAGATCCTCACATGGTCTCAGGGCCGGCTGGCCTCAATAAGGGCAGTTCATCTCCCGGGATTGGACAATCAAGTGGCGGATGCTCTGTCCAGGGATCTGCTGCTCCCGGGGGAATCGAGACTTCACCCGGATGTAGTACAGATGATTTGGCAACGGTTTGGCAAGGCAGAGGTCGACCTGTTTGCATCGGAAATGACCACTCATTACCGCTGGTGGTTCACGAGAGCCGAAACGTCCAGCCCATTGGGACAGGATGCATTAGCCCACGAGTGGCCGAGTTGCCTGTTGTATGCGTTCCCTCCATTTCCACTTCTGTGGGAAACATTACATCGTGTATTCCTATACAAGCACAGGGTGCTTTTAGTGGCACCTTGATGGCCATCCAGGCCATGGTTTCCTCTCCTTCTGAGTCTGTTACAAGGCGAACCATGGCAGCTTCCCACCAGACGGGACCTTCTTTCTCAGATGCACGGCCGTGTTTGGCACCCAGATCCAACTCGTCTTCAGCTCTGGGTTTGGCCCTTGGGTCCAGATCACAGTTAATGGATTGTGAACCGGCAGTAGTGAACACTATCGGCAACGCTAGGGCTCCTTCGACACGACAGCTTTATGCTGCTCGTTGGAGGATATTTTCTTCTTGGTGCGGAGATCAAGGAATTGACCCAGTTCACTGTACTGTGCCGACAGTTTTGAGTTTCTTGCAACATCTATTTGATGACAACAGGGCGGCCTCCACTTTAAAAGTTTATGTTGCTGCCATATCTGCTTATCATGACCCGGTTGCTGGTGCTTCCCTTGGGTCTCATAACCTTGTTTGTAGTTTTCTGAAGGGAGCGAGGCGTTTAAAGCCCGTTCGTTCTACTCCTTTTCCTGTGTGGGACTTACCGCTTGTTCTAGAGTCCCTTTGTACACCACCATTTGAGCCATTAGATGTTGCAGATATTAAGTGGTTGTCCTTAAAAGTGTCTTTTTTGTTGGCCGTTGCTTCCACTAGACGTGTTGGTGAACTTCATGCCTTGTCAGTGAGTGAGTTGTGTTTACGCTGGTTACCAGAGGATTCTGGGGTCATTCTTCGGCCTAATCCAGCCTTTCTCCCTAAGGTTTTGTTACCACAATTTGTGAATCAGTCTATTCATCTGGCTGCTTTTCAGCCGCCTTTCAATCACTCAGATACAGATGGGGGGAGGTCTCATCTTCTGTGTCCTGTACGAGCTTTAAAGTGCTATGTTAAGTCTACCGCTTCTTTCAGACAGACAGATCAGTTATTTGTTTGTTATGGTGAGGTACGCAAGGGTGCATCTTTGTCCAAACAGAGACTATCACGCTGGATTGTCGAGACGATAAGGTTGGCGTATAATAGATCTCATCAACCCTTACCAGTGGGTGTTACTTGTCACTCCACTAGGGCCGTGTCTTCGTCTTGGGCCACTTTACGGGGAGTTTCCTTGGCGGATGTCTGCGAAGCTGCTACCTGGTCTTCTCCATGTACCTTTGCGCGGTTCTACAAGGTTAACGTGGCTGCTTCCCATGATGTGAGCTCTGCAGTCCTTCTGGAGCAATCCTGATATTGGCAGGTGGGTGGCATTCCTCATGACTGTGTTGATATGCGTCATCCACTAGTGCTTTGCACTGCCTCTGGCGGTCAGTAGGAATGAAACAGAACGCTAGTTTGTCACGGTTCATGAATCGGCTGTCTCATGCTGATGTGTCTGTGTGAATGTAATTGTGTGGGTGTGGTTACTCGTTGTGTCGATTAGTGTCACCAGCTGTCTTCAATCCCAGTTCCCTTTATATGCCCAGTAATTTCCCTCTCATGTTGTCAGATCGTTGTGGTTGTTCCTCGGTGTGTGTCCTGTTCCTGTGCCTCGTCTGAGAAGTTCTTCGTCTGGATTTTCGTCAGTTCTTCGTGTCGTCTGATGTCCCACGGTTCCTGGTTGTTTCACTCGAGCACGCTGTTCACCACACCACCACCGGATCGCCATCTCGTCCCTGCTTCATCTCCACCTGAGTGTTTGTCCCCGACCTGTGTCTTCATCTGACCGCTTTCAAATAAACTGAGAATTTTACTTGCATTTGCATCCTCCTGTTATTTTCCTCACAGAACGATCTGACCACATCATGGATGCAGCAAGCACGTCCCAGATCAACAATTTCATCGCCCACAGTATCTCACGTATGGACCAACAAGAGGAAAGCATCTCGGGCACAGGTCGTGCGGTGCAAGCACTCGTGAAGCAGGTGTCCGAGCTCACCCAACAGGTACAACTTTTACGGACTCCCACTGCGCCCCCCACGCCGCCCGTTCCCCCACCACCAGCGCCTGCTGCAGATGATCGCCCAGAGCCACGCCTACCCACACCTGAGGGTTATTCCGGCGAGCCGGAGTTTTGCAGAGCGTTCCTCACGAGATGTTCCATGCATTTCGCTCTACAGCCACGCACTTTCCAGAGTGAACAGGCGAAGGTGGCATTTGTATTGACCCTGCTGTCAGGAAGAGCAGCGCTTTGGGGAACGGCGGTGTGGGAGAACGGAGACAACTGCTGCACCTCGTTCCAGGCACTCTCCGAAGAAATGAAGAGGGTATTCGATCGTGCTGTGGCGGGTAAGGAGGCGGCCAGATTACTCGCCGAACTGAGACAGGGAGAAGGCTCGGTGGCGGACTTTTCCATTCGGTTCCGCACCCTGGCCGCAGAGTGCCGTTGGAACGAGGAGGCGCAGTGGGATATGTTCCTGCATGGGCTGGCTGACCGCGTTCAAAGAGAAATTTATGCTTTGGACTTACCCGAGACGCTAAATGGATTGGTGGAACTTGCTTTGAGAGTAGACGCTCGACTGAATCGTGTGACCAGATTGACGCGTACCAGCCATCCACAGCCCAGCACGGAGGATTTCCAACCCAGTGGCGCGAGCGCGGTCAGCCCCGCATTCGATCATGAGCCCATGCAGGTGGGGAGAGCTCGGCTTTCCCGGGAGGAGAGGGAAAGGCGGAGATCCCAAGGACTCTTTCTTTACTGTGGCCGGGCGGGCCATTTCATCCATGCCTGCCCGGTAAAAGGGCAAGCCCGGTAGTAAGTATGAGGCTACTATCGGGTGGGATCTCCGCCGAGAAGACCTCATCACCATCATCGACCCTCCTCCCGGTAAGACTGAGATGGCGAACGTCGTCGCACTGCACCAACGCATTACTGGATTCGGGAGCAGAGGGTAATTTCATGGACTTCAAACTTGCACTTAAGCTTCAAATCCCCATCACTCCTCTCCCACCAGATCACACCAGATTACTGTCAACGCACTCAATGGTCAAGAACTCCCCCGGATTACTCATTCCACTGAAAGTATCACCCTCATCACTTCTGGCAATCACACGGAACTCATTTCATTCCTCCTCATGGACTCACCACTTGCACCAGTGGTTTTGGGACACCCGTGGCTTTCCAGACACAACCCCCGTGTCGACTGGTGCACTAACACTGTTTCCACATGGAGTAACCACTGTCATGAGTCCTGTTTAGTGTCTGCCTGTCCTTCTGTGTCTGGTTCTGTGTTTCAGAGTGAGGCGGCGGATTTGTCTAACGTGCCCGCAGAGTACCTCGACCTGAAGGAGGTGTTCAGTAAGTCTCGTGCTGCTTCTCTTCTTCCGCATCGTTCCTATGACTGTGCAATAGATCTACTGCCAGGTAAATCTCCGCCTAAGGGCAAACTTTACTCTCTTTCTGTTCCCGAGAGGGAGGCCATGGAGAAATATATTTCTGATTCTCTAGCCTCTGGGTTCATCCAACCTTCCTCTTCTCCTGCGGGGGCGGGGTTCTTTTTCGTTGGAAAGAAGGATGGTTCTCTGCGACCTTGCATTGATTACCGAGAGCTGAACAACATCACGGTAAAGAATTCTTATCCTTTGCCGTTGATGTCTTCAGCTTTTGAGAGGTTGCAGGGAGCATCTATTTTCACGAAACTGGACTTACGTAATGCATATCATTTGGTTCGCATCAGGAAGGGGGATGAATGGAAAACCGCTTTTAATACCCCTAGAGGACACTTTGAATATTTGGTTATGCCCTTCGGGCTTTCCAACAGTCCAGCGGTTTTCCAGGCACTCGTTAATGACGTGTTGAGAGACATGGTAGATCAGTTCATATATGTTTACCTGGATGACATATTGATTTTTTCTTCGTCTCTCCAGGAACACGTTCAACACGTCAGACGAGTGCTCCAGAGGTTGTTAGAGAATGGGCTTTTTGTCAAGGCGGAGAAATGCGCGTTTCATGCACAGTCTGTTCCTTTCCTAGGGTACATCATCTCTTCTGAGGGAGTGCGCATGGATCCTGACAAGGTTAAGGCTGTGGTAGATTGGCCAAGTCCAGATTCCCGTAAGGCCCTACAGCGGTTTCTGGGGTTCGCCAATTTTTACCGGCGTTTCATTCGCAATTTCAGCCAACTAGTCGCACCTCTGACTGCCTTGACCTCCCCCCGAACGACGTTCAGGTGGTCGAACACTGCCGAAGCAGTGTTCAACAACCTCAAGAGTCGCTTCGTTTCGGCTCCCATTCTTGTCACCCCTGATCCCACACGTCAGTTCGTGGTGGAGGTCGACGCGTCAGAGGTGGGAGTAGGAGCAGTGCTTTCACAACGCGCTTCCTCAGACGACAAGATGCATCCCTGCGCGTTTTTCTCTCATCGACTATCGCCTGCCGAACGTAATTATGACATTGGTAACAGAGAGTTGTTGGCAGTCAAGTTAGCGTTGGAGGAGTGGCGTCATTGGTTAGAGGGTTCGGGGGTACCCTTTATCGTCTGGACCGATCATAAGAATCTTGAGTACATCAGATCGGCTAAAAGACTCAACTCCAGGCAGGCTCGGTGGGCTCTTTTTTTCGGACGTTTTGATTTTGTTCTCTCGTACCGCCCGGGTTCCAAAAACATCAAACCCGATTCCTTATCTCGTATTTTTGATCCATCCGAACGCCCGGTGACTCCCGAGTGTATTTTACCTGAGAAGGTTGTCATCTCCACTCTGGTATGGGAGGTCGAATCGAGGGTCAAGACAGCCCTAGAAGGGGTAACGCCTCCGCCTGGTTGCCCACCGGGTCGTTTGTTTGTTCCGGAGGGGTTACGGTCCGACGTTATTCGATGGGGTCATTGCTCCAACGTGGCTTGTCATCCAGGAGTGACGCGAACCAGCTTTTTAGTTAAACAACGATTCTGGTGGCCATTAATGGCTCGCGACATTCACGATTTTGTGTTGGCTTGCTCAGTTTGTGCCACTGGTAAGACATCTAACCAGCCCCCAGATGGGTTACTTCGACCGCTGTCCGTCCCTTCGAGACCCTGGTCCCACATCGCTCTAGATTTTGTCACCGCCCTCCCGCCCTCCAGAGGCATGACGGTTGTTTTAACCGTAGTGGACCGGTTCTCGAAGGCGGCACATTTCATCCCCTTGCCCAAATTACCTTCAGCCAAGGAGACAGCGGTCACAGTCATAGATCACGTCTTTCGGTTACATGGCCTCCCGATGGACGTGGTCTCTGACAGAGGTTCCCAATTCGTGTCCAAATTTTGGCGAGAATTTTGTAAGTTACTGGGGGCCACGGTCAGTCTGTCCTCGGGCTATCACCCCCAGAGCAATGGCCAGTCTGAGCGAGCCAATCAAGATCTCGAGAGAATGTTGCGATGTTTGGTTGCCAAGAATCCTTCGTCCTGGAGCCAACAGCTTTCTGTGGTGGAGTACGCCCACAATTCGTTACCAGTGTCATCCACGGGCCTCTCGCCATTTGAGTGTAGTTTAGGTTACCAGCCACCAATTTTTCCTAGTCTGGAATCCGAAGTCGCGGTCCCCTCCGCTCACGCATTCGTCCAGAGGTGTCGCCGTACTTGGACTAGAGCCCGTGAGACTCTACTCCAAGCAGGGCGGCGCATGAAGGCCAAGGCCGACCGCCACCGGTCAAAGCCTCCCGTTTACGTCGTGGGTCAAAAAGTGTGGCTTTCTACCAAGAATATTCCGCTCCGCTCCGTGTCTAACAAGTTAGCTCCCAAATTCATTGGCCCGTTTCCTGTCACCAAAATTATTAGTCCGGTGACAGTCCGACTCAAACTTCCTCCTGCGTACAGGAGAATTCACTCCGCCTTCCATGTGTCTAAAATTAAGCCCGTGTTTTATTCTCACATTAATCCGCCTGCCCCGGTTCCCCCCCCGCCGCGACTCGTAGATGGGGAACCCACCTATTCGGTACATCGCATTCTGGACTCGAGACGGAGGGGACGCGGATTTCAGTACTTGGTGGACTGGGAGGGTTACGGTCCGGAGGAGAGAAGTTGGGTACCTGCTAGAGACATTCTGGATCACTCCCTTATCGATGATTACAATCGACAGGTAAGGTTGTCTGGGAACGCCAGGAGGCGTTCCTAGGGAGAGGGGTACTGTCACGGTTCATGAATCGGCTGTCTCATGCTGATGTGTCTGTGTGAATGTAATTGTGTGGGTGTGGTTACTCGTTGTGTCGATTAGTGTCACCAGCTGTCTTCAATCCCAGTTCCCTTTATATGCCCAGTCATTTCCCTCTCATGTTGTCAGATCGTTGTGGTTGTTCCTCGGTGTGTGTCCTGTTCCTGTGCCTCGTCTGAGAAGTTCTTCGTCTGGATTTTCGTCAGTTCTTCGTGTCGTCTGATGTCCCACGGTTCCTGGTTGTTTCACTCGAGCACGCTGTTCACCACACCACCACCGGATCGCCATCTCGTCCCTGCTTCATCTCCACCTGAGTGTTTGTCCCCGACCTGTGTCTTCATCTGACCGCTTTCAAATAAACTGAGAATTTTACTTGCATTTGCATCCTCCTGTTATTTTCCTCACATAGTTACGTATGTAACTGTGGTTCTGTGAATTCCGGATGACCGCCAGAGTCCCTCGTCACTCGGAATGCGCGAGAAAGCATTCTGAGGCTGGGCACCGAGTCGCTGTGGGTTATATCCTCGCGTCTCGGTCTGCGTCATGACGTGACTTTGTTGTTATATTCTTCTCGATCTATCTAGCTGGCGCAGCGATTATCCACTAGTGCTTTGCACTGCCTCTGGCGGTCATCCGGAATTCACAGAACCACAGTTACATACGTAACTAGCGATATGAGCCAGCCGTGGCGCTACCATTGGGCCCACCCATTTTAGGTCCGGGCCCACCCATTTTCTACTATGGTTTTGTACGTTTCTTCATTCGGATCTATTTGCGATCCATTCCATTCTAAACAAACAACGCAGTTTACATGCTTTGTCCTAGTTACATTATTAATTAAGATAATAATTAATAAATGCACGCATAATTATCAGTGAACTTGATAAATATTGCAGATATGTTTTACATGCATGCACAAACAAATGCCTTTCAACTTGTGTGTGCAAAATTCAGAATAAAATGAATGTGCAGCAATTTGTACAAATAGAGAGTCTAGGTCTACTATACGTGTTGTAGCCATTAAATAAGCTTATTTAGTTTAATATTTGTTAAAATATTATAATGTTATTTTTTAATTTATGTTGATAATGATAAGTGAACCGCACACACGAGTAGCCTACGCAATATCGAGAGACATGGAGCGGGTCAAACATGATTTTGACCACTTAATTAAGTTTTGTTTTGCAGAAAACGATTTTTTTAAGTGAATTTCGTTTTGTATAAATTGTATCTTAATTTTATTTATATTTTTTTTAATCAACCAATTGCCAAATACCAAAAATGCTAGCAGACAACACAATCATAGAGGCGCCCGCGCGGTCACTTGCACTGCTCGTAAACAGGAGCGCATCTCATCCTAACTTAACGAAACTCAGCATATGCCTCACAGACATAAAATATATATTAAGAAAGCTTGAAATGTCTTTTTAACAATTTAAAACGAAAAGAAATAGTCTACTCTCTGGTTATGTAATGATGTGCATTTCTCTCTATAGGCGCGTTCACTAGGCTACTGAGATGGCGATCGTCAACTTTATCTTTACAGCTGTTGTTGCTGATAATAAACTAAAAATAATAGGCTTATAATTTTATTAAACAATAAATTAAATGAAATTTTAATTGTATTAAAAAAATCACACAAAAAAAATCCTGTTTATCAATAGTGTGTGTGTCAAAAAAAAAAAAAAAATACGTCAAAAACCCCACTGTCAGTGTTTTGTAAGGAACAGGCAAATATGTTCAATATAGCAGGAGACATTTTAAATTGTTAACTAATAAAACAGTTATTTTTTTATGTCAGTGTCGGCTAGACAGATGAAGTTGACGACTCGCGATCTTCGCAGCGCCAGAGAGAAATGCACATTTCATTTCATACGAATTACATAAGCAGCGCAGCAGTCTGTTTTCTTTCGTTTTGAATTGTTCTGCTTAAAAGTAGACATTTCAAGCTATCTATATGTCTCAGGTCTGTGAGGCAATAGCTACCTATTATAGACCTACGCTGAGTTTCGGTTCATTTATGAGACGAGCTCCAGGTTTGCCAGCGCCTCCGTATCCTGATTATCTATTTTCTAATAGCCTATATTTAGCTACTTCTTATTAAATCCAGACAATTTGTTGATGAAACATCGTTTAAAATTAAGATACAATTAATACAAAACGAAATTAAATTTAAAGACAGGATTTGTGCTTTCAGTTTGAGGTCTCTGTGAAAGTTTTAAAACATTATTTTAGTGCCGCTTTAGAGCGCTCACGTCCGTAACGGAGAGCTGTCTGTTACTTTTTTTTTGTGTGTGTGTGAATTACATTTCTAAAAAAATGCGACTTAGTCCAGTGCGGCTTAGGCATAGCCTATGTTTTTTTCTTCCTCGTGACGCATTTTTTGACTGATACGCGACTCCGGAGGGACTTGTAAAATAGGCTACGGTAAGTTATTTATTCTTTTTGTGCAAATGTCCCATAAAGTCCCATCCTTTAAGGATTAATTTATGTCCCGTTGACCAGTCCATTGCATTACGAATAAAAGTAGAATCAATAAAGTAAAAAATGTGATGTGCAGTCAGGTGGTTTGAGTGTGTGCGCGTTTTTTGACGAGTTTTATAGTCTTGATATTGTTTCTTATTCAAAAGTGGTGACATGACACCCCATTTTTTTGGCTTATTTTAACTGGCCCATCCAGTTTTCTGGGGGCCCACCTACAATCAAAAACGCTAGTGATATGAGCACGTGACTGTCTGTCCGAGTTTTGTCGAGAGGCGGAGGCGGCACGAAATTTGACGGAGGCGGCCGCCTCATAATTGTCTATACAGGAAAAACCCTGTTTATATATAATATAAACTATATAAATATATATACAGTATATGTATGCAAATATTTCTTAAATATATACAAGCATGTGTGTGTATTTATATATACAAAATAATTATACACAGTACACACACATATATTATGTTACACAAACTTTTATTTTGGATGTGATTAATCGCGATTCATCTTTTGACAGCCCTATTAATAACTAATATTATTTTTATTGCATTTGTATTAGTTGTTTGAAGAGTTAAAAGAAAAATCGGTTGGTCTTAACGCAAGTTTACAACCGGCAAGTCGGTCGGACTAAAAGGGAAAAATAAATAAATAATTGGGTCGGTACTAAATTGACAGGGTCGGTCGGGTTACGGCAAACAAATATTTTAAGATTTTAAACAATTTTAAGGATGGCGTGAAATACAATTTGCAAGACAATGTATTTAATAAATAGTGCGTGTAATTTCTTCAGTACCGTCAGCAGAACTGATAACGTCCAAGCTTATCGATACTGCGGTCATCCATAATTTGGCCCCAGGGCCCATTTAATACTGGGTTTCAGTACCCATGCCTACATATGGGTGTGTGCATATGGATGAAAGCCTGTTGTGTTCGGTCTCTTGATTTGTGGTAGTAGCAGCTATTGTGAAACTCACCTTCTTCATCTACTGAGTGTGGATGGCATCAAGGTCTTGTCCTGAAGAATCACAGGGCCAAACGCTAGGGATTGTATCTCATCTGATAACAAGAGCATAGCCATAAGTTTAAGAACTCTAATGATATCTTTTGCCCCTGATATTGCATTGGGGATATCAATTCAAACATTTTAAAGGCTAAAAGTATGAGCCATGAGTAAGCTGGCCAGATATCTGTGAAAAATAACTTGCATGCCTGAATCACATTTAGCATTTAAAAGTAAAAAAACAAATTCAGTATTTATCAGTAAAAAATATATACAAATAAATAAATACCCCTGAGTATGGTGTCTGTCTCATTGGCCAACATAACTCAAAACAGACCTAGAGAAATAAAATAAAATATACCAATGACCATGATATCCTGTTATCATAATAGTTAAATAAATTATTATAACTACGACCATTATACCATTATATTTGTCGCCTATTATTTAGCCTACAGGCTTCTCAAGGACAATCACACTGAAAAAACCTGGGGTTAATGCTTTTAAAATGTGAGACTTCTTTCAAAAGCATAAATCTTACAGACCCCAAACCTTTGAACAGTGGTGCACTATGTTTGAGGTGGTTTTGCTTACTAGTCATATGGTTCATAGCCGTGGAGATTTTCTTGGACGGGGGTGCAGCAGGCCTTCAGCATGATGATCTACAGTAGGAACATAACATGCAATTTCACAGAGCCAACAATGTTACATAGGATTTACAATAGGGTTTATTACAAGAAACCAAGCTAGAGCAGAGGTGAACTGCAGAAAAGAGAAAGAATTATATATATATATATATTTCTTAAGATAATATATTAATTAATATAATAATTAATTATATATTAATATAAATAGATGCATATGAAATTAATAAAATGATTAGAAGTAAGCTAATTTATTTAACCTAAAAGAATGCACTGCACTGTTAGTAAGTGACGTCACTGATTAACAGTGCAGTGCATTCTTTTAGGTTAAATAAATTAGCTTACTTCCAATCACCCATTGACAAATTACCAGCAAAACAAAACTATCAAAAACTGTTATCTACACAAAGATGTGGTTAAAACCCCTAACGTTCATAAACAAGAGCTCCAGTCTATAGTTAGTAACGTAGGCCTAACTTACCTCTTCTGAAAATGGTTGAGATGCTAACGGACTTTTTCGAAGACACAAAACCATTTCTATAAAGTAAATATTCAACAGGAGCGTGTCAATTACACGTAATAAATGTGTCAGGGACGTTTGTATGTATTATTTGTGTGAATTTGTTGACTAAACTCACCTGAAAGCAGTGAAAACAACAGCGAGAGACAAGAGTTTTTGCTGTGTGTCAGTTGATGACGTTTCCCCGTTTCCATCTGCTCTCGCGCAGCGCGCGCGCTCCAGTGTTTGAATGCGAACGTTCGAATTTTCAGGCGCACGCACATTAAAACACTTCAAAGTCACGCAGCATTTAAATAAACATCTAGAATTAAAACATATAACAATTTAAAAAATCATTAATATTAAATCATGAATTTTAAACTCATTGTGTAGTTCTATGACCCATTCATGTGCAATATGCCAGGTTTATGGCACGCGAGTAAAAAAATTGTGACAGAAGTATTAAAAGTTTTTTATTTTATTTTTGAAAAATTCAATTTACATTTATATAATGATAAGTTGCGTTACAGTACTAATAATTGTGTTATATTACTAAATGGCAAGCAAAAAAAAAAATAAAATCTGGGTTCCAGTCGGTTCCAATAATTAACTAGTGTATATTATAATCAACTTCGTCTATATTAACTTATTGTGTGTGTGTGTGTGTGTGTGTGTGTGTGTGTGTGTGTGTATGTGTGTGAATTATTATTATTATACATATTATATATATATATATATATATATATATATATATATATATATATATATATATAATTATTATAATATATATAATTATTATATATATAATAATTGTGTTATATTACTAAATGGCAAGCAAACAAAAAAAAAATATCTCACCATAAGGTGAGATGTTCATCAGCTTGGCTAGGCTGGGAGACCAGCTAAAACCAGCTGACCACCAAATTGTCCAGGCTGGGAAACCAGCTTGATCAACTACGCCAGGCTGGGAGACCAGCTAAAACCAGCAAAGCCAGGCTGGGAGACCAGCTTGACCAGCTAGGCCAGGCTGGGAGACCAGCTAAAACCAGCAAAGCCAGGCTGGGAGACCAGCTTGACCAGCTAGGCCAGGCTGGGAGACCAGCTAAAATAAGCTAAGCCAGGCTGGGAGACCAGCTTGACCAGCTAGACCAGGCTGGGAGACCAGCTAAAACCAGCTAAGCCAGGATGGGAGACCAGCTTGACCAGCTAGGCCAGGCTGGGAGACCAGCTAAAATAAGATAAGCCAGGCTGGGAGACCAGCTTGACCAGCTAGGTCAGACTGGGAGACCAGCTAAAACCAGCTAAGCCAGGATGGGAGACCAGCTTGACCAGCTAGGCCAGGCTGGGAGACCAGCTAAAACCAGCTAAGCCAGGCTGGGAGACCAGCTTGACCAGCTAGGTCAGGCTGGGAGACCAGCTAAAATAAGCAAAGCCAGGCTGGGAGACCAGCTTGACCAGCTAGGCCAGGCTGGGAGACCAGCTAAAACCAGCTAAGGCTGGGAGACCAGCTAAAACCAGCTACTTCCATCTTAAACCAGCTAAAACCAGCCAACCAGCTTAGGCTGGTTTTAGCTGGATTTTTCAGCAGGGTATACTATTAGGTGATCAGTTTACGTGCCGCTATAGGGATCATTCACGTCACATTTACAAACGCCAAAATGGTGTTTATTGTTTGAATTTCGTAATAAAATTGACAGAATCTGAGAGCTGAGATTTTTTTTATATCATAAAAAACCTGCTCTGTCCAGCCTGTCGGTCTCCGTGTCCTCTTTGCTTCGCGATTTTTCTGTGCGTGAGAGGGTTAATTGCGCGTGGCAGCTCTGCAGTAACAGTGACAGTAGAAGGAAACGGTTTGAAACCAGGAAATTCTACTTTAGAAGTACATTTTAACAAAAAAACGGGACAATTCGTGTCCCGGGAAAGAATATAAATTTTCCGGGACTGTCGCTCAAAAAAAGAGAACAATCCCTGGAAAACCGGGACGGGTGGCAACCCTAAGTCTGTGCAGGCTGCTGAGAAGGGACCGTCTGCAAAGTGTTACTACAAAATATTCAAAAACTTCACTGTAATTCTCTGTATTGTTGCCAAATTCAGATGACACATCACTGCTGTCTTGCTGGTTATATAACAACACTTTGTTTTGATACAACTGCATTGCATTTATCCAAACAAAGTGTTGGTAGCCTATATAACAAGACAGACAGCAGTGAGGTGTGATCTGAATTTGGCAACAATACAGATAATTACAGTGAAGTTTTTGAATATTTTTTTATAATAACAAATCATAAAAATAATGCAAAATTTCCCCCAAATAAGTGTCGCAGTATAGCCTAACCATCAGGACAGCAGTGATGTGTGATCTGAATTTAGTGACACTATAGTGTGTGTTTCTGTTACTGACTTGTCCCTTTGGATCTGTCTCTCATATCTGAGATCAATGTATTTTGTCCACTGCGAAGGAAAGTTTTGCTCGTTTTGAGGAGCTTATTAAAAAAAATGTTATTTGTGTATAGTAACAATATCCAGCTCACAAGTTATTGATGCGTGAAGTTCGAATCTGTTAATTTATTGCCAACTAGCACACTTCATGTACTACAGCAACAGTGCACTTTTAACAAGTTTTTTTCTTGTCGTTCTGGCGCAATATGGCTGCCGTCGCATCATCCAAGTGGATGCTGCACATTGGTGGTGGTTGAGGAGATTTCCCCTTCTATGTAAAGCGCTTTGAGTGCTGAGAAAAGCGCTATATAAATGTAATTAATTATTTATTATTAATTATTAATTAATTCCTTGGGGTTACAGTAATATTTCAAAATCACCTCTTCATAATTTTGCTGTTGTTGATCCTCTCTTGGTTTAAGTTGTTGTTATATTATCATAAACCCTTTAACTGATTGTTTTGTCAAGTACTTTTTACTTTACTATACTTTCTTTTAGTAAAGTGACGATAAAATAAAAATGCAAGTAAAACAAATGTGTGAGTTGGAATGAAAATATTTTTTTTGTTTTCAGTCAGGACTACTTTGGGTAAACAAAAATATTTAAGCAATTGAACATATTCCAATTTTTTAATATTTATTCATTGCATAATGTAATTGGTTAACACACATAACTGTTAGTGGTTTGTTACATAATTAATCCTTGTCATGTTTACCAATGTAAACAGTGCCAAAGATGGTACCATGCATGCTGCCTTGGACTATCACCAGACAAGCTACCTGGAAAAGATACCCGATGGCTGTGCTCACTGTCTAGTTAAACAGTGGAACCAAACGCCACTTGGCTAAACTTTGTGTCATTAAAGAATATCTGCAAAAACTTCTGCTTTATTATCATTGTTGCAATAGTTTACCACTGTATATCTGTATTTTGGGACTTACAATTAAAGAACCAAGGATTAGATATGATTAATTAAGACTATATATCTACAGATATCTTTAAAACCTTTTCATTTATGGAGTCAGATGAAATAACGAGAGAATACTCAAATGTATTGCATTTAATCAAAAAAATACTTTGCCTCGAGAAAAGGACAGTAACACGTAAACATAAACATCAAGATAACATGTTCTTTCTCTCAAGGAGTGGACACTTTAAATCTAACTGTAAAGTAAAGACTTTAACTAAGAAATGGTCTCTCAACTATAGACTTCAATGACCCCTGAGACCATTGCTATCAGGGTACCCTAGATAAGCAGATGGATGTAGTGACACCTGTTAAAGAAGTCCATACTTCATTTCTGGAAATGAGCAAACACTGTTACTGCATTCCTGGGCCAGACCCTTCAGTCACACTGTAAAACCTAACAGTTATATGTACTAAATAAAATTTAGTTCACTGCACTCAAATATTACCGAAAGTTATGTGGACACAATGACTGAAACAGAACTGAAACTGAATGAGTTATAGAACATTTAGAGCATGATAATTGAATAATAATTGGATAATTAAGTGATGACCGAGCATTATTGATGAACACCTGCTGTTAACAAGCAGAATCACTGAAAAAAAAGAGAAACACGAACTACAATTGACTTCCAGCCACAGCCTTTTTCTCAGCCACAGAGTTTTTTTAAGGTCACCATGATGGAGTCCAGTGTTTGCTTTAGTTGGGTTTCTGATCCTTGACTTTTGCACATAGGGTTTTTTTCTGGCTGCTGTAACCCGTATGTTTACAAAGCATATTTGTTATGGCACAAAAATCAAGAAAAAATATGATCAGATGTTGATGAATAAGTATTGATAATGACAGTCATCATGTAGTGACCTGATTCACTGATCTCATTCGTCTTAAACCGATTAAACGGGCAACATACTATTAGTTTTTATTCAAAATGTATTCAAAATTCTACAGCATAAGTACCAGCAGTGTTGTGACATCAGATAAAAGGCTTTTACAAACAGTGTGTGAACAAAATGTTTTCATCTATGGCATTACTAAAACTAACATAGACATCAAAAATCAGCATATGAATCTCAACAGTGGTGACCATTAAAAAACGATTCATGCTGCAGTGCATGCTGGGTACTATCATAATACAAAACTTATCCATGGCTCCCAGCATGCACTGCGGCATTAATCACCTTTTAATGGTCACCATTGTTGAGATTTATATGCTGATTATTGATGTCTATGTTAGTCTTACTAATGCCATAGATGAAAACGTACTGGTTACTTTCGTAACCTCGGTTCCCTTAGAGATAAGGGAACGAGTACTGCGTTGCAAACGCTATGGGAAAACTCCTTTTCTCGAGAATATTGAAGCCTTTATTTTAAAACGCATTTGCTACAGCACAGGCGAGAGCATCAGACCCACGTGAGTGAGCTGATAGGCTGTGCTGTGGGCAACTGCACGAACCAATGGCGGATAGACAGAAGCGCGCGAGCCAATCAGGGCGCTTGGCGCTCTGTCACTGTCAAGCGCGCGAAACTACACGTGACCATAACATATAAATACAGATAGAATCCGCCATTTGACAGGTATAATCGACTGAAGCGACAAACCTGCCATAAGAAAAATAGCACGGCAAGGCAACGCAGTACTCGTTCCCTTATCTCTAAGGGAACCGAGGTTACGAAAGTAACCAGTACGTTCCCTTACGAGAACGTTCTCTCGTACTGCGTTGCAAACGCTATGGGAACGTTTCCATTTAAAACGGCGTGCTATTAATCTTTTGGCCTCTCTGACTCACCAGAGTTCCGGGAAGTACAGAATAGCCAGGATAAAAAGAGACCGAACATCGGGCCCATCAATTATCCGTAATAAAGACTGGCCAGAGCCAGTCATTTAACCCACAAGGTGATAGCCGTGTGTTTAATATCAAACTAGTCTGGGTCAGCAGAGCCAGAGTCTAGACTGAAAAGACTGTAACTGCAAAGCAGGGACATTAAAGTTATAATTCATCGGATCTGGCCAGAGCCAGTCACTTAGCCCACAAAGTGAAAACCGTGTGTTCAATATCAACTAGACTGGGTCACAGAGCCAGTGTCTAGACAGAAGAACTGTAGCTACAAGCAAGGGCATTAAAGCTATAATTCAACAATGTGGACGGAGCGGATATCCGGCCGCCGCACATATGCTATAGATGGGAATACCCAAGTGACCATGGTTCAAAACTAGTCTGGATCCACAGAGCCAGAGTCTAGACAGAAAGAACGCATGTCTGCAGAGCAGGGACATCCAGCTTATAGAATCTCACAAATGTGGACGGAGCGGACCAGCCGGCCGCCGCACAAATGTCTTCAATGGGAATACCACTTGACCAAGCCCACGAAGAGGCAACACCTCTCGTGGAATGAGCTCTAACACCTATGGGACAAGAGAGGCCCAGTGAGGTGTAAGCCAGGGCAATGGCGTCAACTATCCATCTGGACAGTGTGGTTTTAGTGACCGGGAGGCCCTTGGATCGGCCCCCGAAACACACAAAGAGCTGTTCAGACTGTCTGAAAGAGGCCGAACGCTCCAGATAAATTCTCAAAGCTCTGACTGGGCAAAGCATGAGAGAATCGCTATCCTCCTCGGAGGAGGGGAGAGCTGACAGAGAAATAACCTGGGCTCTGAACGGAGTTGAGAGCACCTTAGGAACATATCCATGTCTTGGCCTAAGAATGACCTTGGAGTCATTAGGACCAAACTCCAGACAGGAAGCGCTGGTAGACAGCGCCTGTAAATCCCCTATTCTCTTTACTGACGCCAGTGCTAGAAGCAGGGCGGTTTTCAGAGAGAGAGACTTAGGATCAGCTGACTGAAGTGGTTCAAAGGGAGGTCCCTTAAGAGCCCGCAGGACCAAGGAGAGGTCCCAGGCCGGAACAGACGGTGGCCGAGGCGGGTTAAGCCTCCTGGCGCCCCTGAGGAAGCGAACTATAAGGTCGCTTTTTCCTAAGGAGGCCCCGGCTTCCAATACGTGAAAAGCAGCAATGGCTGCCACGTACACTTTGAGAGTGGAGGGGGAGCGACCCGCGTCCAACATCTCCTGTAGAAAAGACAGTACTCTTGGTACTTCACAAGTGTATGGGTCGAGGTCTCGAGCTAAACACCAGCTGGAAAACACTGACCATTTACTGAGATAGAGGCGTCTGGTAGACGGAGCTCTAGCTTCCTTTATAGTATTCAGGACGCCCTCTGGGAGGTTCTGGGGTACCCGTTGAGTGGCCATACATGTAGGGCCCATAAGTCGGGACGGGGATGCCAGATTGTCCTGTTGGCCTGAGTCAGGAGGTCGCGCCTCACTGGGATTGGCCACGGGTCTGCTACAGACAGCTGCATCAACTCTGGGAACCAAACCTGGGTCCGCCAGAGAGGAGCTACTAATAGCACTGCGCTTTTCGTGTTCCTGATCCGTTCGATGACCTGAGGGAGCATCGAGACCGGGGGGAACGCATAGAGAGGAAGGTTGGGCCAGTCGTGGGCCAACGCATCCCTGCTCTTTGAGAAAAAGATTGGGCATTGACAGTTGTCTTCTGAGGCGAAAAGATCTACTTCTGCCTTCCCGAAGACCTCCCAGAGTAGGAGAACTGTCTGAGGGTGGAGAGACCATTCCTCTGGGGGAACTCTGCCCCGAGAGAGCATGTCTGCTCCTGTATTCAACGTGCCTGACACGTGAGCTGCCCTGAGCGAGCGCAGATTGGTGTGAGCCCATAGCAAGAGCTGTGAGGCTATGGCAAACAGGTTGCGGGACCTGAGGCCGCCCTGGCGATTTATGTAAGAGACCACCGACATGTTGTCCGTCCGTACCAACACGTGGTGTCCCGCCAGGTATGGGAGGAATGTTTTTAGGGCTAGAAAAACTGCTCTCATTTCGAGGCAGTTTATGTGTAGGCGTTTCTACGAGCTCGACCAGAGGCCGGAGGCAGGCCTGCCCTCGTACAGAGCTCCCCAACCGGAGTTGGAGGCGTCTGTTGAAATCATCCTCCTCTCTGAAACTACACCCATGCTTACGCCCTGCTGGTACCAGCTGGCGTTTTTCCAAGGGGCCAGGGCTTGAACACAGCGCTGGTCCACCTTGATAATCAAGTGGCCTGAATGCCAGGCGTGGGGTGGCACCAGAGGAGCCAGCCACAGCTGAAGAGGACGCATACGCAGTAGGCCTAGTTGGAGTACTGATGATGCAGAGGCCATCAGGCCAAGGATCCTCTGAAACGTTCTGAGGGGTACAAGAGAGCCCTCTATGAACGATGCCGTGAGCTGCTGAATCGTTAGAGCACGGGCCGGTGTGGGCCATGCTCTCATAAGTACGGAGTCGAGAACTGTTCCCAGGAACGTGATACGTTGGCTGGGCAACAGAACACTCTTTGCAACATTGACCCTGAGCCCTAGACATTCTAGATGGCTGAGGAGCCAGGCTTTGTGAGTATGTGACTCCGCCTCTGACTGGGTCAGTATGAGCCAGTCGTCGAGGTAGTTTAGGATGCGCATTCCCCGCTGTCTCAGGGGGGAGAGAGCTGCATCCATGCACTTCGTGAATGTACGAGGCGCTAGTGCCAGTCCAAATGGAAGAACTGTGTACTGGTATGTCTGCCCCTCGAAGGCGAATCTCAAGAATGGCCTGTGGTGGGGGTTCACTTGAATGTGAAAGTAAGCGTCTTTCAGATCTACTGAGAAAAACCAGTCGCCTGGGCGAATCTGCGTCAGGATATGTCTGGTCGTGAGCATTCTGAATGGCCGTGACATGAGAGCCTTGTTCAGATGTCTGAGATCTAAAATGGGTCTCAGGCCGCCGTCTTTCTTTGGAACAAGAAAGTATCGGCTGTAAAAACCTGACTCGCTCAGAGAAGGGGGGATCTTCTCGATGGCCCCTTTCGCCAGCAGACTTAACACTTCGGTGCGGAGGACATGACTCAATGTGCCCCTTACCGTGGTTTGTATAACCGCGCGAAAACGCGGTGGTCTGCGGGCGAACTGAAGCGAGTAACCATGCTTTATGATGTTCATCACCCATACTGAAACTCCGGGGATAGCTTGCCAAGCTAGAGCCCGCAGAGCTAGAGGCATTATCATATCTGGAACACCCAGAGTGGGGGGCTCGGACTGACATGTATGCATGTGAGAAATTAAGCTCGATTTGTGCTTTGTGTGGGTCGCTGTTAAAACAGCGTTTGTTTGCAGGGGTGCGTGACATGTGACGGGCCCATGAACTGCATTTAGAACTGCTGCAGCCGCCTGAACTGAAGAGGGAGCCGTGAGCAGTAGTCGAGCGATTTTTGGGGCTGGTCCGGCTGCAGCGGGACAGTGACCCCTCTTTGTGCCGGTTAGGACGGCTTCTTGGGCTCGTGATCGAGCGTCAGCTTCGGCCGCGGGCCCTGGCGCTTAGGGAACGGGAACCGTTTCGCTGGCTTCATGTGCTTACTGGTCTCAGCCGCTGGGCGGGGCTGGAGGACCTGGGACACCACTTTCTCAGGTCGCGGCGTGCTCTTGGGGCGCCGTTGGACTGAGCTGGAGCGCTTTGGTAGAAAGTGTCTCATGGCGCTGGAAGACTTCTGAGCTTCAGTGAAGCGATCGGCGAAGCCGCTGACAGATGGGCCGAAGAGACCTGAGGCTGTGACGGGCGAGTCGAGGAAGGCAGATTTATCCGCGTCCCTGATCTCGGTTAAGTTTAGCCAGAGGTGGCGCTCCATTACCACTAGGCTGGCCATATTGCGGCCCAGGGCTTGAGCGGTGGTCTTCGTGGCCCTCAGTGCCAGATCCGTGGCACTCCTGAGGTCTTTAAATGTGTCTGGGTCCGGGCCTGACTCATCCATGTAACGGAGAAGTTTGGCCTGGAAGGCTTGAAGCGTCGCCATGGTGTGAAGTGCAGAGGCGGCTTGACCGGCGGCAGCGTATGCGCGGCTGGCAATGGCCGAAGTAGTTCTGCACGGCTTAGAAGGGTGCACCGTCTTAGACCTCCAACTACCTGCAGTGGGGGGGCATAAGTGTGCAGCGACCGCTTCCTCCAGTGGGGGGAGAGACACATATCCTTTCTCTTCAGCGTTGTCAACAGTGGAGAGCGTAGAAGAGGCAGATGAGCGCGTTCGCGCTGAAAAGGGCGCGCGCCAGCATTTTGTGAGCTCTTCGTGAACCTCAGGCATAAATGGAGCGGCGCGCTGACGAGGGGCCTGCTGGCGCCCCGGCAGGTACCATTCATCGAGGCGGCTTCTGGCGGGCTCAGCTGGAGAAAGCCAATCGAGTCCCAACTCGTCAACAGCGCGAGACATGACACGGAGAAGTTCGGCGTCAATGCTCGCTCGAGTATCAGAAAACTCTAGCTGAGAGGGGGGGGCGGGGTCCGCGGAGCCCGACCAATCCTCGCTCTCAGATGCCGCCATAGAAAGTGCGTCATCGACGTCATCCGGAGATGCGCCGAAAGAGACGAGTCCAGCCGCTTCAGACGAGGGGCGCTGCTCGCTCCGAGAGAACAGGACAGGCGAAGAAGGCGTGGGCGAGGCACGAGGAGAAAGGCCCGGCGTGCACTCGCTAAACTCACCGCGCTCAGGACGCCTCTGATCGCGCCGCTTCTTCCTACGGGGCTCGTGGGGCGCCGAAGACGGAAGGTGGGCGGAATCGGTCACCGTTGAAGACAGCCTTGAACGGAGAACGGAGACAGGCATCCCGTCGCAGAATTGGCAGCCGCCTTTCATGAGCGCTGCCTCGGCGTGCTCAGGGCCGAGGCAGGCCGCACACAGGGTGTGTCCGTCGGATGCATGCAGGGAGACCCCGCAGCTCTCACAGATGGAGAGAGGCATTATGCCGCGCTGTGAAAACAGCGGTTTGCTCTTTTAGATAAATATGCAATGAAAAGGATATAATTTTTCGTCGGATGCCACAGGGAAACGCTCAGCTGGCGAGATGCCGGGATGCGAAGCTGTTCCGCTGGACGGCTTTTCCACGACGAGGGCTTCTTACGACCGGAGAAAATCAGCGACGAGGTGAGTCGAGCTGAAGGAGATTAAATCTGTCAAATGGCGGATTCTATCTGTATTTATATGTTATGGTCACGTGTAGTATCCGCCATTGGTTCGTGCAGTTGCCCACAGCACAGCCTATCAGCTCACTCACGTGGGTCTGATGCTCTCGCCTGTGCTGTAGCAAATGCGTTTTAAAATAAAGGCTTCAATATTCTCGAGAAAAGGAGTTTTCCCATAGCGTTTGCAACGCAGTACGAGAGAACGTTCTCGTAAGGGAACTTTTTCTGCACACACTATTTGAAAAATCCTTTATTTTATCTGATGGTCACAACACTGATACCATAGATGTTTTTAAAGTCTGACTTGTCACAACAATAGATCAAGTCACTAAATAATGATTTTCATCATCAAAGCACAACCATCGTCACCTGATCATACTTTCTTTTGGCTTTTGTGCCTTAACAAATGTGTTACACAGTCAAGAGCCCAACTAAAGAAACCGCTAATCTCTAATATGGTGGCCTTAAACGAAACTCAATAAATCATCAACTTCAAAACCTCTGTTAATTCTCTTAAGAACTTCTGTAGACATATGACAGAAAAAAAAGTCACACTTGTTAGTAATAAGTGAAGTTGGTAATGCTATTTGTGGAGTTATTTAATCCTCCTCTGCTGAGATCTTGAGAAAATTAAAGGGGTGGTTGATTATGATTTCACTTTTCTAACTTTAGTTAGTGTATAATATTGCTGTTTGAGCATACACAACATCTGCAAAGTCACGACATTCAAAGTTCAAAGCAAAGGGAGATATTTTACAGAAATTGCTTTTTAAAGGCTACAACAAATGACTGGTAGGGACCACATGACATTCCTCCCGGGTTAGTGAGGTCACTAACCCTGAAATTTACATAAACCCCGCCCCGAATATGCTAATCAATGACTAGAAGATAACTACACATAAGCTACATAAATTCAACTAACCATTCATAAATGTTGTCTACATGTTGTCACTTCTTCTTGAGTCTCTCCATCTTTATCTGACTCCGGTCTGAACATAAAAGGCTAAACGTTTTTGAAATTTTCAGTGCATGTCTGTGTGAGGTAAAAGGACACAAGCTGTTGAAGCTCCGCCCTCTGTGCTGGGAACAGCAGCTCATTTGCATTTAAAGAGACAGACACACAAACAATGCAATTTTAACATGCTATAGAAAAATATCTGTAGAGTAGTTGAGTTAAAACTTACCATACACACTCTGGGGACATCAGATACTTATTTTGCATCTTGTGAAAAGGGCATTATACCACCCCTTTACTATCTTTTTATCTTCAGTTGATTTCATAAGGCTGAGTCTGAAGATAGTTCTTGCGTTTTTCTTTCCTTCAGTGATTTTGCTTGTTAACAGCAGGTGTTCATCACTAATGCTCAATCATCACTTAATTAGTCACTTAATTAATCGCTTAACTTCTTGACTGCAATGTGTATCTTCTTTTAGTTTTTAAAATTAAATTAATTAAGGTAATCTGTGTCCTCAAATGTAATGAGTTAGCTTAACTTATAGGATTTGACTTTGTGAGTGATATTGTGAGCTAGGAGTAACTAAAAGCGCTTAAAGGTTAATTTAAAGTTTGTAATTTCACTGTTTTTACTCAATATAGTGAAGTTTCAGCTATATAAGATATTTTAATGCAGTGTAAAGTTTAATTGTGAATTAAGAAATATCCTTGTTTTAGTGGACCCGATTAGTTCAGAGTACTCATATCTATTGTTTTTTATAAACTTAATTGAATTGAGGTAATCAGTGTCCTCAAATGAAATGAGTTAGCTTAACTTGTTGGGTTTTACAGTGTACCTCTCAGATATTTAATACAGACATTAGAGAATACATGAAATAACATTTCCGATAATCACACTGGTAATTTCTATAACAAAGTAAAATCTCATTAGCCTAGATAAGTCATTCAACTCATCTGATATTTAGAAGGAAAATATTGATTAATACCTTGATTATAATCACTCATTAGATATACATTGAAGCAGCAGTGGATTCCAGAATTGAATCATTACAATAAGGTTGTTGCTTATTTATAACGTTGAGAATATGATTAAGCTAAAATCTTTACAGTTTTTAATCAATGAACGGAATGTGTTGTAATAGGAACAGCAGTTCTAATACCAACTTTTACCTAATAGATTTATCCAAATAAATTGAGTAGAGTGATCACTAGGAACATAATGTAACCTTAGGAACATGAAGAAACACTTAAGGTGAATTACAGTAATTTTTTCATAAAATATGAATGTACTGTACTTACAGTAAAGCAGGTATTGGCAATATTTAACCTGTAGTAAGTCAGTCTGATCACTAGGAAGTACTACAACCTTTGGAATATGAAAAAAAAAAGAAAAAAGGTGAATTACAGTAATTGTTTCATAAACATATTTGATTACGTACAGCAAGGGAGATATTGTCAAAATCTCACCTGTAGTAAGTCAGTCAGGTCACTAGGAACATTCTCCAACCTTTGGAACATGTAAAAATACTTACAGTGAATTACAGTTATTTGTTTCATAAACATATTTGATTATTGTACGTACATTAAGGGAGGTATTGTCAAAATTTCACCTGTAGTAAGTCAGTCTGGTCGCTAGGAAAGCACTACGTCCTTTGGAACAAGAAAAAAATACTTACAATATAAGTACTTACAGGAATTACAGTTATTTGTTTCATAAACATATTTGATTATTGTACGTACAGTAAGGGAGGTATTGTCAAAATCTCACCTGTAGTAAGTCAGTCTGGTCACTAGGAAAGCACTACGCCCTTTGGAACAAGAAAAAAATACTTACAGTGAATTACAGTAATTGTTTCATAAACATATTTGATAATTTTACATACAGAAAGGTAGTTATTGTCAAAATGTCACCTGTAGTAAGTCAGTCTGGTCACTAGGAAAGCACTACGTCCTTTGGAACATGAAAAAATACTTACAGTGAATTACAGTAATTTTGTCATAAACTTATTTGATAATTGTATGTACAGTAAGGGAGCTATTGTCAAAATTTCACCTGTAGTAAGTCAGTCTGGTCGCTAGGAAAGCACTACACCCTTTGGAACATGAAAAAAGACTTATGGTGAATTACAGTCATTTTTTCATAAACATATTTGATAATTGTACGTACAGTAAGGGAGATATTGTCAAAATCTCACCTGTAGTAAGTCAGTCAGGTCACTAGGAACATTCTCCAACCTTTGGAACATGCAAAAATACTTTAGGGGAATTACAGTTATTTGTTTCATAAACATATTTGATTATTGTACGTACAGTAAGGGAGGTATTGTCAAAATTTCACCTGTAGTAAGTCAGTCTGGTCGCTAGGAAAGCACTACGTCCTTTGGAACATGAAAAAATACAGTGAATTACAGTAATTTTGTCATAAACTTAATTGATAATTGTATATACAGTAAGGAAGTTATTGTCAAAATTTCACATGTAGTAAGTCAGTCTGGTCGCTAGGAAAGCAGTACGCCCTTTGGAACACGAAAAAAGACTTATGGTGAATTACAGTAATTTTTTCATAAACATATTTGATAATTGTACTTACAGTAAGGGAGTTATTGTCAAAATTTCACCTGTAATAAGCAGTGTGGTCAATAGGAACATGCTACATGGATAATAAAAAAAAAATCCCTTTGGTGAATTAATGTAATTTAATTCTAAAATATTTGTGTATTGTATGTACGGTGAGGCAGGTATTGGCAAAATCTCACATGTGGTAAGTCAATTTCTTTGTTTTTATGAGGTTGCAATTTGTGGTAGTGTATTTCTTTGTAGGTCCATCCATCCATCCATCCATTTTCTACCGCTTATCCGGGGCCGGGTCGCGGGGGCAGCAGTCTAAGCATGGATGCCCAGACTTCCCTCTCCCTCGACACTTCCTCCAGCTCTTCCGGGGGGACACCGAGGCGTTCCCAGGCCAGCCGGGAGACATAGTCTCTCCATCGTGTCCTAGGTCTTCCCCGGGGTCTCCTCCCGGTGGGACATGCCCGGAACGCCTTCCCAGGAAGGCGTCCAGGAGGCATCCGGAAAAGATGCCCGAGCCACCTCAACTGACCCCTCTCGATGTGGAGGAGCAGCGGCTCTACTCTGAGCTCCTCCCGAGTGACCGAGCTTCTCACCCTATCTCTAAGGGAGCGCCCAGCCACCCTGCGGAGAAAGCTCATTTCGGCCGCTTGTATCCGGGATCTTGTCCTTTCGGTCATGACCCAAAGCTCATGACCATAGGTGAGAGTAGGAACGTAGATTGACCGGTAAATCGAGAGCTTCGCCTTGCGGCTCAGCTCCTTCTTCACCACGACAGACCGGTACAGCGACCGCATTACTGCAGAAGCTGCACCGATCCGTCTGTCAATCTCCCGTTCCATCCTTCCCTCACTCGTGAACAAGACCCCGAGATACTTGAACTCCTCCACTTGAGGCAGGAACTCTCCACCAACCTGAAGCGGGCAAGCCACCCTTTTCCGACTGAGGACCATGGCCTCGGATTTGGAGGTGCTGATTCTCATCCCGGCCGCTTCACACTCGGCTGCAAACCGTCCCAGCGCATGCTGGAGGTCCTGGTTTGATGAGGCCAACACGACCACATCATCCGCAAAGAGCAGAGATGAAATCGTGTGGTCCCCAAACCTGACCCCCTCCGGCCCCTGGCTGCGCCTAGAAATTCTGTCCATAAAAATTATGAACAGAACCGGTGACAAAGGGCAGCCCTGCCGGAGTCCAACACGCACCGGGAACAAGTCTGACTTACTGCTGGCAATCCGTACTCCCGGAGCACCCTCCACAGGCTGCCGCAAGGGACACAGTCGAATGCCTTCTCCAAATCCACAAAGCACATGTGGATTGGTTGGGCAAACTCCCCTGAACCCTCCAGCACCCTGTAGAGGGTATAGAGCTGATCCAGTGTTCCACGACCGGGACGAAAACCACACTGTTCCTCCTGAATCCGAGGTTCTACCATCGGCCGGATTCTCCTCTCCAGTACCCTGGCATAGACTTTCCCAGGGAGGCTGAGAAGTGTGATCCCCCTATAGTTGGAGCACACCCTCCGATCCCCCTTCTTGAAAAGAGGGACCACCACCCCGGTCTGCCAGTCCAAAGGTACTGTCCCCGACCGCCACGCGATGTTGCAGAGGCGTGTCAGCCAAGACAGCCCCACAACATCCAGAGACTTGAGGTACTCAGGGCGGATCTCATCCACCCCCGGTGCCTTGCAACCGAGGAGTTTCTTGACTACCTCGGTGACTTCAGCCCGGGTGATGGACGAGTCCGCCTCCGAGCCCTCAGCCTCTGCTTCCTCAATGGAAGACGTGACGGCGGGATTGATGGCGGGATTGAGGAGATCCTCGAAGTATTCCTTCCACCGTCCGGTGATATCCCCAGTCGAGGTCAACAGCTGCCCACCTCCACTGTAAACAGCATTGGTAGGGCACTGCTTCCCCCTCCTGAGGTGCCGGACAGTTTGCCAGAATCTCTTCGAGGCCGACCGATAGTCCTTCTCCATGGCCTCACCGAACTCCTCCCAGGCCCGAGTTTTTGCCTCCACAACCACCCGGGCTGCAGTCCGCTTGGCCCGTCGGTACCCATCAGCTGCCTCAGGAGTCCCACAAGCCAGCCAGGCCCGGTAGGACTCCTTCTTCAGCTTGACGGCATCCCTTACTTCCGGTGTCCACCACCGGGTTCGGGGATTGCCGCCTCGACAGGCACCGGAGACCTTACGGCCACAGCTCCGAGTGGCTGCGTTGACAATGGAGGTGGAGAACATGGTCCACTCGGACTCAATATCTCCAGACTCCCTCGGGATCTGTTCAAAGCTCTGCCGGAGGTGGGAATTGAAGATCTCTCTGACAGGGGATTCGGCCAAGCGTTCCCAACAGACCCTCACAGTACGTTTGGGTCTGCCGAGTCTGTCCAGCTTCCTCCCCCGCCATCGGATCCAACTCACCACCAGGTGGTGATCAGTTGACAGCTCCGCCCCTCTCTTCACCCGAGTGTCCAAGACATACGGCCGGAGGTCGGATGAAACGACTACAAAGTCGATCATCGACCTCCGGCCTAGGGTGTCCTGGTGCCATGTGCACTGATGGACACCCTTATGCTTGAACATGGTGTTCGTTATGGACAAGCTGTAACTAGCACAGAAGTCCAATAACAGAACACCACTCGGGTTCAGATCAGGGGGGCCGTTCCTCCCAATCACGCCTCTCCAGGTGTCACTGTCGCTGCCCACGTGGGCGTTGAAGTCGCCCAGTAGAACGATGGAGTCCCCAGTCGGAGCACTTTCCAGCACCCCTCCCAGAGACTCCAAGAAGGCTGGGTACTCTGCACTGCCATTCGGCCCGTAAGCACAAACGACAGTGAGAGACCTATCCCCGACCCGAAGGCGCAGGGAAACGACCCTCTCGTTCACCGGGGTGAACTCCAACACATGGCGGCTGAGCTGGGGGGCTATAAGCAAACCCACACCAGCCCGCCGCCTCTCACCATGGGCAACTCCAGAGTGGTGAAGAGTCCATCCTCTCTCGAGGAGTGTGGTTCCAGAGCCCAGGCCGTGCGTAGAGGTGATCCCAACTATCTCTAGTCGGAATCTCTGAACCTCACGCACAACCTCAGGCTCCTTCCCCGCCAGAGAGGTGACATTCCATGTCCCTAGAGCTAGATTCCGCGTCCAGGGATCGGGTTGTCTAGGCCCCCGCCTTCGACTGCCGCCCGATCCACTTTGCACCGGCCCCTTACGGTCCCTCCTGCAGGTGGTGGGTCCACGGGAGGGTGGCCCCACGTCGCTCCTTCGGGCTGAGCCCGGCCGGACCCCATGGGGGGAGGCCCGACCACCAGGCGCTCGCATACGAGCCCCAACCCCGGGCCTGGCTCCAGGGTGGGGCCCCGGCTGCGCCATACCGGGCGACGTCACGGTCCTCATTTTTTTTGTCATCATAAGGGGTTTTTGAAGGGGTTTTTCCCCCTCCTTGAACTGCCACCTTACCGTGGTGGAGGGGTTTGAGTACCCGAATGACCCTAGGAGCTATGTTGTCTGGGGCTATATGCCCCTGGTAGGGTCTCCCAAGGCAAACAGGTCCTAGGCGACGGGTCAGACTAAGAGCGGTTCAAAAACCCCTTTCTTTGTAGGTGTGCTTTGTAACTTAAAAAATGATTCAATAACCATAACAGACACATTGAAGGTATAAGGTGAAACTGCACTTTGTTTATAATGGTCTCAAAGTTCTTTTAAAGCAAATCATTCCTCTATAAATACATTCAAAAAGTAAAGAAGTTACTGGTTTCAGCTTTTACAGTAACAAATAAATTTAGATAATGTAATATTTTTTGATGGAAGGTGTGCTATTGAAGAACCCCATAGACGTTTTGCTAGTTTTTGAAGTGTTCACCTGTTAGGGGCGCACAGTCAAAGACCCAGAACCAGATATGATGAATGAAGCCAGCAACCATATCACCCTGTAGCCCAAGTTTAGTACCTGGATGGGAGACCTCCTGAGAAAACCAGGTTGCTGCTGGAAGAGGTGTTAGTGAGGCCAGCAGGGGGTGCTCACCCTGTGGTCTGTGTGGGTCCTAACACCCCAGTGTAGTGATGGGGACACTATACTGTAAAAAGAGCACCGTCCTTCGGATGAGACGTTAAACCGAGGTCTAGACTCTCTGTGGTCATTAAAAATCCCAGGATGTCCTTCGAAAAAGAGTAGGGGCGTACCCCGCCAGGTGGATGCTGCACATTGGTGGTGGTTGAGGAGATTCCCCCCTTCCATGTAAAGCACTTTGAGTACCTAGAAAAGCGCTATATAAATGTAACAAATTATTATTATAATTATAAGACCCGGATAAATTTACATTTTTGTATTGATCTTGTATATAAGTTTTGTATATAATCTGAATTATAATAAATTGAAGAAAAGATTTACTTAAGATAGTTTGCAGTTTCATCAGCAGAAGTCAGCTTCAAGACTCAAGACTCACACAGGAGTTCGTAGGCCGCCCCGCTTACAGTTACAAAGATCACAACAGTTATACCATTTCCAAGGGCATTGATTACGTCATTGCTTACAGGTTAGCTACTTCTGATTGGCTAAGAACACATAAAATAAAATAAAAAATTCAGCATATCTCCATTGATTATGCAGCTGAAACTCGGACCCTGAAGTTAGGCACGATGTGACCTTCCAGGTCGCAGATTTGGGTTGCTGGGCGCCAACCTGTCCTGAACAACAACTCAGTCAATCTCCAATAATGCCAGTGGTACCTTAACCTGCAATCAAAAAGACTAACACACACACTGACACACAGCTTTTTCAAGGTTGGATTTGGCCAGACTCTAACTATAAGAATTAGAGTATTCTCAAAACATCAAGATAACATGTTCTTTCTCTCAAGCTACACTTTATTAGTCTAACTGTAAAGTAAGGCTTTAAATGAGAAATTATCCCTTAAACTATTGGCTTCAGTGACCCCTGTGACTTATAGTCAACTCATGTGATATTTAGAAAGCAAAATATTGACGAATAACTTGATTATAATCACTTATTACATATACATTGAAGCAGCAGTTAATTCCGAAATCCACACCCTTCACACCCAAAATAAGCATCATGTTAGCCGTCCTGCTTTCTGAGTACCGGTACTTGTCAATAATCTGATGGATTCAGTACCACGGACAGTGATATTTCAGCAGGACTGTAAGCATCAATCAATGCACATGAATTGTGTTATTGTGAGAGTTTAATGTTAAACGAAGATGCCATACACCAGGAAAACATAAAAGATATAGTTTAGCCATTCTTTTTATTTAACACCTGGAGAACGTTACACAGTGTCTTTATCGCACTTAAAAACAGAAAAACAGAGGTGAATAAAACAGCAAGACATGGGCTGTAGTATGTTCTGGGTCCAGACAAGATGATCCAACTTGCTTGGGAGCAGTCAGCCCATGCTTTCAAAACCTTTTGAAATAAATCATTTGTCATTATTAAAACCAACACACCAACACAGTTCTTGTTCATTTTGATTTCAAATAAATAAATAAATATAAAAAGTTGTAAAATTAAGCGATTAACTATATTCAGGAGATTACACATGATTTTCCACTTTCTACAGTCTGGATTTTTACCAAATTACAGTTCATGTAGCCTACATGTTCATTCTTTATTATTTCCTAAACACCTTTTTAAACACCATCATTGTAATGCCGTTTTAATTGTTGCTAAAGGACACTCAATAGCATTAGAACACATAATGTGAGAGATATTTGCTGGTACCTACAATGGACATTCAGTGGACATTCGCAAGTAGCCTATGCCATTAAAACATAGTTTGCCCATTTTGATGGATTGTGAAAAATTTAGTAGTTGACAATCTTTGTTGTCAATATCATGTAGCTGCTTCGAATTTGCAAAAATTTGCTTTATTTCACATGTAATTGAGAAAGTTCTTAAACGCGGAAGTCCGAATATAAAACCAACTTAAGTAAACAGGTGGAAGTGGTCACGCACCGTTTAAAACTTAGGCTAATAGGCTAACTGTTGGCTCATTTAAGATATTGTGTTTGGGCGCTTTGGATAAAGGTTAATGAATAAATATAGGCTACATATAATGTAAATGTACTGTTAATTGTTTATACTGTGACATCTCAATGACACAAAAGGTTCTCGATGGAATGTATCTTGAAAACATGTGTAAATGGTTGTTTTCAACTAACAACTACTATTTTAAAACTGAAGAATCTTGCGTCGTCTTTTGACTTTTGCATTATTTGTCCCTTTGTGAGACCCGTAGGCATGTTGGAGGTCAGAAGGGGGCGTGTGCGCGCGTTACATCAACACCAGTTAACAGCCGCGCTGAGTGAATCCACTCCATAAATACCAATACTGATGTTTATATCATCTAGAAACGTCGTATCGCCTCACAATTTGAAAAATAAACTTGTTTTGATTTTTACAAATGCCACGCTTATTTATTGTGAAGTTTGATGTGGACTGCTGTTTACGCCTGTAAAATCCTGACGATTATTAACGGGTAAATGCGACTTGACTTCAGAAGTGGGAAATATGCGAAAAGACGTGAGGATTCTGCTGGTTGGAGAACGTAAGTCTCTTATTAATGGAATGGTGTCCTTGTTTGTTACGAAACGACCGTAACCAAAATAATTGAACCTTAAAATGAAATCAACATCATTTACACACTTCCACTGAATTATTGAGCTTATAGGTGATATAAATGTTGGAAATTGTTGCAGTGTAACATGAAATCGCAGTTTTGTCTGATGACAAGGTTACTGTACTGTCACTGCAGACTGTTATAACCTGCTCTTGCAATGGCTTCATAACAGTAACATTGAACATTGACTCATTTGGTTAGATTTATGTGTGACAATATGAAACAAGATGAGAGGGTTTGTGAACTTAATACAGTATTTAGTCAACGTTTTTGAGCATCTTTACGTGTCCGTTTCAGTCTGTTTCAAATTACCATACTGTTTAGGACTAGGTAAACTGCTGTTCACTACGTAGATTTTTTGGCTTAGCAGACAGCCCACTATCTTTTACAAAAACTGTCTTGGTAGCCAGCTCACTGGGTTTACAGAAGGTTTTCTTGGTAGGCACTAGGCAGCTCACTAGGTTTACAGAATGACATCTAGGTAGGCAACATTTGCAAAATGCAATGTGTAAAAATAATAACTTAAAGGGATAGTTCACCCAAAAATGAAAAATCTGTCATCATTTACTCACCCTTATGTTATTCCAGACATGTAAGAGTTTCTTTAAACACCAAAGAAGATATTTTGAAGAATAATGGTAACCAGACAATTGATGGTAACCAGACAATTGATGGTAGCCACTGACTTCCATTAGTATTTCAAATGGAAGTCAATGGCTACCTTCAACAGAAACTCGTACAGGTTTGGAACAACATAAGGGTGAGTAAATTATGACTGAATTTTCATTTTTGGGTGAACTATCCCTTTAAGGGTTCTGACTCCTAAAACATTAAGATCTGTTGTGGTCCATGAAGACCTGTTTACAATAAAAGGAAGGATAGGTTTAGCTGTGACAGGTTTTTTTTTATAGAATGCAAAAGGTTGGTAAATATCGTAGTTTGCCAAACTCAAATGTATTTGCCTATCTGATGATGATCTCTGTTAACTTATTTATGAGTTTTATGACCATAAGAGGGTTTCATCTGGCTTTAAAGTAGACCTGGTAGCCTGTAACATTATGATAGGACGTCCCCAGTCCCCACTAAAATATAAATTAAAATTGCATGAGGAATTCTCGTGTCTAGGTTACATTAAGGATTTCAGGGTTGATCAGGTTGATCTGTGGAGATGAGGAAACCGGTAATGCTCTTTTATTTGTCTGTGTGTATAAACAGCCAAAGTGGGGAAGACATCCCTGATCATGTCATTGGTCAGTGAGGAGTTCCCGGCTGTGGTATGTATTATTATTTCCATTACAGTCTCTGGAAAAATGATTGTTCTGACTTTATTATTTGCAACAGTGTCAACAGTGTTTGGTGTCAGTATGGATGTTTTTGTCATAATAGGTTCCTTATAGAGCTGAGGAAATCACTATACCAGCAGATGTCACACCAGAGAGAGTCCCCACTCATATAGTGGACTACTCAGGTATTAAACCAGCAATTGAATTATGTAGGCTACTATAGTTCAATGGCCGATACTGATGTATTGATTGATTTTATGATATCAAAAGCACAACATTATTGACTTTCTTTTGGATTGTCTATTTACACTGTGCAGCTAGCACAGCAAATACTGCCAATAGCCCATCTTGTGGCAAAGGCTACTTTAGGGGTTTGTGTAAGGGGATGACTTCAGGGATAGGGACAAATAAGTTTTCAAAAAGGCAGCATCCATTTATTACTTTTATAAATATAATATATAAACTTTTAATGCATAATGTTTTATAACATACTATGTTACACTGTTTCTGTCACTATTTGCTCTATGCACTATTAGTATTTACACAAAAATACCTTTTTTTTTTTGCTATTCGAACTTACTGTAAATAGCCTCTATTGCTCTGTGCACTTAGTGCAAATAACCTGTCTTTTTGAAATCTAAAATTAACTAACTTTTTTATTTTTAGTAAATATTTGTATTATTATTATTGAATGGAGAGGAGATAACAATGTTTTTTTTTTATATGCACAGAAGCTGAACAGACAGATGAACAACTGTATCAAGAGATATCAAAGGTGAGATGTGGATTCACAACACTCAGTGATTTTTTTTGTCGTTGATATTTTCAGAGAAATTATATTTGTGTCCCTCTTTAGGCCAATGTTATATGTATAGTCTACTCTGTGAACAACAAGAAGTCTATTGAGAAGGTGAGAGAACTTGATCATACATTCTAGTCTTCATGATATAAGTCAGAATAACTTAATCTTTCATTAGAATAATCAGTAATTTGATCCATGATTTCCAAATCTGTCTGATACTACAATTTACACATTTTACATTCAATTAACAATTTATATATTTTATTTACTCTTATATGTTACAAGTAAAGACCTGTTCATATCAAGAACAATAACTATGAAGATATATAACTATATTACAGCATCCACACCAACTCATTTATTATAACTAGTTTTGCTGCAGGTATGTTGTATGCTACTTTAAATGATCAAGCTCTTTAAAGTGGATTCTGGTTGGCTGTCAATGTTTTATCATTCACCAGCTGGTAAAAATCATTCTGAAAGTGACTATAACAATATTGTTCCTTCCTGCTGTTATTGTTATAGTTGTGATGTGGATTCTGATAGAATTAAAATTATTATTAAATCTTTATAATTATCGTTATAATTATCCTTGGTCAAGTCAAGTCATCTTCATTTATATAGCGCTTTTAACAATGTAGATTACAGAGATACAGAGATAAACGTATAATTTAAGGTAACAGAGAGTGTTTTGGCTTTATAGCGGTTCTTTAATAAAGTTATTTTCCAGCTAAAGTTAGTTTTGATTGATTCGCTTCCGTCGCAACTATCATTTGTTATTAAATTTGGGGCCGCTAAGACGACACCATTCTCTCTACACAGACTTTAAATGCGAACCTGTGAGAAACGCTGATGGCGGTCACATGCGCATTAAGAATTGGTTCTATAGCTATGTGCGTTTGAATATATGTGCGCAGGTTTGGAATTCCCTACAAACCAAGCCTAAACAAAGTACTGGTGTTTCCTTATAATTTTTGATACAGAATTTTATTTTATTTTATGAATTCGGGGTAGATACGGGAATTATTGAGTTTCCCCACAACGCCTTGGTGTGAACAGGTCTTTCTATAGCTTTCAGATTTTGAAAATAATGTCATTGTCACAGGTGACAAGTCACTGGATTCCCCTGATAAATGAGAGAACAGACAAAGATAGCAGGTAGGTACCCGCTGGTATTACCTTCTGATGGGACGATCTTCTGAACTCCTTTCTCACATTTGGCTCCCGTGTATTGCATAAATACAAAAGAGACCAAGATAAATGCCATTACAGTAAACACTACTGGTGCTCAGATTAATAGTAAACTATAATAAAAAGGAAAGTGGACTACGTGGCAGTTTTTAATCATTTTTGTGTATCATTGAAAATAATTTGTCACACTAAACTAATTGGTTAACTAATAATTTTATTATATATTTGTATGGTAAATGGTGTTATCAGAATGCACTGTCATCAGTTTGCCTAAAAGAACAACATTCTGATTGGGGCTGAACGATATGGACAAAATTTCATATCTCGATTTTCATGCCAGATATCTCGATATCGATACAATACGATATGCCTACGTAAGTACTAAAAAAAACAATACATTTAGAGTTTGTAAAATACACACTGATGTCTATAGAAGAGGTAATAATAATCCTTTCCATTATAATTCGACACGTTTTATTCATATCAGATACACATTGTGTAAGTAACTTCAATGTTTACTCTATTCTATTCCCAGTTCACCAGCCACTTACTTTTAAGTATTTCGGGAGAAGTGGATGAATTCACGTGTTGTAAACATAGAGGTTGTAAATCCAACAGATCCGATTCTCTGAACTGCGTCTGCGGCACAAACTAACACGGCGGCGCCCATCGCGCATACAGCTGAACTAACGCGATCGTTATAAAGGTGTTTAAACAACAATATACTTCCACTTGCATGTATTTGACAATCGGAATATCAGATATTTCATGCCATAGCTAACACATTTGTGAATATTCTGAATAAAAAAGGAAAAATGACATAAAGGAAGATCATCATTCATTCAACGCTGTTGCTGCTGCGGTGTGTCACGTGACAAGCAATGACGCGTCACCATGGAAACGCCGCCCCCCTCTCACAATATAGTTCCCACGTCCCTGGTAGTGTGTGCGCGCTGGCTTTAGCGGTGCATTCAAGGGCACTCGTAAAACTGATGTTTGTTGTGACTGCCAGAGTTGTATGCAGGGCGAGCGCGGAGAGGGAAAATCTATATCGTCTATATCGTTGCTTTTTTTGTTAGTAATATCTTGAAAGTTCATATCTCGATATAGATACGATAACGATATATCGTTCAGCCCTAATTCTGATGCTTTACGCAAAATTTACGTCAGAACAGTTTTACTAATACTTAAAAAAAAAAAAAACAAAAAAAAAAAGCCTGTATTTTATGATTGAGGCCCAAAGTTTGCCAAACTTTGAGTGACTGTTGGTTATTGCACATTCGAATGGGCAGTAACTAAAATGCGTGGGAGAAAGAAAAGAAAAGAAAAACCGCCGTGGGAAATGCGTTCAAGTGCATAATTGGCAATTGGCTCACTGCCTTTATAATGTGGCACTGCACCGAATGACAATTCCTCTGAATATTTTTTCTTCTAGACCGTTGACTGCATCGTCGGAACAAGCCCGGCATAGAAAACAAAAAAGTTTGAGAACCACTGGTTTAAATAGCCCTATATATGTCACCAGAGACAAGCCGTTACAGGAAGATCCTGTTATGACATTTCAAAATGTTTTTTATTTTTTATAATTGAAACATATACATGGATGAATTGTTCACAATAAAATCAATAACATGCATTTAGAAAACAGATAGTAAGTCAGAATTTTCATTTGATGCTGACTTGAAATTCTTGGCAGTGTGTGCAATAACACCCCTGGTCTATGGTATACTAAAAATAGCCAGAAACTGTTTACCTTTTTGTGTGTGTGTGTGTGTTTGTTTGTTTGTGTGTGTTTAAGGGTTCCTCTGATCCTTGTGGGGAATAAATCTGATCTGGTTGAACACAGCAGTATGGAGACTGTCCTTCCCATCATGAACAAATACACAGAGATAGAGACTTGTGTGGAGGTATGTCGAGCCATGCTGAATGTCTCCTTAAGCGACACACTTAAAGGGTCATTTCACCCATTTGAACATTGTTTTTTATTTAAAGTGGGTCATATATGTAGTCGAAATGTAAAATAATTTTTGAATTTGGTGCCTTCGTGACCGAGAAAAGACAAAAAATAACTTCAGAACGCATTTGTATGAAAGACAACAACTCCCACAATGCACCACATTGCACAGCTCCGCAAGCCACTCCCACTAATCCAGAAAGCGCATATCTGCCTATAAGAGAAATCACTCTTCCGTCTACAAGGCTAGCTACCACCAGAGCTTGAAATTCATTTCACATTCACACAAAATGTCTAGTTAGTTGGCGAACTCATATAGTGCATTACTCCTCGTTTGTATTTCTTTTGAAAAGGTGAATTATTGCATGGTACCTGGATGTTCAGTCAGAACATATGCGGTGCGAAACTAGGATAGTTCACAACACAAACGTCCGTGTCCTCGTCTGATTCAGAGATTTCGTCCAGGAGAAATTGTCATCGTTGAAATTCTTTGCCGCAGACGGACTCTATCTCTGTGTTCATAGCGGTTCGTTGCTGCATAGTGAGATCACCGGCGCCACCGGTCCGCCCTAACTCGAGCCAGTCCGGGCTCCTCGTCCGCGGCAGGCAGGTCTTCTGCCTCGGCTGCTCTTCGCTATAATGCGGCTTGTAAAGGTAGCCACAAACACCTGATTCAAGCATCAGACTTCCGAAATCCTCTTCCTCTAGTCTATATCATATTGAGCACTCTCCTCCGCTATTGTCATAACTGTACATCTGTCTCCACAGCGCCTGTTAGCTTAGCTTCAAACAAGATGGAGGATATTGCTTTCAGTTTCAGAGAGTAAAGTCCCACCCACTGATCTGTAATAGGTCTGTAGCGTGAGCGCGCCCCACCCTGGGAAAGATGAGAAACTAGTGTCTGTAGTCTTAACAGAAATCCCCCCCTCTAACACTTCCTCCTACAATGACGCAAAATGACGATTTTTGCGTCATTGTAGGAGGAAGTGTAAGAGGTAAATAACAGATTTCTCCCGTCTCAGGGGAAAATGAGAGAGTGTTGCACGACCATTCAATAGAATGACTGGGTTTCTAACAATGCAAAGCTTAATGCAAATGGGTGAAGTGTCCCTTTAACGACTGTAAGGCCGATTATGAATGTAATTTGATACTTAAAACTGATCATTCCCAAACACGCCGAGTCAGACACAGTTGTGTTCAGTCGGTGTTTAAAATCTGCTCCAGTTGTTGGAAACAGTCTAAGTGTTTTCAGTTCAGTCTTAGAATGTTTCAGCTAGTCGTTAAGTGTGTCCCCGGCATTACCCTGATATCTTCTTTAACTATCAAATGGGTCATGTGCATTCAGATTATAATCTGAATGTTGTGTGAATTCCAGTAAAATCAATTAATTCATGACAAAAAAAAAAAAAAAAAAAAGGGGTGTACATAAATGGTCTATGGTCTGTCTATGGTCAAGTGAGATCTAAAGATTTGAACTATTCATTTATGTTTTTTTAACTATTGAACTTTGTGGGTTTAACGTGGTTTAACAATTTCACCTTTTTTGCTAAATTCTCTGTTGCTATTTGTCTGGTTCATAGGTGAATTCCTTATGATTCACTGTAGGGATTTACACTGCAATTTTGTTAAAGGTCCCATGACATGAAAATTTCACTTTATGAGGTTTTTTAACATTAATTTGAGTTCCCCTAGCCTGCCTATGGTCCCCCAGTGGCTAGACATTTTTATAGGTGTAAACCAAGCCCTGGGTATTTTTGAGAAAATGAAAGCTCAGACGGGCGAATCTAGATTCTTCCCTATACAGTGAGGAAAATAAGTATTTGAACACCCTGCTATTTTGCAAGTTCTCCCACTTAGAAATCATGGAGGGGTCTGAAATTGTCATCGTAGGTGCATGTCCACTGTGAGAGACATAATCTAAAAAAAAAAAATCCAGAAATCACAATATATGATTTTTTAACTATTTATTTGTATGATACAGCTGCAAATAAGTATTTGAACACCTGTCTATCAGCTAGAATTCTGACCCTCAAAGACCTGTTAGTCTGCCTTTAAAATGTCCACCTCCACTCCATTTATTATCCTAAATTAGATGCACCTGTTTGAGGTTGTTAGCTGCATAAAGACACCTGTCCACCCCATACAATCAGTAAGAATCCAACTACTAACATGGCCAAGACCAAAGAGCTGTCCAAAGACACTAGAGACAAAATTGTACACCTCCACAAGGCTGGAAAGGGCTACGGGGAAATTGCCAAGCAGCTTGGTGAAAAAAGGTCCACTGTTGGAGCAATCATTAGAAAATGGAAGAAGCTAAACATGACTGTCAATCTCCCTCGGACTGGGGCTCCATGCAAGATCTCACCTCGTGGGGTCTCAATGATCCTAAGAAAGGTGAGAAATCAGCCCAGAACTACACGGGAGGAGCTGGTCAATGACCTGAAAAGAGCTGGGACCACCGTTTCCAAGGTTACTGTTGGTAATACACTAAGACGTCATGGTTTGAAATCATGCATGGCACGGAAGGTTCCCCTGCTTAAACCAGCACATGTCAAGGCCCGTCTTAAGTTTGCCAATGACCATTTGGATGATCCAGAGGAGTCATGGGAGAAAGTCATGTGGTCAGATGAGACCAAAATAGAACTTTTTGGTCATAATTCCACTAAACGTGTTTGGAGGAAGAAGAATGATGAGTACCATTCCAAGAACACCATCCCTACTGTGAAGCATGGGGGTGGTAGCATCATGCTTTGGGGGTGTTTTTCTGCACATGGGACAGGGCGACTGCACTGTATTAAGGAGAGGATGACCGGGGCCATGTATTGCGAGATTTTGGGGAACAACCTCCTTCCCTCAGTTAGAGCATTGAAGATGGGTCGAGGCTGGGTCTTCCAACATGATAATGACCCAAAGCACACAGCCAGGATAACCAAGGAGTGGCTCTGTAAGAAGCATATCAAGGTTCTGGCGTGGCCTAGCCAGTCTCCAGACCTAAACCCAATAGAGAATCTTTGGAGGGAGCTCAAACTCCATGTTTCTCAGCGACAGCCCAGAAACCTGACTGATCTAGAGAAGATCTGTGTTGAGGAGTGGGCCAAAATCCCTCCTGCAGTGTGTGCAAACCTGGTGAAAAACTACAGGAAACGTTTGTACGTTGTAATTGCCTCTGTAATTGCGAACAAAGGCTACTGTACCAAATATTAACATTGATTTTCTCAGGTGTTCAAATACTTATTTGCAGCTGTATCATACAAATAAATAGTTAAAAAATCATACATTGTGATTTCTGGGTTTTTTTTTTTTTTTAGATTGTCTCTCACAGTGGACATGCACCTATGATGACAATTTCAGACCCCTCCATGATTTCTACTTGCAAAATAGCAGGGTGTTCAAATACTTATTTTTCTTCACTGTATCGTCATAAGGGGAAAGGTTACCTCCCCTTTCTCTTCTTTGCCCGCAAAGAGAATTTGGCCCGCCCATGAGAAAATGAGCTGCGCGAGCGTGATATTTTTTTTTCCTCGAGAGACATCATGGCTTGCAAACGAGCGAAGCATGGCAGTTGCTCAGTGTTTGGATGTAAAAAGAACACAAAAGTATTTTTTTAGTTCCTTCATCCGAGCCTCTGAAGAACCAGTGGGTTATGTGAATTTCTGATTGTGTAATTGTTCAAGTTCAGACAGATAATCTTTCTCTCAAAGTCGTTCAATACTGTTTATGCATCAGTATATCAAGCCAGTGACTAAAATATCAACTTCACATCGTTTGTCTTGGTAGGATGAAAATAATCTTGTTTAAACTGTGATTAAAATATATACAGAAAGCGATCAAAGAACAATCCCTTTCCAATCGCCCAAGCTGTCAATCACACAGCGCGAGTTTATCTGGACACTTGCCAAAACTCGTTATGAAATCAATGACGCTGTTACACTGCACAACAAAGCTCTTACTGTACTTACCTCATGTTTGCATTGGTGAAATCATTAGTGAGAGTGCAGAAACTGCGTTGCAATGATAAGATCTTCATTCACGCGTTCAACAGGCTGTCATCTGCTCAATGCTCATCACTGCAACCGTTTATGTGATGGGAATAGATCTAAATACTTAAACTTCTCACGATTCGTTAATCTCGATAGCTGTAATAGTAAAAACGTGTAATAGCTGTAATAGTAAAAGTTTTCGAGAGAGTTTCACCTGTAATGCTAGCTATTTCATATGCAAGCATGTCAGCCAATCACAGCAGTGGGCGTTTACACTGAAGTCTCACAGCAGACACGCCCTTTCAAACAGAGCGTTCAAATCAGAGGCTAAAATCAGGCAAGGAAAAATGCCTTTTATTTCTAAATGATTAAACAATTTTATCTTAAAAACATACTAACATTATAAGGGCACCCCAGGAAACATTATAAAATAATAAAATAATCCATGTCATGGGACCTTTAATCAAGCTAAAGTCTCTAGTTGTCACATTTGCAAATCGCTTAATATTATCTGGAAGTTTAAATCGCTCAGATAAAAAAAAAAAAAAAAAATCCTGTATTCCTGTCTTTTCTTTGACTGTGTATAACATTTATGCCTGGTTTCACAGACAAGGCTTAAGCTTAGTCCCAGACTAAAATGGATGTTTGAGCTGTCGTAACTGAAAGTATCTTGCATTGGCATAGCTTAAAATATGTCAGTGCCATTGTTTTGTTTCAAGATGCACACCAATAAAGTATTTTTCTAAGGCATGCTTATAAAAGCTACTTAAAGGGATAATTCACCCAAAAATTAAAATTGTCATCATTTACTCACCCTCATGTGGTTTCAAACCTGTATGAGTTTCTTTTGTTGAACCCAAAAGAAGATATTTTAAAGAAAGTTGGTAACCAGACAGTTGATGTTAGCCATTGACTTCCATAGTACTATTGGAAAAATACTATTGAAATCAATGGCTACCGTCAACTGCCTGGTTTTAATTGACAACATTTTCATTTTTGGGTGAACTATACCTTTAAATGTCCTTAATGTAGCTATATTTAAAGCTTACTCCTGGCTTAATGCCATATCTGTACAACCAGGGTTTTTATGTTTAATTTGCATCTTCTCTACTTCTTTTTTTAGTGTTCAGCCAAGAATCTGAAGAATATTTCAGAGTTGTTTTACTATGCACAGAAGGCTGTCCTTCACCCTACAGGGCCACTCTATTGTCCAGAGAAGAAAGAGGTCTGCACATCTTTGTGTATAAATATATTTTAATATGTAGTTGCATGAACCACACAGTACTTCATGTATGTGAAGTTTAAGTTGTTGTTTTTTTGGTTCACAGATGAGATCTGCCTGTGTTCGAGCATTGACACGAATCTTTAAGGTGTCAGATTTGGACAACAATGGTGTCCTCAATGATTATGAACTCACCTTTTTTCAGGTGAGATACCTGTTGTGTATGGCCTTTTAGGGTGCACAACACAATATGTGGTCACCCCCTTCTAATTAACAGGGTCATATCATGATGTTTTAGAGAATTGTTTGCTTCCTGTTTGTTACAACAATTTAGGGAGAACCCTTTTCTGCTCCTACATAACATTGGTGTACAAAGTGAGGTCTATAATGAAATAGTTTATTCGGGTGTGGAAGATCTTAACTGGCCTCCATAAAGCCAAGACCGGCCAAGACCTGAGCCACTTTCACAACATACTCTCTTGTTATTTCAAACACGCTTTCGTTCATCTTCGAAACACAAAATGAAAATATGAAGGAGGTGAAAAATATGAAAGATGGATATTTGATGTGCTCCATGTATGCATGCTGATCAATGTTTATAATACAAGCCACAATTAAATGTGTTTATCATATGGATTTCATTTACAACCTTTAACTTTTTGTAGCTTAAAAGTTTTGGTGAAATGGACTTTCACTGGAGAGACAGAGAGCTCTCAGGCTTTATTAAAAATGTCTCGAAGGTTAACTGAATTCTTATGGGTTTATAATGACTTGAGAGTGAGTAAATGATGACAGAATTTTCATTTTTTTGGGTGAACTACCCCTTTATGTTGTCGTATTCAATGTCATTGTCTGATTCTTATTTTTAGAGGACCTGTTTCAACACCCCACTAGCCCCACAAGCCCTAGAGGATGTAAAAAATGTTGTAAGTAAAAACCTGACAGATGGAGTGGATAACAATGGGCTCACTCTCAAAGGTACGGCTGCATTTGTGAAGCTTAACATTTGCATACTGCCCTGTGTTTGCTTAAATCTTCTTTCCCACAGGTTTCCTTTTCCTACATACTCTCTTCATCCAAAGAGGAAGGCATGAGACCACGTGGACGGTACTGCGGAGGTTTGGATATGATGACGATCTTGAGCTGCATCAGGACTACCTGTTTCCCCCGTAAGAAATACCACTTCCCATCAGTCACTCTTTCAGCAAGTCACATTCTCTTGTCATGGGTGGAAACAGCAGCGTCTTATTACACCTCATTTCTGATTTCTATTCAGTTGGCTTGTTTGAGGAGACCTCTGTAAATTTTCTGTTGGTTAGAACATACTGTAGATTTATATTCCTCAGGTTTGAAATACAGATGTTTTTACTGGGTCTTAGTTGTTCTGTTGGTTACATATTGTAATTGTGTCCACTGTTCATTACAAAAAGTTTTATAAATGAATTATTAATTTATTACATGTGAGTATGTGAGGGCACAAAATATCTTTTTTGACAAACAGATAAATGGTGCAAAAATAATGTAACTGCTCCCTTACAGTAATTAAAATCAAGCTTGAACTCTCTTAATCTGGAACTTTCTTAATCTACTTTGAACATTAGAGACTTTTCGGCAATCCCAATTTAATCCAACTATGCTAATCTGCTAATCTTACAGTTATCAACATCCGACTCTATGTTTACGTTCCTACAGGTTAAAAATACCACCGGACTGCACCACAGAGCTCAATCACAATGCTTACCTGTTTCTACAAAGCGTCTTTGACAAACATGATAAGGTACAAGTGGTTGACTTCCTCAGACATTGACTGAAAAAAAAAGTTTATCATAATATTATATTAACATATTTATTAAGATTATCCTATTTGATCCTGTTAAAATGTCTAGATAAAATGTCTGTCACAAATGTAGTGCTGGACTTAATTTGCTGTTTTCTGGATGATCATTTGTATCTTGTTTTTACTGAAGCTTGTTTGTTTCTGTTTTAGGACAGAGACTGTGCTTTGTCCCCTGAAGAGCTTATGGATCTGTTCAGTGTTTTCCCCTACATCCCCTGGGGACTGGATGTGAACAGTACAGTCTGCACTAATGACCAGGGCTGGATCACATATCAAGGCTATCTCTCTCAGTGGACGTGTGTATCAACCATGCCATGTGTCTTTGTGTCCTTAATGTTGTGAATATAATTATGTGTTTTTGAACAGTAGAATGAATCTATTGATCATTTACCTATTGATGATCTGTCTACCCTTTTGTTCATTTCTGTCTGGATGGTTCATCAGTTTATCAATTATCAATGTCATTTTTGCAGGTTAACAACTTACCTGGATGTCCAGCGATGTCTAGAATATCTTGGCTACCTTGGATACTCTATCATTGCTGAGCAGGAGTCTCAGGCATCTGCCATAACAGGTAAGTTAAAAGACATTTTTGCTATATACTGTATAACATATAATTATATACATATACAGTGGTGGCCAAAATTATTAAAACGGTAAGATTTTTTTAATGTTTTGAAAGTAGTCTCTTCTGCTCACCAAGGCTTAATTTATTTGATCCAAAATACAACAAAAACAGTAATATTGTGAAATATTTGTACAATTTAAAATAACTGTTTTCTATTTGAATATATTTTAAAGTGAAATTTATTCCTTTGATCAAATTTTAGCATCATTACTCCAGTATTAATAATTATAAATGTTTCTTGAGCATCAAATCATCATATTATAATGATTTCTGAAGGATCATGTGACACTGAAAGCTGGAATAATGATGCTGAAAATTCAGCTTTACCAACACAGAAATAAATTGCATTTTAAAATATATTTAAATAGAAAACAGTTATTTTAAATTGTAAAAATAGTTCACAATATTACTGTTTTTGCTGTATTTTGGATCAAATAAATGAAGCCTTGGTGAGCAGAAGAGACATTCTAATAATTTTGGCCACCACTGTATAATTACTACTTCGTGGTATTTTTTAGCAAAAAGTCTGTATTTTCAAATATGCATTAATTGAGTGTTTTTAAAAAAAGTGATTAGAAAATGACAGCATTTTCATCTTTGGGTGACCTGTTCATGAGTCACTGATCCCTCCTGTGGTTATTATGGTAATTGCAGATGCAGAAATCGAAAGTCAGTAATCCACTCGGTCCGTGTACTTTTTGACCATTTAATTTCCTGTTTGGAGAAAACGAGAAATGAAAACCAGCTCGTATATTCGTTTTTTAGTTTAGTTTAAAAAATGAAAAATGAGATTTTGGCTCTTTTTTTTTTTTGGTTTACAAATCAGTTTATGGGTTCGATATTTCATTTGCACACGTGGGCGGCACTGAAACTCCCCTTTCATCTGATTGGTCAAAATGCTTCACCTTCAGTAGGCTACGAGCTTTTCTTTCTGTCAGGCAGAATAAGAGTCAGTACAAGTGCGGCACTGACAAATGCACTTTAATAAAATAATGTCTGAAACCACCACTCACTGTTAACTACGCGCAATATTTGAAAGCAGAAATATGTTGCTGGTCACGTAATTTGTGCTGCTGCGACTTGCAAGCGACCCCAATAATGTGAGCCACAGTATATGACAGATTATTTTAGCATGATGTATTTCCCATTGATAAATAGAGTGCAAATAGTTCCGTCTCTTTGGATAAAAGGAAAGTGGAAATAAAAATCAATAACAGGCTGAACTGTACCATGATAATATGTCCGTAACATTTAGGGTACAACTCTCGTCTTTTATTTACATCAAAAGGCAGGTAGGCGTGTGTGACATGCAGGCTATAAATAATTTCGAGAATTGAATAGAAATTAAGTTTATATTTATGAATGTAAGCATGTGTAGCCTACTCAGTTCACATGAAAAGAAAGAGACAGAAAAGAGAGAAGCTAGAATCAGTGAACGTACATTAATACTGACAAAATTACCAGGTTTGGGATTAATTAAAATCATGTCGGTTGAAGAGCACGGCATACCTTTAAATGTTATTAGTTTTATTATAAAACTAATACAATTTTATTGCATACTGAATTGGTCGATGTTTCTCTGAGTTTTCTTTATTATGTTGGCTTAAGAAAGCCATATATTTAAATATTATTATTATTATTATTATTATTATGAGAAATTTAATCTGCCTAGAACTTTTATGTTTCACCAAACTCAGCTCAGACCTTCAGACTGGTCTGACTCGCTTATATCTTTTCTAACTGGTCAGACTTACTTTCCCAAAAAATCCATTGACTTGCATTATCTGAGCAATGAAAGCCGTACTACTTAATGCTGTCCACTAGAGGGGGTGACAGGATAATAAGTCTTTTCTATTCTCTTTCCCTGTTTGCATTAGTTTAAATGACAAATAAATGCATGAATTTCATTCATAAATAGGCCATATCTGTGTATCCACACTCTAGTTTATTTTAAGGTATGTTATTATGTTATATTATGTTATATGTTATTCACACTGGTTTTTGCATTTAATGTTTGTCCATCTGGAACTTTTATTTGTCATGAGATCTATATTTTTTTACTCAGCAAATTTGTTTTCCTTTCAAGTAGGCTATAGCCTACAAGTTATCCTGCTTTTTGCCATTGCTTGCCATTCTGCCCAGAATAAACAGTATTTTCTCCACACAAGATGTTTAAAAACCCTGCATGTAGTTTTTGTGAAGACGAGCACATATCTTACCAAGGTTCCAGGTCTGTTTAGGCTATTATAGTTTGTAATGCTTGTTATGTTCCTAAATTTATATAGGCCTAACACATTTAAACTAACTAACTATCTATCTATCTATCTATCTATCTATCTATCTATCTATCTATCTATCTATCTATCTATCTGTCTGTCTGTCTGTCTATCTGTCTGTCTGTCTCTCTGTCTGTCTGTCTGTCTGACTGACTGACTGAGCTTCCTTTGTAAATAAAATAAAAATTGATTTTTATTTCCACTTTCCTTTTATCCAAAGGGACGGAACTATTTGCACTGTATTTATCAATGGGAAATACATAATGCTAAAATAATCTGTCATATACTGTGGCTCACATTAATGGAGTCGCAGCAGCACGAATTACGTGACCAGCAACCGCCCACTTGTGCAAATGAAATATCGAACCCATAAACTGATTTCTAAACCACAAACGAAAAATCGAGCCAAAATCTGATTTTTCGATTAAAAAAAAAAAAAAAAAAAAAAAAAACGAATAACAAGCTGGTTTTCATTTCTCGTTATTCCATTACAAACAGGAAATGAAATGATCAAAAAGTACACGGACCCTACTCAAGTCAAATCACCTTTATTTATATAGCGCTTTATACAATACAGCTGTTTCAAAGCAGCGTCACAATAATATAGAGAAAAATAACAGAATCAATGTTGCAATCTTCATAAATTATGAGACAAATTCTTGATCTGTGATGTAGCCTGGAATTAAACCACACCCTGTTGATATCACTGTTTTCTGCAAAACTAACTAATTTACAGTTTTTCTCAATCACTTTGGAACAAATCTCAAATGAGGCTTTTTTTTCTCAAAACAATAGGTTCAGATCTCTGAACAATTAGTTTCTTGTTTACATCAGATTTGAATTTCTTATTGATTTAAGTAAATTGCATGTGCTTTGGCACCTGTGTGCAAAAGAGTAAGTACAATTGTCTACAATTTGCACAATGACTTAATGCACATGGCTTGTTGATCAAAACTGATGAGTTGATTCTACACAACTTCTAAACGTTCTTTCAACGTGTGAGCCATCCCATGCAAAATAATCCATTCATTGATCAAAATCTGTCAGACATGTTATATTCCATAAATATTTAAGACATGGAATGTTTAACCAACCAATCAAGTTTGTATTTTCACAGTACATTTTTTTTCTTCTATAAATGTGTTACATGTAAACTAAAAATTATTGTCATAAAAGAGCAATAGGAAGATATGTAACTAAGAAGATATGTACTGTATGTTAGAGAATAAGATAATAGAGTGTGTAAAAATGAACAAGCAACTGAGAATTTTCAGTTGACATAACACATTGCTGCAAAAATAAATGTACTATAAAAATACAAATGTTAATTTTCTTTTTGTGTACTACAGTTTACAGACATTCTTGTACAGTATAGAAAGCAGTTAGTCAGCAAAAAAGCAGGAAAAAAACATGAAATTTTATTATAAAAAATACTTCCATGGTGAAAAAGCATCATACATTTTGACCAGTGTGGCTCACACGATGACAAAAACACTTTTTATTTTGGTGCCCTTGGCCAATTTACTAACACCATAACTTGGTTTTGAAGCATGAATGAAATCTTTTAGGTGAGTTACTATGTTTTGCAGACATGCAATTGAGTTCTAATGTTCCAGCAAACACTTGTGACAGTTGAGCTTACAGTTTAGAGAATGTTAAGACTGTTTTGAAAAATGTGCCAAAGCTATTGAGAAAAACTGTAATAATTAATGATCTTTACAAGGGAACTGAATCAACATTGAACTGACTTCAGCCGAACATCAGCCGAAATGCATAATTTTCCCGTTATCACTGTAAAGCTGCTTTAAAACAATCTGTATTGTATAAAGCGCTAAACAAATAAAGGTGACCTGACTTTATTTACATTGTGCTTTGTACAATACAGATTGTTTTAAAGCAGCTTTACATCAGTGGGGATTTCTTTAAGACTGCAAGGGAAGCTCGGCTTCCCCTATAATGTCAACAAAATTAATGGTCAAATATGTACTATTATGTTAACATTTTATTGACTAAAAATGCGTTAGAAAACGTTAATCTCAAAGACGAGTTCGTTCAGAATCAGCTACATATAGCAGGTTGGCTGACTCGATCTCCTTCTCATACATTCCCGTAGCGACACAGACAGTGCATTTCCCTGTTGAAGCCCAGCGTCCATTGACTTCTATGGGGCTGCTCTGAAAAGTTTTTTTCAGCGCTTCGAAACTAGACGGTCATTGGATAAATGCTGCGATTATGTCCCGCCCACGGACGCTCAGCGTCTCAGGGGGTGAATGAGGAGTGGGCTGGCCCGGACTCCGGGCTTCCGCGTGATGATTGGAGGGGCTGCATCTCCTTTTGATTGACAGCGATTTCATACAATAAAAAGTCGCTGCCGCTGAAGCTATTGGAGCTCAGTCCCATCGCGGATTTTTCAAGTGATAGTCAAAAGACAAACTGCTGCTACCTCTTTCTTGGTATTTGCTTGTCGAAATTGCTAGCCATTTTTCATAATACATTTCACACAATTATACATTTATACCTTTATTATATTATTACTTATCCTATTAAATTTTTTATAATATTATTAGTAATAATTAAAACAATAATTATTAAAATAATTAAAAATAGCCTATATATTACTATTATTATTATACTTTATTATATTATTATTTATACCTTTATTATATTATTACATTTATACAATTATACCTAACTCTGCTGGCCATTGAGAGGACACACTGGTCAAGTCACTGGAAAAGACGCCTAGTTGGAACGATATAGGGTCACAGAGCATTTTCTTGAAAAGGAACGTTGGGCAGAATTTACGTATAAATAAATGGACAATTTTTATGATGTAGGCCGAAAATGAGCTTCCCCTCTTTGAAAGACCAGCAACCGCCACTGCTTTACATTGATAAACAGGAAAATAATGATCATTGATGCAAACAGATTTCAATTCTGCTATAAAACAGTTCTAAAAAATACAGCTAAATCAGTTCAGTCTTGATTCAGTTCAGTTCAATGACTGTGTAAAATTCATCATGACATTATTTATTTTATTTTAAAATTCATAAAAGATTAGTATGACAGCTGTGGTGTTGACAATGTTTTTGCTCATGCTAGTGACCCGTGATAAGAATCTCGACCTTCAGAAGAAACAGACGCAACGGAATGTATTTCGCTGTCATGTGTTTGGACTAACTGGAAGTGGCAAAACTGGTTTCCTGCAGGGCTTTCTCGGCAGAAACCTTGTGGTCAGTTACAAGAAAAACACTTCAATGTTTTTAAAAAACATTTTTAATTGAAAATCTATATAGACAGCTTACCTTCAAATAAGTATTTTTTGTTGCTAATGATATTGTGGAATTAAATGAGCAGTTTGGGTAACACTTTACAACAAAGTTAAGTTTGTTAAAATGTGCTACATCTAATGCATAAGGGATTATGTTGTTTGTTCATAGTACGAACATTAAGTAATTTGTTCATAGCTCAGCTGTTGCACAGTTTGATTTCATCAGAGCTACTCTGTCTAGAAATTAGAGGAACAACAGCAACATGATTTTGAAATATTTTGCATGCTTATCTGTGGTAGGGTATTATTTGCAATTTATTCATTAAAAAATGTGACATTGTCATGATTGTTGTTTATTTACTGTCTGTTCCTCACAGCATCAGAGGACAATAAGAGAAGAGCATAAATCATATTATGCAATCAGCACTGCACATGTGTACGGACAGGAGAAGTACTTGTTGGTAAATAGTTTTTTCTTACAGAATCTTACACATTAGAGGTTTTTTTTTTTTTTCAGTTTGTGGAACTAGTTTCTGAACACTCTTTTCAAAAAGTATAGACTAATTTGCTACTGGTTCCATCGAGATTTTCCTTTGGGGTTTTCCACTTTGTGAGTAAAATAAGGTCTGTGATAAACATAACTTGACGATTCTTGAATGTTTTGCTCTACCATGTAAACTGCACACACTCACACCCCAAACGCTCTTATCTAGATACTTCAAAATTCACATTTTCGCTATAGGTGTGTGTGTAATTTATGCTGTAGAGCAAAATGTCCAAGTATCATCAAGTTATATTTACCACAGACCTTCTTTTTCTCATAAATTGAAAAACTCCAGTATAAAACCCCACATGAAAATCTTGAGGAAACCACAGGCGAATAAGGTTTTCTGGGTTTTGACAGAAGACTAATTCCGTCTATTGCAGTTCCTCAAACCATTTGAACTTACATCATGCATTTAATCCATTTAAAGAGTTTAGAAAATTGACCACCATTTATCATTATTTGTACAATTTATCAGTTTTTCGAAAAGTAAACTGAATCTTTGTTCAGTAAACTTTGTTCTAAGTTCCTGCTTTTCTTTCAGCTTCACGAAGTCTTTCCAGATTTTGATTTCCTGTCTGAGACAGAACTTTCATGTGATGTTGTGTGTCTGATCTATGATGTCAGCAACCCCTGCTCTTTTGAGTACTGCTCACGAATCTTCAAGGTTTGCTATATTGACACAGTGTTTACACTTTGATGTCAATTTTTTTGCTATCTAAAGAAAAAAGCATAGCCAATACTATGCTGTCTGTTTAATAGAGAGAGCAATAAGTTCACATTTGTGGTAATGTTCCTTTATGACTAATTTAAACATCCTATATTCTGCATGTATTCTGATATAAGTGTTCTAAATGCACATTTTACCTCATTTCCCAGCAACACTTCATGGACAGTAAGACTCCATGTATGCTGATTGCCGCAAAGTCAGACCTGCCAGAAACAAAGCAGCAATACTGCATGACTCCACTGGAATTCTGCCGCAAGCACAAGATGCCTCCGCCTCAGTCCTATACCTGTAACACAGCTGCGGCTCCCAGCAAAGACATCTTCATCAAACTCACCACCATGGCCGTGTACCCGTAAGTGTGTTTAAATTGTCCACAATTATAATATTTATTAGGGTATTATTTTAACACATTTGTAGCACAGTAGAGTTTGCCTCTGCTTGTTAATTCCTTTTAGGGTGTTTTAAAGGGCACCTATTATGACTTTTCACAAGATGTAAAATAAGTCTCTGGTGTGCCCAGAGTATGTATGTGAAGTTTAAGCTCAAAATACCCAACAGATCATTTTTTACAGCATGTTTAAATTGTATTTTTTTGGGGCTCAGAAAAACGCGCTGTTTTGGTGTGTGCCCTTTAAATGCAAATTAACTACTGCTGCACGGCCCAGGGGGCGGAGCCTCACGAGCTTGCGCTTCAGTCAGGACAATCTCATCTGATAATATCAGAACAGAAACTCTCAGTTGCGGTGTTCATTTCGACTCGGAGTCGGACAATAATGGCCACAGAGCCAGAGAATATAAGCTATATGGAGGTAGAACAGGTATAGTTTAGTTTAATTATGGTTATAACTTATTTGTCATCTGCTTTTATCCACTAATACAAGCCTGCTGTAGCAAAACCCGTCCGAATGATGACCAAAATATACTGACGAGTTCAGTGAAGTTTATTGTACATCACACAAAAGATGAGCGTTAGTTTTACTCCAGAGAATCTCTGTAAGAGCTGAATAAACATAAGAAGTGAGCATTAAAGTCTTATCCATAAACTCTCTCTCCCTTTCATTATCATCAACATTCACAGCGAAGTACACAAAACACTCGTTACAACTAACAGTAAACAAATATACACACCTTTTCAGTGGATGCTAAATAAACTGGTAAACCTTATATCCGTAAAATGACTTGATGAGCTGTGATAAAGAGTGCGCTCTCACTTTCATCTCTGCTGTGATCAGTAACGTTAGTCCTGTCGCTCCGGAGACTGTAAGCTTGATCACAAACAGTACAGATCCATCCTCGAGTAACAACGGGAGTAAATGAAGACTGCTATGTTCATTCTTACATCCATCAACAACACACCTCAATCGCTTAGGAGACATTCTTGTCTACAGCTGCTCAAGCGTTGAACAATGGCGGACTCTGTCCAGCTCACTCAGGGCAGGTCTATGCTCAAACTGAAGTGTCACTCAACAGTCGTGGGAGGGGCCTGCTCAATTCTACGTCACATTGCGCCGAATCTGAGAACAGCTCATTCTGAGACAGTGCTTATGATTTATTGAATTGTAAAAAAAACACTGGGTGGATTTTTATCATTCTAGGGTGGTTTTGCTCACACACTGCCAACACACATTTATGTTCAAACACCATGTAAAAGTGAATTTTGCCTAATAGGTGCCCTTTAAGACAAATGACTTATTACTATAAATTACTATTTTTGAATTCTCTCCGTTATCTCTGTTAACTCTTTCCCCGCCATTGATGGAAATTTCCATCATTTATGAGACAACGCTTCCCTGCCATTGACGGAGTTTTCCGGCTTTCCGTGTTTTTACTGTTATATGGTGAGGGCCGCTATTAGACATCTTCTGAAAGAGTACTGAATCTCCCGATCAAAAGACATGTGAAAAAGAAGCAGAAACAAGCAATCATATGTAAGCGGATGCATATAAAATAATGCGATCATCAACATTAAACAGCATATAAATCAAATGTTACCGAATGAAATGTCAACCCAGGAAGAGCTATAGGACTGTGCAAGCATTTGGGGGTGTTGATGGACCTGATCTACTCCATCTGTGTTTTGATCATCGTTCTGAATCCGATCTAGATGTAGCCTTTGACAAAAACCCGATTTTTGGAGTGAAGAGTGCATTAAAAGCTGTAAATAAAATGTTTTTTTTGTTTGTTTAAAAGCAGATAGTCTGTTCTTTCTTTTGAGATATTGCATGATCAGATATTCATTCAACAAGATATTTTGGGGGCCATTAAACTTTTGTGAAAATTATCAAAAATGCTGGCGCTGGCTGGCAAATTGTTTCAAAAATGCTGGCGGGGAAAGAGTTAATTTACTGCTCTTGTTTATCTCTCAGGGTAATTTTTCCAAATGCAGATACAGTAACTATAAAAATAGTACATGGTCAGGTGGTTTACTCAGAAGCGAGTCAGTTTGTGAAGTCCCCAGCATGTGATATAATTTTTTCCTCCGTTTTGTAAGACAGCAAAGGAGAAAACAACAGAGAATGTTACACTTGTTAGTAGTTTAAAAAAACTTGAGGAACGCTTAAATTGACAATGTGCTTTTAATCGTTTCACTTTTTCCCTTTATCTGTTAACTCAGAAGTATATCTTGTTTCTTAGAAATGCCTCATTTCTGTCATGTGCTTGTATCTTTCTGTGTTGGCAGCCATGCGCGTCTGCGCTGCATGTGTACCTGTAACAGGTGCACTTTCTGTCTGTGTCAGAACTTCCTCAACTCTGAGCTTGTGCAGACGGTTCGGACCAAACTCTACACTGTCGTCTTTAGCAGGTTCTCAGGATGCTTTTATCTTGCTTCATTGCTTTTCCTCTTTGTTTTTTACTTATATCTTCTGCATTTATCTTTATTCATTTAGTTTTTTTCTCCATTACTCTCATGCTGATTCACATTAATTTTCTTTCATTCAGCTTTTTGGTTTGACCTGGCATAATGTGCTAATAAACTTTTGAATATACTATATAGTCATAATACTATATAGATTATATGAAAATGCATTGTGGAGAGGCCCTCTAGGCAACAGAGCTGCTGCAGTTATGATCTTCTGTGGACTGTCACCTCTTTTCAGAGTTGGGCTGTAGATTTTTGGATGGGTTACCAAGCATTTTTGGATACTTTTTCAATTCAGTCCTGCTTATTTGTGTAGCAGTTTTCAGAAAGTATTGTTCCAAAGGAGATTTACAAAGAATAGTGTCTCACAAATTCCCCCAATGAACAAGCAAAATGACAAGGAAAAAACTCCCCAAGACTCTCATGCTGGGGAAGCCCACCTCCTTATGCTTTATACAAACATTAATGCCTGCATACAAACACATGTTATTTTGAGGATTAGCTGTATTAATGGTAATATTCACAGTTGTTTTTTTTGTGTGTGTGTAATTAGACCTAATGATTATAATGACTTATATTAAAAAAACAAACCATGCAACATGCAACTAGTAGGGATATACCCTTTGCATATTCCACATATGGCTGGTCTTGAGACTGTCATGGCGAAGGGGGTCACAGGTGTGGATTTTGGGTTGCTTGAGTGAATTGAGCACTTTCCTGCACATTCTACATGCTTCTTAAATTCAATATCTTGTCATCCTCACCTGACTTGCAACTTGTGACATGCAGCAATTTAGTTTCTCATTTTCACACAAGGTTTAAGTTGCAACACAGTGATTCAGCTATTACCCTTTACCCTCTCTATTTCCTCTTCTTAAAGTTTCTTTGTGTTCTCCATCTGTCCTTGCCATTTCTTGACTCTGAAATTGTCATCTTTCTTCATCTTTGACTGAGTTTTGTAACATTTTAGTGTCAAGCTTTTCCTCCTTTTCTTTCAATAACACTGTTTGTATATTATATTTATTTATTTTAATTCTTTGGTTTGTCACTTTTCGGGCATCGTTCACTAAACTTGTGTTTCAGTTTTCCCTACAGAATGTTCCTAAATGTTTTATTTGTAATTATCTTAAGTTGCAGCCACGTAACTGTATAATTAGTACAGTTCTAAATGCAAGCTATTAAACATTAATTGAACATTTTTCTCTTCATTTGTATTTGCTCTTTTTTAGGCATATTACCCATTCTGACCTGAAGAGCTCTACATTTTGGCTCCGAGCGAGTGTTGGAGCCACTGTTTGTGCTGTTCTAGGCTTTGCCATGTACAGAGCCCTCCTCAGATCTCGATGAGCAGACCCTAAAACTTACATCCCTCACTTCCTGTCTGCCCTAGCTATCTCCCATTTGCAGAAGATTCAATAGAAACAGGAATATTTCGTTTTTAAGAAAGAATGCACGATGCATCATAGCTGTTATATTTCTATTTATTGTCAAATGTACATTCCCGCGTCTTGAGACTCTATTTGAGACATAAAACTATAAAGTTTTTCTTTAAACATGATAGAAGCAAATTGTAAATATGTACATGATAGATAATATTTATTTGTTGCCATGTGAATAAAACATATAGCATTCATATTTAAAGCAAACAAAATGCCACACTTTGCTCTCACTTTTATCTCAAACTGTCAGATAGACTGTTAGCGATCTGTGGTCCACTGTTTTTGAACTAAAACCAACCAAGTGGCGGACAAGACCGGAAGCCTGTCTGTGAAACTGTGGGAACACTTAATCTAAACTTTATTTGCATGCTTTGTTTTACAAAATGTCTGAAAAATTCAATGTCTTTATCATCGGCTTTTTTTCCCTTTCAATAAACAGGTCCTGCAACATTATTTTGTGATATTGCAAATATTTTTACATGGAAACTACCATTCTGTTCTTATTCAGTTCCACACAAGGGATAAAAACAAACGGCAAATAAAGATATTGTCAGTGTGTACCTAAGAAATACTAAATACTTTGTCTTTTATCATATAATATATACATTTTATACTTTAAAAAAGCAATTCATTTCTGTATAAAAAGGATACAAGCTGAGATTCTGTTTTTGTAGCAATAAAATTACATGTCTTAAAAGTACCTTTAACAAAGAGGTATAGATGAAAGATGAAAAGACCAATTTTATGCTATCAAACACCTTTTAATGCTGATGATTCAGGAAAATCTTGTGGGTCAGCTAAAGCATCATTATGAACGTCAACACTCGAGTAGAGTGACTTCTTATTCACTAAATTTCGTTGAATCAATTAACATAGAGGTTTCCCTTGTTTAACAAAGTGGCCACAGAGCTGTTCGCTTCTTCCAGTTTTGCAATATCAGTTTGACAGATTGTGGCTTTTCTTTTGGTCGGCCGCACCCCAGTCATCTCCTCGTAAACAGGAACTACAGGCTGAGGCTTTCTGCCGTTGGGCCTTTTACACTGTATGTGAGAGGAAATTGGTATAAGGGAGGGTTTAACTGAATAAACCATATATGGTTAGAAAGACACCACCTTTAAACCACGTATTTGCTGGAAAATCGCTGTCAACAGTGTCAGGATTTTTTTTTTTTTTTTTCATTTTTGATTTTGTTGAACCAATATAACAATTAAACATTATATTGTAAAATAAAGTTGCAATGAAACTTTCAGATGTGTTCTTTCTCACATTATAATTTTATTATTATTTTATTATAATCATTGACATATTCCCCAATGATGGGGTCCCTAATATTAGGGACCACTTTTTTGAGGAGGAGGAAAAAAAAGGTCTATGGACCTATTGTTATATACACTTTCTTCAATGTTTGCCTAAAGAACAACCTAAACAGGGTGGCACATCTTACCCCACTCTCCCCTATCCATTGAATTTAAAAACAAACTTAAAACTAAAAACTTACACAGTAAGCTGTAGCGAGAGTGAAAACCAGAATCCCCAGCAGACATGCAGCTCCAGAGATCACATACAGCAATGACAGGTAGCTTAAACAATCACACGATTGCAATGGCTCATGAGCTGCAACACAGTCACAACAAACACAATCTCAATAAAGGAACATGCAATACTACTGTATATAATGCATTGTATTTCCACAGCTCTCATGGTTATTTCCATTTTATTTTAAGATATGATGCTGATATTGTGATCAGCCATCAATGAATATACATTATATATATATATATATATATATATATATATATATATATATGTATTTATTTTGCACAGACACAGATATCTGCCTTTATCTGACCTATAAATCAGTCAATAAGAAATAGGCTGAACACATGTAAAGTGGGTTATATGTTTCGTTTATGTTATTTGTATCGCACACATATATAAGTAGGAGCCAAAAGAATTATGCACAAAATGTATCTCTTTTTCAGTAAATGCACTAGGAAGGTTTCAGCCCAAGTTTCTAATATTTAAATGTTCAGTCTTAGGTTCTGTAACAATCATCTGCAAATAAAAAAGAACAGCACACAAAAAAGAACAAATGCTTTTGTGGTTTCTGCTTCCCATATGAGTAATTTGAGACTTTCACTGTTTGACTGGATCAGATTGTCAAGTTTCACTCACAGTAGCCTACGTTGATACATAAACAGGGGTAGCAAATTGCAAGTAATCTAATGTAGATCTAATTGTGGATTTGAAAATCTTTCATTCCAGTTTAACATGACTAGCATGTTGACTGAAAGATTCGAATACTACAAGCTAATGCACTGAAAAATAACAGTAATCAATCTGTTCCTGTTGAGGTTTACTAATTGATTATCCTACATTTGTATCCAAAGGTTACACACCACACTGCATGAAAATAATGCACTGAGTTAACTATTTACTGTTGAAAATGAAGCACGTCTGTATGATTTCTGTTTGTTAAGGTGATGGCATTAAATGCAAGATTAACCTATTTTGTCTATCCACTGTTTGGACGAGACATCACAATAGACCTGGATCTAGACTGTTTTATGTAAACATATTTGAAAGTAATATAAATAAAGGTCACCTACAGAAGTCTTCAACATAGATTAGGAAATCCATCTTGCCAGGGATATTCTTATCATGTGGAAGACTGCCATAGTAGAATTCACAGTGGTACACGTCTGTGTCCTGACCCTGCAGGTTTGAGATTGTCAGATGAACTGTGTGGTTGTACAGCTTATCACGTACTGTGATGCGATCCTTTTCCTCAGATTTAGTGATGGTTGGTAATAATCCTTCAGAAAGATACAGTACTTGTCTGGACTGCAGCAACCTGCGTTCCAGTGAAAAGGCGAATGGTTTTCCCTCCTTATTGGTTGATTCGCAGGAAATGTCAATGGATGAATTTCTTACTCTGTGGATATAAACAATACCTCCATGTGCTGAGGTGAAATGGCTACAAGTTAGTAACATTTGTATAGATGAATCACATGTATTGAAAAATTAATGAAAGTTAGACATTAATAGAACTGCTTAAGACTGCTAAAATAAAATCCAACAAGTCTTTTGAGTATACGTTTGATAAACTTTAAATAAACATTAGCTTCACTCCTGATCATTTTATGTAACAGTGTATTAGTCCGTCTTCAAATTATCTTAACAAAAAAACACTAACAAAAAGGTTAGAACCAGTATGGAATTTAACTTACCATTTACAGAGGGCGTGATAAGAAACAAGAGAACAACATGAGCATACTTCAAACCTAACATTATGAAAGAGGAAATTAATTGAGAGACCAGTGACTGTGGTAAGAAAGTCAAAACTGTCTGTAACAAAGAAATAATCTCAGATGAACATGAGGAGAGTGTTTTGACTCCACCTTGAATGGGGTGTGGGGTGTGGGGTTTGGGGCCCTTTAAAGAACAAGAGGAAAAAGAAACCAGCATTAGGTGGTTTGTCAACTTCAGTTAATCTACGGTTTCACAACGATTTTTGCATACAGTCATCTTCACTTTGTTAAATAACTCAAAAGTGTAATATGTTTGATAATATTTACACATGGAACCATGAATATGAAAGTACAAATCAATCTCAGTCGATTATGAGTGGTAAATCAAAATTACACAAATTAAATTAACTGTTTCATTGCAATCTAAAAAGATAGAAGAGATATGCTGACTCAGCTCTTTTCCCTGGATACAACAACCAAATTAATCTGAAGTTGTTTGAATAAAACTGACCTTTTACTTTTTCAATGCTAATACATTTTTCCAGAGCTTATTCACATCACAGAACCAAGTTATACTGCCTCTAAGAAGGGAGTACAGAGAACACAGACACAGGACTAAACAGAAACAGATTTGGCCGTGAAAACGGGAACAGGAACTCCGGATTCAGGTTATCAATCTGCATCTGGACACATGCACACATTACACATCTGAGAGGGCAGGAAAGGAAGTAGTCTAAAAAAGATTGTCATCTTATGTAGAAACATCCTACTGGAGCCACAGAATGAATATTTAGACCTATCCTTTTCAAAGTCAGCAAAATGCTGTATATAATTTAGACAAAATGTATTGTTATTCGGCCAAGCAAAGAAGGAAAACAAAACAATAGACAACTGGCAACAGAGACAGTTTGACTTTGCTCCAATCAAATGCTACATAGGTCAAGTAATCCAAACTCCATCAGGTGACAGAAATGGAGAAAAAATAAGAAGGAAAAAAAAAACCTTGGGAGAAACCAGGCTAAGTTGGGGGAACACTTCTCCTAGATCAGGGGTAGGCAACATCAGTCCTGTAGAGACACTGTCTTACAGTTAAGATCCAACACCTGAACCAGCTAATCAATGTCTTCAGGAGTACTAAGGCTATACAGGCAGATTTTTTTAGGGTTGGAGCTAAACTCTGCAGGACAGCGGCTCCCCAGGGCCGATGTTGCCTACACCAGTCCTAGATGAACGAGCACAGTGGGAGATTTAGGTGGGAAGGAAGAGTTGTCAGTCCAACATTAAAACTGGACATTGTTGAGCCAATAGTAGACGACTGGCTTATCAGTGGCCTTAAATAATAATAATAAAAAAACAACAACAAAAAAAAAAAAACATGTCTGATTCCCAAGCATCTCTGTTTGGAGAATATGCTTACTAGTGAAATATTTATAACAACGTTTTCAACTTCCCTTTTGTAAGGGATAGGGTTTTGAGGCTTTTTAAAGTGTTAGAGGTAAAGAAAACTTCTGTGAGAATGTTTTCAAATGTGGTTTCTTGTTTTTATAGAATATGTGTGTTCTCAGAAATTTTTTTGTGTTATGTTCATTAAAATGGTTTAACCGTTACATCTCAGGGCTGAACATAGTGGATTTCTGCAGACAAAATTTCTCATGGTCTGGCAATCATCTGTGATATAAATTTGAATATTTAGTTTTCACATGTATTCACTACACGCACCTGTACACCTTCGTACACTCGGAAAAGAAGAAAAAAAGGTGTTTGACTGTTGTTCAGTTAAAACGAGCTAAAGTGTCGTTTTTGAACATTTTGTCACAAATCAATTAACATGTTCAATCCACCTATTTAAAAATAAAGTTTATCTAATCCCTTTTAGTTGACATTACTGCAACTGGGCATTATCTATTTTCTCACAAACCATCTAATGCTGGTTTCCTTATCCTCTTGATCTTTAAAGGCCTCCAAACCCAAACCCCTTCAAGGTGGAGTCAAAACACTGCACTCCTCATGTTCATCAGAGATTATTTATATCTTAAAATGTCAGTGCAATTGTTTTATCTCAAGATGAACACCAGTAATGTATTTTTTTAAGGCATGTCTATAAAAGCAGCTTAAATATCCTTGTTGAACTAAGGCCTAATCCTGGCTAAATCTAAGCTCTGTCTGTAAAACCCAGGCATAAGTTTTTTATTTTTCAGTAAGGGAAATACCCGTTAGTGTTTAATGTTCCGTTACGACATAAATTTAGAAGAGTTTAAGAGTTAATGTTTTTGAATTCTGTGGTTAACTTAGTGATATGATACTAATGGTGTGAGTTTAGTTGATTCACTCACAACTATGTCAGTACTGACACCAGCATTGCCTTATTTGTTCATTCTATACATTTCATATGATCCATGATTCGGCACCCAATAAAATTGTTTATTCAGTTAATTTAATTCAGTCTTGAAACACGATCCTGCAGATTTGCCATGTACATCAGGCCCTTCCTATCGAAGCAAGCTACACAACTCCTTGTCCAAGCTCTTGTTCCATCCAGACTTGACTATCGTACTCTCTTGGCAGGCCTTCCGGCATGTACTGTCAAACCTCTGTAACTGATGCAGAATGCTGCAGCAAGAGTGGTCTTTAACAAGCCAGAGAGAGCACACGTCACACCTCTATTCATCAATTAGCATTGGTTGCCAATTGCCGCTTGCATCAAATTCAAGGCACAAATGAACAACCACTGGCTCGGCACCCCATACCTAAACTCACAGCAAAGTGCCCTCTAGCCTGCGTTCTGCAAGTGACTGCAAGGTACATTCTTTTAAATAGTCTAGAAAACTATGTTGGCATTAGTGAAATTGCACTAGCATGGTTTAAATCATACTTATCTGACCGTTACCAGTTTGTAGCAGTAAATGAAGAGATGTCTTATCGATCACAAGTTCAGTATGGCGTACCACAAGGCTCAGTTCTAGGACCGTTGCTGTTCACTCTGTACATGCTACCATTAGGAGATATAATTAGGAAACATGGAATTAGCTTTCACTGTTATGCTGACGATACTCAGCTGTATATTTCTTCAAAACCTAACGAAACTTACCAGTTCACAACATTAACGGAATGCATAGCTCATATAAAAAATTGGATGACTAGTAATACCCTACTTCTAAATTCTGAAAAAACAACAACAGAGATTATTGGAATTATTGGACAAAAAACTCCCACACGTAATAACCTAGAATACTGTCTAACACTTGATGGCTGCTCTGTTAAATCTTCATCGTTGGTTAGGAACCTGGGTGTGCTCTTTGATACCAATCTTTCATTTGAAAGTCACGTGTCTAGTATCAGTAAAACCGCATTTTTCCATCTTAAAAATATATCTAAATTAAGCCATATGCTCTCATTGACAAATGCAAATTAGTTCATGCGTTCATGACCTCAAGGCTAGATTATTGTAATGCTCTACTGGGTGGTTGTCCTGCACGCTTAATAAACAAACTACAGCTAGTTCAAAACGCAGCAGCTAGAGTTCTTACCAGAACCAGGAAGTACAACCATATTAGCCCGGTTGTGTCAACACTGCACTGGCTGCCTATTAAACATCGCATGAATTTTAAAATATTGCTGATTACTCACAAAGCACTAAATGGTTTAGCTCCGCAGTACTTGAGCGAGCTCTTAACACATTATAGTCCTTCACGTCTATTGCGATCTCAAAATTCCGGCCAGTTAATAATACCTAGAATATCAAAATCGACTGCTGGCGGTAGATCCTTTTCCTATTTAGCACCAAAACTTTGGAATAGTCTTCCTAACACTGTCCGGGAAGCAGACACACTCTGTCAGTTCAAAGCTAGACTAAAGACACATCTCTTTGACCTAGCATTCACATAATGCATTATAGACTTCTATAATTCAATGTTAGGCTGCACAGATTAGGTCAGCCGGAACCGGGAACACTTCCCATAAATCCTGATGTACTCGTTACATCATAAGAGGAATGGCATCTACGCTAATTTTAGTGTCTTTGTTTATCCAGAGGTTTTCCCGCAGCCTGCCAGATCCAGGCCGTATCCAGATCTGACGAAGGACCTTCGCCTGGACCCGATGACAATGCAGTGCTGAAGTACCAACTAGTCTCTCCCTATGGAGGATCCCTTTACCACCCTACAGATAAAGCATTGTCGGGAAAATTCGTTTCGCGTACCTACCCCGAAGTGACAAAACAAAATAAAATTCTGTATCAAAAAATAAAAGACCAGTACTTTGTTTAGGCTTGGTTTGTAGGGAATTTTAAACCTGTGCACATATATTCAAACACACGTAACTATAGAACCAATTCTTAATGCTCATGTGACCGCCATCAGCGTTTCTCACAGGTTTGTGTTTAAAGTCTGTGTAGAGAATATGGTGTCGTCTTAGCGGCCCCTAATTTAATAATAAATGATCGTTGCAACGGAAGCGGATCAATCAAAACTAACTTTAGCTGGAAAATAACTTTATTAAAGAACCGCTATAAAACCAAAATAATCTCTGTTACCTTAAATTATACGTTTAGCTCTGTAAAGCTGCTTTGAAACAATCTACAATGTTAAAAGCACTATATAAATGAAGATGACTTGACTTGGTGCACAAAAACACTTTCACAGACCTTTCCCTTGACTGTTCCATGCTGGTGGAATGACCTGCCAAACTCAACCCGAGCTTTATTGATTTTCAATAAACGGCTTAAGACGCATCGTCAACACTTGACCCATTAATACTAACACTTGCATTCTATTCTGTATCTCTCTCTCTCTCTATCTATATATATATATATATGTATATATACAGTGGGGAGAACAAATATTTGATACACTGCCGATTTTGCAGGTTTTCCCACTTACAAAGCATGTAGAAGTCTGTAATTTTTATTATAGGTACTCTTCAACTGTGAGTTACTGAATCTAAAACAAAAATCCAGAAAATCACATTGTATGATTTGTAAGTAATTAATTTGCATTTTATTGCATGACATTAGAAAAGCAGAACTTTATATTTGGTACAGAAACCTTTGTTTGCAATTACAGAGATCATACGTTTCCTGTAGTTCTTGACCAGGTTTGCACACACTGCAGCAGGGATTTTGGCCCACTCCTTCATACAGACCTTCTCCAGACCCTTCCGGTTTCGGGGCTGTCGCTGGGCAATACGGACTTTCAGCTCCCTCCAAAGATTTTCTATTGGGTTCAGGTCTGGAGACTGGCTAGGTCACTCCAGGACCCTGAGATGCTTCTTACGGAGCCACTCCTTAGTTGCCCTGGTTGTGTGTTTCGGGTCGTTGTCATGCTGGAAGACCCAGCCACGACCCATCTTCAATGCTCTTACTGAGGGAAGGAGGTTGTTGGCCAAGATCTTGCGATACATGGCCCCATCCATCCTCCCCTCAATACAGTGCAGTCGCCCTGTCACCTTTGCAGAAAAGCATCCCCAAAGAATGAAGTTTCCACCTCCATGCTTCACGGTTGGGATGGTGTTCTTGGGGTTGTACTCTTCCTTCTTCCTCCAAACACGGCGAGTGGAGTTTAGACCAAAAAGCTCTATTTTTGTCTCATCAGACCACATGACCTTCTCCCATTCCTCCTCTGGATCATCCAGATGATCATTGGCAAACTTCAGACGGGCCTGGACATGCACTGGCTTGAGCAGGGGAACATTGCGTGCAGGATTTTAATCCATGACGGCGTAGTGTGTTACTAATGGTTTTCTTTGAGACTGTGGTCCCAGCTCTCTTCAGGTCATTGACCAGGTCCTGCCGTGTAGTTCTGGGCTGATCCCTCACCTTCCTCATGATCATTGATGCCCCACGAGGTGAGATCTTGCATGGTGCCCCAGACCGAGGGAGATTGACATCATCATGAACTTCTTCCATTTTCTAATAATTGCGCCAACAGTTGTTGCCTTCTCACCAAGCTGCTTGCCTATTGTCCTGTAGCCCATCCCAACCTTGTGCAGGTCTACAATTTTATCCTTGATGTTCTTACACAGCTCTCTGGTCTTGGCCATTGTGGAGAGGTTGGAGTCTGTTTGATTGAGTGTGTGGACAGGTGTCTTTTATACAGGTAACAAGTTCAAACAGGTGCAGTTAATACAGGTAATGAGTGGAGAACAGGAGGGCTTCTTAAAGAAAAACTAACAGGTCTGTGAGAGCCAGAATTCTTACTGGTTGGTAGGTGATCAAATACTTATGTCATGCAATAAAATACAAATTATTTAAATCATACAATGTGATTTTCTGGATTTTGTTTTAGATTCCGTCTCTCACAGTTGAAGTGTACCTATGATAAAAATTACAGACCACTACATGCTTTTTAAGTGGGTAAACCTGCTAAATCAGCAGTGTATCAAATACTTGTTCTCCCCTCTGTATCTATATAAAAAAAACTTGCCATGTACTGTGCTAGACCAACTGTGATTAGTCACAGCACTTACACATTGTTGCCCTATATGCCCATTGTTGGTGTACTTGCTTCTATTGTTCTGCTTATTTGTAAGTCGCTTTGGATAAAAGCATCTGCTAAATGAAATGTAAACGAAACATTTCCACACAAATTACCACAATCAGTTTAGGTTGATACTGTATGAACAAAAGTTAATTAAACAAATCTTTTGTTGAGTCAACTTAAATTCTTAAAGTGTCATACTAACCAGCAATTGTGCATGTTAGTTTGCTAAAGCCATGTCTGATTAGTATGACACAGGAACTTACATTTATTATTGTAACCAACCGTAACTAATTGGTGGAAAAGTTTTACTTAATTTCATTGAACAAACTTTTTTTTAAATAGTTTCATAGGAAGTGTGGGAATCCAGATTTATTAAAATGTTTAATTTAGGTTTACATTGAATTTAGCATGTTAAGGTTAGGTATAAATTATGATTATCAGAGTTTTCTAGCAAACGACTCTGGTCAGTCCTGTTTTACTGAAACTCTTGGAGTTTGTGTTTTAGCAAGAAAGTCCAGCCAGTCCTGTACTCGGGTCACAGTGTTTGAATAGATATGCTGAGTGGATTAGGGTGGGCAATGCTCTGTCTAAAACCGGTTCCTAAACCTGTCTTTTTCGGTTCCTGCCCCTAAATGTATATAAACTGTAAGAGAACATTTCATGTCAGACTTGGTGACTGCAGCTACCGACAGCTCGTGTTCTCAATAAAGAATCCTGCTGAAGAAACAACCAAGTCTCCTGGTCTTTCGATTCTAAGTTCACAACAACTTGGTGCCGTGAACCCGGGTGGAGAAAAAGGAAACTCAAAGAACTTCAAGCTCAAAGACCTGAATCCAGATTGAAACAGCAAGCTCAACAAAAGATCTGCTTTCCATACTGCATCTTTTGGAATCCAGAGAGAAACTTCCAGCTAAACAAAGATTACCAGACTGAATCTTTCCAGCTTCCTCCAGATTGAAACTTCAAGCTCAAAGATCTCAAAGCCTGACTGAGTTCCAGACTGAATCTTCCTTTACAACCAAGGGTTGGTGAGTTTCACTCCTCCATTCAAAGAACCGCTACAGACCAGTATATGTGTTTATCCTCTGTGCCGTTCAGAGAAGAGTTAACAGACAGCTGCAGGGTTTTGTTAACTAAGTTATCCTCTAAAAAAAGTTTTGTTTAGAGATGAAAGATACCCTCTGTCCGTCAGGGAAGATTAACATCACAGGTTAATATTGTGTATCCTTTGCTTTAGGCAGAGAAGAATTAGCTTTACGTGCTAGTTATTTTGGTTTATCCTCTGTTTTTTTGTAGACAGGGAGGTTAAGGGTGAAGTGTTGGTCATTTGGAAAGTTAACAATAGTTAAGCTGTGTTAACAAGTGTACCCTCTATTGTAGACAGTAGAGAGAAGTTTTAATGTTTTGTGGGAACAGAAATTCACAAAATGTTTAGGAAAAGTACTACACAGATTACTCCTTTTTGGACAGATAGTGAATTCAAGTCTTTGTTATCAGAGCACATGGACTCCATCGTGACTGAGCCAGTCAGATTCAATTTAACAAAGAAATTTGCCATTGATCCAGAGAAAGGGTGGTCAATTGAAGATTGCAAGAAAGTGTTGGGTGCATGTATCAGGAAGAAAAATCTGAAAGGCATCATCTGTTGTCACCGAGAATTTAGCTTATCCATTGCACAAGAACAAGCTTGTTGTATTGCTACGTTAAACGATCAGAACAAACAATTGCAGACTCACATGTCCTGTCTCAAGACAAAGGTGGGCCATGACAAAGCCTCAACCAAATGTGATTTAGAAGACCAACAGTCAGATGAAAGCTATCCTGATTTACAGTCTTTTGATAGTATTGAGGACAATGTCAATGCAGATGTAAATGCAGTTGAAGTGTGCGTAGCTAGACAAAAGCCTCAGGGAAAAGGTGTTGATACAGTTCCATTTGCAACCCCCATATTGCAGCCACAAGCAGTCAAAACATCTTTACATCCGAAAGATATTGAGAGAATTGCTGAAAGTTTGCCATCAGTGCAAAGAAATTTTTCTGAGTTTAGGAGAGCATTGTTCAGTAAAGTGCATCTTTACAACATGTCGTTGCCAGAAGTCACACAGCTGATGTCACAAATTCTAACTGAATCTGAATTCAACAATTTTGAGTCTGCTGTTACTTCCGAACTGCAACATGTCAGTAAAGGCGATTTGAGAGAAGGTGTTTTGAAAATCCTAAAGAATATCTTAGGACCGAAAATCGATTGGTCAAAAGTTACTAGCTGTGTACAAGAGAAAGAAGAAACTGTGAGTGAATATACTGAGAGGTTCTGTCAGGTAGCGGTAACGTACAGTGGAATAGTGGATGATTCCGAAAGTGTGTTAGCTGACAAAGGAGCTCTAATCCGAATTTGGGCAGATGGTCTTGTAGCTGAGTACAGAACAGCCTTGCCATTCCTAGATATTACGTGGGCTAAAAGAACTCTCAGAAGTAACCTAGAAAGTTTAGCTATTTGGGAAAGAGACTCTGATGTCAAAGAGAGAGTAGGAATTGCAGCAGTTTCTGTTAAGGTCAACTCAGAGAAGCAAAAGAAACGCAAAAGTCCTAGAGAAGCCAGTTGTTCTTACTGTGGCAAGCACGGACATTTTGGAAATGAGTGTAGGAAAAGAAAAAATAATTTTAAAGATGTAAATAAGGTTACTCAGCTTCTGCTTAGCCTGCTTGATATTCTGAAGCAGCCCCTCCCCTCCTCGTTTAACTCGTGGGGCAACTTGATACAGTGTTAACCATTTGGGCTGTGAGTGCTTAATTTCCCCAGTAACTCACAACAAAGATTTATTTTTGTTTAATAGAACAAAAGGAAAGTGACTGTCTCAGCCTTTGTTTGGGGGACATTAAGTAAGACTCACAGCCTTAAAATGTTATACTGCAGAACACTACAATCAGACACCATCCTCTGTTAATGATGTTTATTAGGACTGATGTTTCACTGGAGAATGGAAATGTGCCAATTTTCTCACACACTGTACAGTGTGTACACAACACAGGGATAGAATAGGACACAGACCAGTGATGTGCCCAGGGGAGAACTGGAAGCAACAGGCTTTCGGGGGCCAACCCTGCGGTGAAGATTCCCTTATAGGCCCTACCCAACCATAGTCCATCCTCACCTCACTGTTCCTTTTTAGGTGTCTCATAAATTAAGAAATAGGGAAAGAAGGAACCACAATTAGCAGACTCAGATTGAATAGAGGATACAACCCTAATGTTTGTAGTCTTTACAATGAATACTGGTCTGTTGCAGTTGTTCTTTGCTTGTTTGTTTTTAACCATATGCACTGACCTACACACCTGCATATGAAGACCCAACCTCCAGAAAACAACTAGACCAACTGCAGAGACTACAACCAACACAGAAGAAAAAATACACTTTTGGACCCCAGAAACAACATCTTCTTAGAGCTGATGAATATGTCAAGAAATGCCTTGTTCGCTGGAAAGAACGTTTGCATGCCACATGCACCTTCAGTAGGAGCCGGAATCCCATGGGTGGCACACCCTATCTCTGTCTACAGCATCCTACCCAGCCAATTCAACGGCAGGTGCACCCTGGTTTATGTTCTACCAACTATCAGAGAAAATACACACTCCACCCCAAGCTCTCCACAGCTACAAAATTCAGCTCCTTTTATCAACAAAGATGGCTGCATTCCAGGACTCACTTGTGTTCAAACGTGGTGGTCAAGAACTCTTGGAACATTATGCCTTTCGTATGGTGTACCTGCGTGATGCACCCGGTTAATGGATCCAACTGAGAATTTGAACAAAATCCAACAAGACATTCTTGATCTTTCAACAAAATTACACCAGATGACTGAAGACAATTCTTCATGGTTCGGAAACTTGATAGGTAAACCCTGGCTGTGGATTAAAGAAATAGCAATGCTGCTGTTATTTCTCCTACTGGCGTTCTACGTATGCTTCCACAGTATCAAGTGTTTCATTCAACAAATGACTCACGCCTCGCACAAGAAAATCGACTGGTCCAACCATAAAAGAATATTACCCGTACGAACTTCACGGACCCTAATTGCATGTTTTGTTTCTGTGTCAGCATGCAATTACAGATGAACAACACAGAACTTGCTATGTGCCTGTAACTTACACAAGTTACAAGAATTAACTTTTAAGTGTATAAATTTGTATTTTGTGAGAGTTTTTTTAGACTCTCAAAGGGGCAAGTGTGGGAATCCAGATTTATTAAAATGTTTAATTTAGGTTTACATTAAATTTAGCATGTTAAGGTTAGGTATAAATTATGATTATCAGAGTTTTCTAGCAAACGACTCTGGTCAGTCCTGTTTTACGGAAACTCTTGGAGTTTGTGTTTTAGCAAGAAAGTCCAGCCAGTCCTGTACTCGGGTCACAGTGTTCGAATAGATATGCTGAGTGGATTAGGGTGGGCAATGCTCTGTCTAAAACCGGTTCCTAAACCTGTCTTTTTCGGTTCCTGCCCCTAAATGTATATAAACTGTAAGAGAACATTTCATGTCAGACTTGGTGACTGCAGCTACCGACAGCTCGTGTTCTCAATAAAGAATCCTGCTGAAGAAACAACCAAGTCTCCTGGTTTTTCGATTCTAAGTTCACAACAGAAGCATATTAAATTTGTACAGTAAGATACATTTTGCCAAAAGATGGTTTTAATACTGTGGCCAAACCATCTCCACTATATAACGAAGCTTATTCAAAACTGTTGGAAAAACACCTCAATTAGCCTCAACCACCAAATAGCATGACAAGTTGTTTTCATGTGTGGAAAATAACCTTAAAAACATTTTGACTGGTACTGTATTGTGCATTAAAATTCAAGCAATGAAACAAACTCAAACTTCGAATACAGTTGTTTATTTCACAACATCAGTCCATAAAAAACCCTACCTTTCTACTTTGAATCAGGAGCAACAATCATAACAATACTTCTTGGCATTCCAAGTAATATCAAATTAGGAAGTAAAGATGAAAACCAGTGTAAAAATCAAGTAAATTTAAAGCAGGGGTAGCCACCCCCGCTCCTGGAGAGCTACATTCCTGCAGTTCAGTTCGAGCATTGCTCCATCACACCTGGAATTTTCAAGTAATCCAAAACACCATAGTTATAACATGTGGTTCAAGTGTGTTTGATTGACTCTGCAAGATGGTAGATCTCCAGGAGTAGGGTTGGCTACTCTAAAAGAGATAAATTTAAATTGTGACTGTCTGACAAACACTTAACTGGTAAATATCAGTAAATTTTTCCTGCTTTCCCCAAATGATAAAACAGACGCCACATTCTTCTTGTGAGGAATCCATTACACGAGACTAAAACCCATGGGTGAAATACAAAAACATGCAGTAAAATTGGATTCTTTGCAATATAATTCGCACAGTGGGTCTTACCTGCAGACCAGGAAATGCTTCCAAGCCATTGTACCAATTTAAAACTGGTAAGTGAGAAATATCATATCAAGCATGTCATGTCAGTCAAATGTGTGGTGCAATTCAAATCCAACTTCTGGAAAGCTCATTCATGCAACTAGGTTATTAAGCGAAATATTTTTAATTGACAGTTAAAAATATTAAGGAGTGATTACAGCTTTATTCTTTACTATAAATGACTCTTTTAATGGTGTGTTAAGACTAAATGCCTATATGAACATTCCAGAACAAATTAGTTATTGACAGAGTGAGTGCATCTGTAACGTCATTATGGCTTTATCAAGAAAACCAACCTGCCTGAAGACTCCATTGTTCAGGAAACACTCACACAAAAACAAAATCAAGAAGAAAAAAAAAATCAAAATTAAGCATGTTTTATTACAATGAACATAGCAAAAATAATAATAAAATAAAACAAAACAAAAAATTACAGAGAGCATTTACCCTTGTGCTATTTAAACCCTGAACAAATGGATGCAAACAGTTAAAAGAAAAAAAACACCATGACAACAGTGATCTGAAGCCCTCACCAATCTGATGTTGGGGACGTAAAGTCCAACAGCACAATATGGTGCTGTGAGGGCTTCACTACTAAGATAAAAGCAGAAATCTTACTGGGAACTTGCCTTGTGCATGGAGATACTGTTAGGCCAGCGGCTTCAATATATTATGAACCTTTGTCTAATATACTGTACTTGTACAACCTGAATGAAACACAATAGGAAGAAAAGCAATACATGTATCAACTGTAACATTGATACTGCCGTTATCTTCTTAGTCTTTTTATTTAAAGGCTGAATCCAATACTTTTGTGTGATATTACATATCTTAAATGTCCGGTTTTTCTTCAGCAGTGGGTTTAGAGCTCATTGGTTTGGCTACATTAAAAGCACAAGATGAGAAAAGGTTTAACCTCCAAACCTAGTGGGACGACAGCGCTGTTTCAGTATCGGCTGCCTGGAGACATTACGGGTGGCCTTATGCCCATGGGAGGCCCAGGTGGGCCACCTTGGTATGGGGGCACCATTGGGGAACTCTGTCCATAAGGAGGCATGCCACCAGTCAGATAACTAGGCATGCCCTGTGGAGGACCACCATACTGACCTGAAAGCAAAAAAACAAAACAAAACAAAAAAAAAACAACATATATTGTGATTAAACTAGAGTGCAAGTTTATTATTTGTGTGTGTTAAGTCCTGTCAGTTCAAACATCAAGCGCAAGACTGGAACTTGTGAAATGACCGTCTCAGCGAGTATCCTCGTAAACAGTCAGTTTGTAAACAACTAACAAAGAATACTGATGCGTATCATTATATTGGATCCGTGAATTTATCTTGAAATGACAGCAGCCTAATATACCTGCAGCTATTTGGGTCACCACGAGTGTTAAACAACAAGCTTTAACCCCCTGAGGTCGGCTATCGCACCGGCGCGATAGGCTCGTTTTTTTTCCTTATCAGTGCAAAAACGAATCAAAATACTAATATTAATTTTTATCTTATATGCTTGTGTTATACATCAATCGATCCTGTTAAGTGTGTATTATTTTTGTGTATGCTCACAATAAAAGCAAAGTGTTGTGCTCTCTCTATCAGTGAAGTCAATTCTGAAACGCGTCTGAAAATGAACCATAACTCAGCGAATACTTGGTCAAACAGGCATACAGATACACAGGCATGAAGTTTGAATTCTTTTCTTTTAAATGAAGTAATTTTTATAAAAAACAAATATTCTGTTTATGTAATCTGTATGAAAAGAGAGAGATGTCAGTCGTTCTCATCTCAGCTCATTATGTTTTAATCTGCCCCGCCCACGGAGAGCGCGCGCTATTCAAATGCAAATGAATGAGGCAATCCATGCAAACTGTGAGCACTCCCATATCAGCTCGAGAAAACACATCAAGTTTATTCAGATCATTGTACTTGTTTACACTGTCTCGCAGCGCTGTGAGGAATAATAATAATGGAAAATGTACCTCAGAAGTGCTGGTATTTCGAGGAGCAACAGATGGAATACTATAGTAAGTTTTTTTCATTCTCAAGTGAATCGTGTTTCTGTGTGTGAATGAATGAACGGCAGAGATGCACGCTGTTTACCACAGCTCGCAAAAAGACAGTTTAAATTTGAATCGCGTTTCTGTGTGTGAATGAATGATCCGCTTTTAGCAAACTATATTGCTATACTGAGATGAGTAAAAATCGACTGAAATATGTTGAAATAAATTATTGTATTGTATAAGCAACGTATTAAACTGCAAATTAACATTTATATTCCTTATAATAAAAACGAAAGACCTATGTTACAGACATGAAAGACAACATTTCGTTGACTAGTTTTGGATAGATTATATATTTTTATTGTAAAATATCTGCCACCTCAAATAAGCTTTTGTTTGCCAATTTTTGCTAATGTTAAATATATATATATATTTTGTCAATGTAGGCTATATTCAAAGTAATGAATCCTTAACTTTGAAATATGTATGATAAAATGTATACTTTAGTTTTTACAAAGAAAGATTACACTTGAATTGTTTTAATTGTAACCTTTTTAATAAAAAAATATATTTACAAGGTAAATGTAAACAAATTTTAAAAGGTAAATATAAGCCTTTTCTTTAAATAATTCTTATTGTGTTTTATTATTGACAAATTTGGGGAGAGGATACATATTCCAAAAACTGAAAATACAGTATGAGAATTAACTGCACAATTACTAGACATGTTTTCCTTGGATATTATACAATTTGCAAGCACAATTTGTAAAAAAAAAATAAAAAATAAAAAAATTGAGATGCTTCCAACTGTGAACCAATGCTTTTGCATTCTTTCTTGTGGCTCAGTCACACACCTGAATGAAAGGCTCATTGAGTATGTGGACCCCATTGTCTCAGGTGTGAACCACTAAATATGCATGATGGTGTTGGGTCGTTGACGCCCTTTGCGCATATTGCCTTTCCAAACAAAAAGTGTTCTACAAGATTTAAATCAATGTATCGTTTTATGTGAATGATTAGGCAGGATGATTTTCACATCATTTTGAAGAAAAAACTCTAGGGAACGGCATCCATTAGTCAAGTCTTATTGACACATATTTAGTATGTGTTTTGTGGCCTTATTTCAGAAACTTTAGTTTTTTCAATAACCATGCATATTATTCCAACCAACATTATTCTCTCAAAAATACAAACATGTACATGCATGTTGCTCACATATTATGGTAGCCATGTTTGTGCTAAATAGTGTAATTACACCTTTGCCATTAATATGTTTATAAGCAACTGAAAAAAGCACAAATGTCAGGGCATGTCAGAACATCTCAAGGACCCCAAAAGTAAACCGGCCTTAATATGTAGCGGCTTTAAATGTTATACTATTAACTGGCAAATTCCCAGAACACATCCACCTACGCAATCTTGATCATATTCTGAATTAAGAAATCATTATAATGCAGTCAAAAATCGTTTACAGGGAACATAAATAATTACCTTCCGAGTCTTTCATTCATTTGTCATGTGACAGACGCAATGAATGGATCGTTCATGAACAACTCATTACTTACGTTACAAATCAAAACAAAAAGCAGCAAGGCGTCGTCGTATGATCATTTAAACGAGTTTTATGACAAGGTCAGTGTGTTAAAATTGATAAAATAATTGTCTGTGGTTCTATATGGGCTGTGGCAATCATTTTGAAAAATAATATCTCGCAGCAACATGGAAAAAAATAACTATGAACTAGTTCAAAATTTTGAGTATGAACTAGGAACTGAACTAGTTCATTTTAAAATTTGTGAACTGAACTTTGAACTAGTTCATGTAGAAAGTGAACTTTCCCAACACAGATCACTGTCCTTGATTACGATTGGCTGTTTGAATCTCTAAACATTGATTTAAAAAGTTAGTAATAAAATGAACCGCAGAGTATCATTACTAGTGTTGTCACGATACTAGAATTTCTAACTTCGATACGATACCTTAAAACATATCGATATTCGATACCATTTTCGATACCACAGAGAAAAACTGCCACAATATTAAGGGGGTATTTTTTTTATTTAAAGGTGCAATGTGTGATATTTCTGAGGATCTATTGACAGAAATGCAATATAAAATCCATAACTATGCTTTCAGTGGTGTATAAAGACCTTACTTAATGAACCTTTAAGTTTTTATTACCTTACATATAGTCATTTATATCTACATAACCGCGGCCACCCCCTTCTATGAAGGTCGACATATTGTGACGTCATGTTTCTACCGTAACCGACAGCGAACAAACAGCGCTACAGAGCGCGTTTCGTCACTAACTTGAATGAGAAGCAGCAGAAAAAGACGAAGCAGAAAACTCAGGTTGTCCCTGACTCTGCAAACGTGGAGAAAAACATGCTGTCTGAACGACGCCTCGGACATAGTAACGTTAGCTATTTCCCCTTACCTAAGTTAGCTGCTTTGATGCTCTAATCTTATACTAACTACCATGGAAACAAGCTATGGTAAAGTCAGTGAATAAAAGACTAACACAATGATAAACAAGTAAAAATAACAATCGCAATAACATGTGATTTTACTGAATAATTAAGTAAATATAATTTAATATAAAATATAATATAGAGAAACCTCATTGCTTGACTTGCTACTCTCTGCTGACTCAGACGACGACATCTTCCGATCCTACGTCGGCCACCGTAGCTTCTCATTCGAGTTTGCAATTTGAAGGAAAGGCCGCAGTTATTGACCAGTTGCAATTCGCAAATCTCACCACTAGATGCCGCTAAAAATCACACACTGCACCTTTAAAGCTGAATATAACAAGTCTAGAACATGACAATGAGGTATATTTTATAAAAATGTCCTGAGTTCTATCTGTTAATATTTTTTCTTTGGACCAGAGCTATGAGCTGTTGTATTTTTATTACCTACTGTTATCAAAGATTAAAATATACTGTAACAAATGCATTGTTTATCGGTCATAAATGCTGGTTAATACATTAACGTTATTATTTGATGAATAGATTTAAACACAAACGTGCGTGATACAATGCTCACTGGATCAACATGAAGTCAAGTCAAGTTACCTTTATTTATATAGTGCTTTTAACAATAAAGATTGTGTCAAAGCACTTAACAGTATCAAATTGGAGGATAGAGTGTCAGTAATGTATAATAATAAGATTAAACATTCAATTTTCAGTTAAAGGCATTTCATTATTGAATTCAGTGATGCCATTGACATTGTCTAGCTCAGTAATCGCTAATGAAGGCAAATTGCAGAATTAAATAATATTTTTTTGAATAAAGTTAAATAGGCACAAGTTAATTTACATTTGACCACAGTTGAAATATTTACTTCTAAGATTCCACAGTCAGATTATATTAACTTTAAGAACTACAGTGGAAAAACGAGACAACACACTTATAACAACAATACTAGGCCATCTTGGTTAATGTTTCAGAAAAGTTAAAATGAGAAGTTACAGGGGAGTTAGGCTACAGTTAGTTATAGGGGAATTCAGAAAGAGGTGACCCATTGATGGTGAGTAGCATACAGTACATGCTGCTAAATGGTCCCCCTGGAGCTTGTTCGTTTAATTAAGTCTGTTTTCAGAATTTAAAAATAGATGTGAGGGATATTGATAGCCAAACAATCTTTTGGGTGCCCGCAGCCCGCTCAGTGTGAAGCGTGTGTCCGCGCTATTCTCCGAAATGCCAGCTCGCGGTGTGTAGCGCGTGTCCGCGCTATTCTCCGACATGCCCACTCACGGTGCGTTTTTAACGCGTGTCCGCGCTATTCTCCGACATGCCCGTTCACGGTGCGTTTTTAACGCGTGTCCGCGCTATTCTCCGACATGCCCGCTCACGGTGCGTTTTTAACGGGTGTCCGCGCTATTCTCCGACATGCCCGCTCACGGTGCGTTTTTAACGGGTGTCCGCGCTATTCTCCGACATGTCCGCTCACGGTGCGTTTTTAACGGTTGTCCGCACTATTCTCCGACATGCCCGCTCGCGGTGTTCTTTATCAACCAAAGGCGGTCGCGAGGGCGCCGCACTCGCTATCTTTCCATTCACTTCACTTTTGCTATTTAACAAGAGCGAATGAGACGAGTGCGGTCACGTGTGGTGTTTGTCAATGCGCCTTTGGAGAGAAGTTAAAGTGACAGCTCGGCTAGTATAGGAGTATCGATACTTTTCGCTACATTAGTATTGGTATCGTTCAGATATTTCAGTATCGATATTTATCGAAATATCGATATTTTTGACAACACTAATCATTACACAGAAAAAGTGGCAGGTCTATTATTTTGCATTTACACGACTTAATGCACAGATCATTTGACATACATACAGCATCAGATTGTTTTGTTCTGTCTATTGCTATGGTTATCATTGTCAATCGGATTCAACTGTGCATTTTAATACAGTTGTCAATCCAGAAACTTGGATGTGTGTAGTTAGCAGGTAGCAGCATAAAAAAGACACTTTTAAAGTTTATTTCTGCTTCTAAATCATAAGTCTTTCTCTTGGCTGTCCAAGTGGAGTAGAGAGCACAATGAATTGTTCTTCACGTGCACAGTAACTGAAATGTACAACTGTTTAAAGAAAAGGTTCAATAAACTGTTGCATAGATATGATACACTAAACATCAATATCTATTCTCTTCCCCTTGTTTTGTGAACTTTTCAATGTGAAGCGCAGCACGCAATGACGCCATGTTGCTTCAAGCGCATCATTCTGCGCACGGGATGCACATAAGCTGCTCTAGTGCTCTATATTGAAGCCTTTCATAATAGGCCTATAATACTTTTGAATGAAAGATTATTATTGATGAATGAAATTAAGATTATTAATGGTCTTTCTTGTTCTGTCCTATCTATCAAATGTTGTTGCCTCATGTAAAAGCTGTGCTATACATTTAAAATAAATGTCTTTTCATCATTGTATTTTATAACAATACAAAGAGCAATATGGAACATTTTAAACAATGTTTTTTTTCCACTATAACAACATTTGCTGCCAAATGATCCACTAATCTCTTTTATAATAGCATTTTAATGAAACGAGAGAGCACATCCGCGGTGATAGAAGAGATGTGCGCTGTTATAATGCGTTGCTAGTGACAACGGTCATATAATTTAGTGTATGCTTAAAAAAAGTGCATAGAGCTGCTAATTTTATTTGTTGTTTGTTGATTTCCAAATATAAAACTTGTTAAAATGTTTTCAGTGTGTGTATCAGTTCTTTTTGAACATTTGCATCTAATTTGAACAAAACTGTGACAATATTGATAATCGTGATAATTTGGGTCACTATAATCGTGATATGAAATTTTCATACCGTTACATCCCTAAAAGAGGCCACTCTGTCCATCACAGAGCGCAAACACAAACACTCATGGGAGCGTTTTAAAAAAGACGGCTATCAGCGAGTACCACTGCTACAGAACTGCACATCAAATAAATCTTTGGCGGGACTAAGATTCATTTTTGGCAGCAGCTAAAATGGTTTTAATACAGGAAAAACCCTGTGACGATGACTAATCATTTCAACATAGAAATGATATGACCTACAGACACAATCTTACCATGTATGGGATGCCTCATTCCAGGCTGCTGAGGAGGTATCATTCCTCCCACTGCTCCACTAGGGGGAGCCGAGGCAGCAGCCGCTGCAGTCTGCCCAGACCGAGGGATTAGCCTCTGGTACCTAGGCAGCTGAGCCCGTCTCTCTTCCTGAATAGGGGCCAAGACAATAACAATGTAATGAGACACTTGCAGTAACAAGAACAAACTTTGGACTGCATGTATTCTCACAACATTACTTAATTGGTAAATTTGTGCTTTTATAATGTTCCCTTTAACACCAGATAATGCATTCACAATTACTTACTGTCAAAAAAAGTAGTTAGAGCAAAACTCGAGCACTCACCAGCGAAATATCCTCATCAGGGTGCATCAACTTACTGGTAGCACTCAAGGTGGTGAGGGTGGCTGGCTTACTTGTGACTGTGGCAGGGGGTTTGGCCACAGTGCTGGGGGAGACAGCAACAGAAGGAGTGGAGGAAGGCTGAGTGTAGGCTGGGAATGTCACTTTAGGAGAATCAGAGGTGTTTGATGGTCCTGATACAGTCTGCTGCGCCTGAAAGGAAAAACTGACATTTCAAAACATGCTTGGAAGAAAAGCAAATGTCTTGCCCAATCACAGCACGCACTGCTAAATTATTATTATTTTTTCTTAAAAAGTTCAAATGTAAAGTAGAGCTGTTTTGGATAATTCAAGAAAAAATTTATTTAAATTTTTAAAATGATAAAATTCATACAAAGAAAATACAAATCTTTTATGGTAAAAAGAAAAAAGTATGGTTAAAAACAAAAGCTAGTACAAGTACATAACATGTATATAGAACATGCTGAACGCAAATAGCATATGCATGCATCAAGAATCAAATCAAATCACTAAGCAGCTAAATATTGGCCTAAATACCAACACCACAGCTTCATATGCAGGTGTGCATATACTAATGGCAGAAACAAGCGTGTCTGATCTGCATGCTGTGCTGCAGTAAAGAGAAGCACACAAACTAGTGCGTACTTGGGTAGAGCTAGGGAACAGAGGCTTAGAGGAGGCAGACTGTGTTTCTGCACTTGCAGGGGCGGCGCTGGGGCTCGCAACACCAGTCCCCATCTGAAGCACAGAGAGAAAGGATAACAGTATATATAAAAAACACCTTTCCTTAGACTCAACTCAGGATTTAACGTCACAAAATAAACTGCCAATTACTCGCAAAAGACGGTTTATAACGAGTTATAGTCTCTTTAGCGACAAGAACTTAGCTGTTGTCCTTTACTGGCAATATATTTGTCAAAAAACAAAAAGAAAAGTTGTGCTGCGTTCAGACTACATGAAATCAGCCTGGTTTTGGTACGATCCATTTGATGTAGGGTGTCGTGATTAGGGTTGGGTATCGTTTTTTTTTTTTTTTTGATACCGGTGCCAAATCGATACTTTTAAAACGGTACCGGGTGCCTAGACGGTGCCCGAACAGATACTTAAAAAAAAAAAAAGCCTCAAAACGATGGTGAATGACATTAATAACGGCTTTTTTATTGAGAAAAAAATAAACATAAAAAAAAAATCTTACAATTGATTATTAAAATTGTAGAGCAAATATATGTCTAAGTACAAAACAACAAATTTACATAAATTCACAATAAAACCTAAGCCACCTAAAGCAAATACAATAATTTAACACTAAATAACACTAAAGTAGCCTAGTAATAAAAGCAAAATAGTCTGAAATCTATGAGCCTGACATGGGGAGATGTCCAGAAAACAGCCCAGAAACGACAAGAGTGGAGGACCTTCGTTCGTTACGCCAGAGGCATAATAGTCAGTCTGTATTCGGTATGCTACAAACCAGCTTTAAATTTCAGCAATTCTTTTCAAATTTTTTGCCTTCTCTGGCCAAATACGACACCTCTCCTGACTTATTGCATGTCCTGCACAAGTTGAGCGTTATTTTAGAACGCATCACCTTAAATGCCGTGATGCGAAACCCTTGTAAATGACAGAAGAACGCCGTCATTTACAACTGTGAAAATGAGCGCCCATCAGGATCAACTGAAGGATGGATTTTCAAAAGTATGTGAGGTTCGCGGCTCTATTATTGCAATAAACTTGCACAACGTTCTTGAATGAATAAATTTATTATATGTACGCCGGTCTGTTATTGTAGGGACATCGACTTTACATTTTCACACTAAACATGACGCGGAACAAAACGAACAGTGATTGGTTGCATTACATGTCAGTCAGTCCTTGGATGATATTTTTATTCTTAAATACATGCAAGTGAAAGCGTTTTGTCATTTAAGAAACCTTTATAATGATCATGATTCATGTTAGTTGATCTTTAACGCACAATGGGCGCCATGTTAGTACGCACCGCAGTTCAGAGAATTGTATCTATCAGATTTAGGCCTACAACACGTCAATTCATCCATTCTCTCAAAATACATTAAAGTAAGTGGCTGGTGAAGTGTGAGAAGAACAGAGTAAATTTTATGGTTACCAACACAATGTGTATCTAAACTAGGGCTGTAGTCAACCAAAGAAATGCTTAGTCGACCAAAGTCAGGTCCTGCGCAACGATTAGTCGACAAAAAAAAAAAAAAAAACGCGATGTTTTGCATTTTCATTGAACATTTATTAAACAATTGTCATAGAGCATTTATAAAACAATGAAAAAAAAAAAATCAATAATACATAAAACCATAATAATAATAACAGGCCTACAATTCTTTGAAAATTAAGTGATTTTTTTTAACTGCAAAGTGAGGAGCTCTGTCCTAGGTCTATAGTGACAGTCACAATCGCGCACCTGACCACACCACACGCTACAAAAAATATAACTGCTAAAACTGCCAAATAATGAAAAATCCTAACAAAAGCTCTCGTTTATACAGGCTGTTCTTCTTTACTTTCAAATGGGTTAACTTTTGTCCAGCCGATCTAGGCGTTTTAAAACAAACACACAAAAAACCCAAATAGCCTAAAAAACAATCCTAATAATAGGCTGTATAGAAGGAAGGCCTATAGGTTTATTTTCGTTTTGTTTTGTAATAAATAAGAAGCAAATACGGTATAACAGACAAAATCGGGCGCCCGCGCGGTCACATGCACGTTAACTGGAGCGCATCTTATCCTAACTTAACAAAACTAAGTGTATGCCTCACACAGACATGAGAAATACATCAAATACACAAAGCTTGAAATGTCTTTAAACGAAATAATTAAAAAAGAAAAAAGAAATAGGCTGATTATGATCCACTATGTGCATTTCTCTCTGTAGGCTCGTTCACTACGGAGAAGGCTATCGTCAACTTCATATTTGCAGCCGACAGAAAACACTAGTTTATTAATAAAAATCAATGCACTCGTCACCGGATTTACAAATTCACATCTAGCTTGTTGCACGCACACATATTATGTCGAAATAACATTATTATTAATAATAGCCTACATCTTTTAAAATATTTTATTGAATGCTGAATGTTGCGCTTGTTCAATTAAATAATTTAAACAATTTAATAACTCCGCTTCGCGTCGCGACCGCATTACCACCTCGGGTGTGCATTATTTTTCTAATAATTCAACGGCCTGTCGTCAATTATTCCTTACTTGTTCCGTTACCTCCAACCCCGTTTTGAGTCGCCGGTTCCACCCTTCCCTTTGCGCTCCGGGACCTCCCAGTTTACAAATTAAGCACTGGTTCTAACTGAATGAAAACAGCAAAACTACCTATATTCTTTACTGAGCGAGAAGCAGCAGTGCAGCCAGCCACAGGTGCGGTTCCCGAGTGTTCTACGTGATGCGCTAACTGTGGCGCTGTTACAAAATAGCCTGAATTAAAGCATTTAAAGTTGGGGATAAAACATAGGCTAATTATATTTAGAATACAGTAATATATAACTGCTTATAAAGGAATAAATATCAAGGAGTAAATCAATGAAAATTTCTTTACTGGTGAAAAAAAATTAAAAACATGCAACTGGTCGACCAATGAGAATGTCAGTCGACCAAGACGGCATCGACCGATTAGTCGACTAAACGACTAAAGTTGACAGCCCTAATCTAAACACGTCATCAATTTATAATTGAAAGGATTGCTATTGCCGCTTCCATAGACATCAGTGTGTATTTTACAACTATAAATGTTGTTTTGCTAGTACTTGTACTTGTAAATGTCTGAAACCTAAAATAAACCTTATGTGGTTGAAAACACTGAATAGTCGTGATATAATATGACTTATAATATGAGTCTGAGAGCGTCTGTCTCTGACTCAGCGCCAGCCAACACGTGAATGCAAATTTGAATTTAGCAGTTTAGCAAATTCTAATCACACCAGTGTGGACGTTCGTATCCATCAAAGGGTTACCTAGCGATCACATGCGGTGATGATGTATCTTACTTCCGTTTCAGAGAACCAGAGAGCAAATATTTCAACAGACAGCTGAGGCATTTGAGTGGCACCAAAATGAGGCACCGAAATCTACGTTTTGATTTGGTCCGGTTACATACCGGTTACTTAAGTTCAGGTTCCACATTGGTGCCCGGTTTCGGTACCCAACCCTAGTCGTGATGATTCATAAATGGCAATGGGCGTCAGGATGCAAGAGTAAGATCATTTTATCTCGCATGGTGTCTCATAGTGGACGGCAACCGTCGCTCCATCTGCGATGCTTAATGACATCCCAACAGAAAGACTAGGAACAGCAGAGTCAAACAACTCTTAATAAGCTGCCAAGAAATACAGTGTCAGAGTTTTATGTGAGAAGATGGCGGGCCCAAAAAGACAAGTCTTAAAAAGCTTACCGCGGTCCTAAAAGCAGCCGCTTCGAAGAAACTGACAGGCAAGTGTCAGTACGTAGCCGAAAAAAAAAAAAAGAAATAAGGGGCTACCCATAACCAGAGCGTCATCAAGCTGAAGGCACTAGAAATCGCCACAGAGCTGAACTTAGCCACCAGCAAGGCCCATCATTTCTTATTTCGGCTACGTACTAACACACTCGCCTGTCAATATGCTCGAAGCGGTGTAATGGATTAGCGCTTGCCCTCCGACTTCAGGGAGAAACTGCTGTCTTTTCAGCGCTATGAGATCGGCCTAAGGAAAAAACATTCATATCCTCTGGTTCAAATAATAAGGATCAAACACCTGTGTTTTTTGACATGCCAGCATCTGTCACTGTACATAAAAAAAGGTGAGAATTCAGTCACAGTGAAATCTACTAAATGAGAACAGGTTATTTTTATGGTAGCTATGCCATAAAGTGTTCATTTCTTAATGTGATTGTTGTTGGTACATTTTACCAGTATTTACCATACTTTAAATACAAAAATCTTACATTTAAATATGCACTATGAAAATAATTTTCAAATAAAATATTTTCTTTAAAAGACAGGATTTGGTTGTCAAAAAGCCTTTTTCCAAAAGGTACATCTTGAGGGGGCGGGGGGGTCGTCTTATATTCGGAGCAATACATTACTAATCCAGCAAACAAGTCAGTCTGGTCCTATGTTCAGTACCTGCACAGCGCTGGGGAAGAGAGGTTTAGAAGCAACAGACTGTGTGGCAGGTACAGCTGGTCTGCTGGCCATTCCAGGAGCTGTGACAGGAGCTGTAGGTGCCATAGGAGGCATGCCAGGCCTTGCAACATGTGGTGGCATTCCTATAAACAAGAAAATTATTTACTACTACAACCTTTTGACAGTTTTTCCCATTTTTGTCTATGCTTGAATATGATTACAGACGCACAAAGTTTTGGTGACGGAATATATTCGGAGCAAGAGAAAAAGTATTTTCTTTTAAACCCATTGATTTAAAACTTAACGTTTAATAGACACTCCTCTGATGAAGCGTTTTGAGTGTTTCATGTGCACAATATGGATAAGCTATAACAGGTAAAAATGTCAGCAGAGTGGAAGCACTTTACAGTGACCAAAAATTCAGCTAGGAGTAGCAATATATACAATTTGTTCAGCTAAAATAGAGGCAGCTTTTTGCCCCCCCCCCCCCCCCAAAAAAAAAAAAAACTTTACTATAACTCATTTATATTAACTAGTCTATTTAAATAGTTTAATGACTGTCTACAACACTGACCTGGTGGCATGCCAGGCATCATTGGATGCATCATCCCTCCCATTGGCATCATGCTATTCATAACAGAACCAAAGATTAATCACACTGGACCATAATAATAAGGTTATAATATACATAAATTAACATTGAGACCTACCCCGGTGGCATGCCTGGCATTACTGGTGGCATTCCAGGAATCATTGGTGGGACACCAGTCAACATATGTGGCATGCCTTAAGGAAAAGATATGAAGTCTTAATGGGCCACACTTTTGTTTGAGCTGTACTCTGTAAACTTTCGTCATACACACCTGCATAACCATGTGGCATGCCTTGGGCATGAGCTCCATGATGGATGCCTGCCTGGGTCATAGGAGGCATGTAGGCAGCCTGAGGCTGAGCAGCAGGCTGCTGAAATGATGAAGGTCCAGCTTCATCATCGTCATCATCATCCTCCTCATCAGAATCATCCTGATTCTGTTTCTTCTTCTGACTCTCTGCTCAGACAACAAAACAAGGTTATATATCTGTGACAAACCATTCTATTGACATTTTACAAACCACTTAGATTGCCTAAGCACTATTACACTGTACCATGCGACTTTTGTTCAAGTACTCTTCTCCGATCTTGCATGTCTTTTTCTGGAATACCCTCCATGCCGTAGATTTCCAGTTCTATGTCTGTTCTTCCTGGTATTGCATTAGGAACTCCGTCTATTGTCTCTTTGTGCACCTTTAAGAAAGGAAAAGATTTAATTCAACACCCCTTAGCAAACATCAACGTATTATAGGTTATAAAAGGTTCATACCTGCATGCAATGTATGGCTAATCCAGGCCCTGTGTACAGCTTCTTGTGACAAATATGACATTTGAAATGTTTGGCTTTCTGGTGCTGAATGAGAATCTTTTCATCATCAAAATCTCTGTTGCAGTACCTTAAATTCTGGTTAAGGATCACATTCAGGGGAGGAGAAAATGAAATGTTATAAATAAAAAGAAAGATGTGAAATGCTTCACATGAAACTTTACTGCTTTAAAAATGCATCTGACTGCGGTTCTAGATCACCATTACAGCGCAAAATGTTCAGAAAGCGCCTTGCTAGCTATCGTGTCTAAAATACTCTCTTAACCCTAACAAACATGAAATTCTAACTAAAATGGCATCAAGACAACAAAATGCACCAATACTAAACATGCAGGCGTCTGATGTTTTTTTTAATACGCAACAATAAATGTAACTGCAGCGTGAGACTGACAGCATGAGCTTAAAAAAAAAAAAAAAAACAGCAGATCACGCTGCTGCAACACAGCACTGAACAGGCCGCATCGGGTCATGGAAAAGGATACCAGCACCAAGGCTTCATTTGCTTCTTCTTCTTTCTTCCCATTTTAATAATAACTACTTATCTTCTTCTTATCCGCAGGGGAAATATTTCAAAACCGTCAATACGCACAGATTCTCGATTCCAGGTCTGAACACACAAGAAATGGCGCGGCTCCGCTAATATCTCTTCACCCACAATGCAGCGGTATATGACGCAACCACGCAGCTGCGTCGCGCGCTCCTGACTTAGACCCCTGATTCCCCTCCCACATAGGAACCAACATCTCTCAGCTTCGTCAACTGTTATTCCAATAAAATGACATTTCTGATGCAAGCTAAAATCCACGTTAGTTTTTCACCCTTATACTATTCCAGGCCAGCAAAACTGCATTCCCCCACACTACAAAGACAGAACTATCCATCAAAAAATAAAAATAAATTGTAGTCAGAAAAATGCCTTGTCCAAATAAAGGAAAATAACATTTTATTTCGTTAGTATATCACATCACAAAACATCTGTTCAGAGAGCTATCAGAATGAACGCACAAAATAAGGCAAGCTCATTATGTTATAGATTTGCAAAGGAACTTTGTGTTCTTAATTCTCTTTTTAAAAGGATAATGATCCATCCATGAAATATTAAGCACATTGTTAGGATCAAAAACATCAAATGAGATTTCAACAGGGGTGGATTGATGCCTCGCACTTTGTAACACATCTTTCCATCGTGGGTCAAAATGACCCGAAGCCCAGAAAGCTTATTTTATTTCATTTTGATAATTTTTTTTTTTTTTTTTTTTTGCAATTTTTATGTAGAATTTTATTATTTTTTATTTTATGTACCTTTAAATGACTAGATTTGATCCATAAATAATAAATAAATAGTAATTTAAGCACATTCCTCACATTCTTTCAACTGAAATTCAAAATAACTTTTAATTCAGCTTAAAATATCTTACATTGAGTGTCTTTGCCGACCTCTTGTGGAAAAAAAATATATAACATGATATTTCACGACTCTAGCCACTAGGTGGCCTTATAGCACTATTTGGATCAATTGAGCATTTCCACTGGGTCTTAAAGCCATTTTTAAATCAGTATGCATTCAGATCTACATGTAGACATCATAACATTTTTTTATTTTATTTTTTTGGTAAAGATTTAGCATTTTTAGCTTGAATTTTGAGCATTTTTAGGTTTTTCTATGTGTACTGAAACCATTCCTCGCATTCCATTCATTCCTAAGGGGAATTCTTTTTTTTAGTGTATTCGTGTTTCAAGTGTGACAAAAATCCTAGGGTCTTCTTGGACCCCTCTGATGAAGACTCAATTTGAAAAAAATTAAAAAAGATACATTTCAAAATGACCCGAGGGAAGGATGAGGGTTAAGACCCCCTAAACTAGTCTCTGATAACACAAGGTTACAACAGCAAAAGTCATTTTTAAGAGTTATGGTTCAACTAGAAAAAAAAACTGCGATATAAATCACAAGTATGCAGCAAAATTAGTGAACTAGTGAACCCAACTCTTACATCTATAATAGCATATATTGTTTCACTTTCAAGATAAGATATACATTTAAACAAAGCATGCTGCAATATTTGTAAATAATCTTATTTAGATGAAGTGCATGTGTCTTATGAGTTTTGAGGACAATAAACACCATAACACTGGTCCTTGAATAATGTGCCAGGGAGTTAGTTGGAGGACATTTTTGAAAGGAACCTAAACAGTTCAAGGAACAAAAACAACAAAGTTTTTTAGCAGAACAGCAGAAGTCAAACAAAATCCCCTTCAACGGGGTGTCATATGCAGACTGCCTTACCACCAAAAACCTGTGGTCGCTTATTTTGGGCAATTCTTTTTCTCTTGGCAACACTGTAGTGAATGTTGAGTTAGCTCTCAATTTTGCAAGGATTGTTTAAAATTTATTTTCACTATCAGAATCATTTGTGGACATTTTGTGCACATGTAGATGTTTAACTGTGAAGATGGTGCATGGTTCAGTTCGATAAAGCGTAAGGTAGGGCAAAATCTCCTTGCTTTTGAAATGTTATTGAAATGTCAATTCAGTTTTCTGGTGGTTTTATCATCTCCAGAGAGGTAAGAATATCCTTCTTCTTGTAGATAAATGTAGATAATAATCATATTATTCATTTTAAATGGATAAGCTAATGGCTTGCAGTCTTGATTGTTGAATTCACCCTTTATTTAAATCAGTGATTTCACTGAAAGCTGCTTTGAAGCAAATCTATTTAAAGCTACAGTCTGTAACTTTTTTGGGTTAAAAATTATCCAAAATAATGTTTTGAGCAAGTACATAAACAGCCAGTGTTCAAAACGATCTGCTTGCCTTAGCTCGATTCAAAACGGTAAACTTGTTATAATGTTTTTAATTCCAGTGGTACTGGTGGATTTCCGTGGGAAATTCAAGCATGTCTTTGGTGTCATTACATCACATTCCTGATGGTTCAAAACAAAGAAATACGAGGCTAAGACGGAGCTTACAGCACCGAAGCAAACACACTCACAGCAGGCAGCGAGGAAGACAGGAGCAATCGATCACTTGTGTGGGCTATGTTTCAGGTGCAAACTCATAAGTCCAACTAACTATGGAATGTGTGAGATTTGGCCCCCCTGGAAGTCCAGCTGCCCTGCATACTTGCCTAGGATGGACGTTGCATGGTCCGACCTCTCTAGTGCAGGAATCCAGCTCTGATACCCAGTGTTTTCTTCTCACTTCTGCTGACAAAGACCAGTTACAGAGGGATGTGGAACGATTGTGGCAGATCAACATATTTCCATATTCTAAGAATCCTAAAGCTGTTATCAGGTCCAAGCAGGATCAGCAAGCCTTTGAGTGCCTAGAACAACAAACAGAGCGCCATGAGATTAATGGAATACAGAGATATGCCACTCCTTTGCTCAGAGTCAAAAATGCCCTCTTACTGCATGCGCCTCCTGAAGCAGTCCTGCCAACTTTACGTTACATTGAGCGACAGTTGTCCAAGAACCCAGAGCGTGCAGTCATCTATGAGCAGGAGATCCAAAAACTCATTGATGCTGGATATGTCAAGAAACTGAATTCATTGGAAGTGGGAGAAAGCCATGAGTCCTGGTATATACCCCATCATTTAGTGGAGCACAATGGCAAACACCGCCTTGTGTTTAATTGTTCTTACCAGTACCAGGGTGAAAACCTTAATGCTTACCTGCTGCCAGGTCCAATGTTAGGCCCTTCTTTGCTTGGAGTCCTCATCCGTTTTCGAGAGCATCAGGTTGCCATCAGTGGGAGTATTAAAGGAATGTTCCATGAATGGCAGGTCTTGCCTTTTGGCACTACGTGCATTCCATTTTGTGCCATATATGCGCTCCAAAGGCATGCAAAGAGTCTTACTGCAGAACATTCTGATCTTCAGACTTCAGTCCTGAGTGCCTTTTACGTGGACAACTGCTTACAAAGTCTACCTTCTGCTCTTGAAGCTAAAGCCATGGTCAACAAACTGCGTTCCACTTTGATTGAGGGTGGTTTCGAAGTCCGTCAGTGGGTCAGTGACAATGCCTCTGTAATTAACCATTTACCTGTTGAAGCACAGTCTGTCCATTCTGAGCTATGGCTGAGTCATGACTGCTCTGACCCGTGTGAGGGGACTCTTGGACTTATCTGGCATTGCTTGCATGACACCTTGAGTTTCAATCACCGCCCAGTGGAGTACACAGTCCTCACCATGCGGATCCTATATCGTATTCTTGCCCGGCAGTATGACCCTCTCGGTTTTATTATTCCATTCACCACTCGTGCAAAAGTCATGCTCCAACAACTGTGGATGAAGCCAGCTAGGGGATGGGATGATCCAGATATCCCCAGAGGGCATCAGATTGGCTTGGACCACATGGGAGAAGGAGTTAACAGGAATAGTTAACATCCAAGTTCCCCGGTGGTACAACTCAATAGGAACCGTTAAGCCGGCTGGCACTCAAGAGCTTTACCTGTTTTGTGACGCCTCTGAACAGGCATATGGGTCAGTTGCCTATCTTCATGTCACAGATAGACATGGAAATGTGTCTGTTTCTTTTGTTATGGCCCATTCTAGGGTAGCCCCAAAGAAGACCATATCCATCCCACGTCTTGAATTGTGTGCGGCTTTAGCTGGGTCTCAGTTGGCTTACTTTCTGCAAAGAGAACTTATCTTGTCCATTAATGATGTCATGCTTTGGTCCGATTCCACCTCCGTTCTGACCTGGATTTGCTCTGACACCTGTAGATATAACGTCTTTGTGGCAAACCGCATCACAGAAATCCTTGAGCACACTCAGCCTGAACAGTGGAGGTATGTGGATACCGCCAATAATGCTGCTGATGACATCACAAGGGGCAAGAAGTTGATAGAACTCACCAATACCAGTCGCTGGTTCTCAGGGCCATCTTTCCTGTACTTACCCACAGATCAGTGGCCAAAGTCTCCAGTTTTTCCTTCCAACGAAGCCGTGCCAGAACTGAGAAAATCCCTGTTCTGTGGACATGTCCAGCCTATTAAAATCTGACTATTCCCAGCTTAGCACCTGGACAGCTTCTGAGACTGCTGAGAGTATACAGCTGGACTCCACCAAGCCACAACATGTTCAAGCAGGGCTCCATCTACTCTGTCAAGCCCAAAAAGAGGATTTCCCTGAAGAATATAAGCTACTTCAAAGTGGCCGAGATGTCCCTCCTCAAAGTCGCCTGGCTGAACTAGCCCCAGAATATGACCCGGCTACAGGATTGATTAGAGTGGGCGGCCAACTCCGTCAGAGTGATGATCTTGAGCCTGATGTTATCCATCCAATTGTTTTGAACCCTAAGAATCATATTACCTCTCTGATCATCTCTGAAATTGATTCTTCTTTGCGTCACTGTCAGACATCCCAACCTGCACAAAGTCATTTCCGGCAGTCAAGAAATCCCCAACGGGGGGGGGGGGGGGGTAGTATAGATAAAAGCACCCCCCGCAATGACAATTGATTGGTTGGGTCCTTACATGCGCTTCATGGGGCACACTAGCACACACACGCAAGGTATCTCGCTCCCTCTCTCTGCCGTGCGCGCACTCTTGCTCGCTCGCCCTAGGTTCCGGGAGATTTGAACTGATTTACGGGCATCAGGGAGCCGCTATCGACATGCGGGAGACTCCCGGAACTTCCGGGAGACTTGGGATGTCTGCACTGTAATGTAAATGACTCTGGGTCAATCCGAATTAGCTCAAGAATATAGGAAATTTGGGAAATATTACTAATCATAACTAATGGTCATAATTCATAAATCGCATATACATTACTTTATCAATTTTCAAAATACCTCGTTCTGTAACTGGTCTCGTCATCAGTCATTCGTCCAGCGAATAAATGTAAGACTATCACAGTTAAGAAGGAGTATCCCTGTTTACGAACTCCAAGAAAGTTTATCTTCTGGCCACGAACATAAAACTTTTTGGGTTTATAAATTAAAACTACTCAAAGTAGTCAATAATATAGAGCATGTAGCTTTATAGATCTTTTATTTCATTGACTTTATAAAAGTGGGTTTTCAACACAGAAACAGTCAAGTATAAATGGGTTTATTAATAAAATGGCACACACTAGAGATTATATAAGCTACAAATATAAACGTACGTAAAATGCAAACAATAAAACAAACAAACATTTAAACAAACGAGAACATAAGAAATAACGTGATCAGAATAAATTAAATGAAAGAGAGAAAATAAGGAGAGAGAGAGAAAGCAAAACTGGTAATTTTTTACAGACAGAAAACTAATTTTCAAGGGGCACCTGGAATCAGCTTTTAGAGAGATATACTTGCAAGTTTGTTTTCTGTTCGAGTGATGCTGAGAGGCAGGAAGCACGGACGGTGTCCTTTTTGTGCTGCGTCTTCCGGTGTCGCGGGAAGCTTAAAAGGCTCACTGAATGTAACGTTTACCGGAAAATAAGATTCATCTCCCGTGAAGGAAGAGGCAAATATATATAACTTAGTTGCAAAGAACGGCAGCTTCTACATGACGCGAGGGTATGCGTCCCAGAGGAGAAGCCAAGGCAAGGCCTGGTCCAGCTGGTTCCGTTGGGAGGAGAAGCGCTGCGCTTGGAGAAGAAGAAGGTCAGAGCGAGAGCAAGAGAGAAAGAAAAGCTGAAAGTTTGGACTTTTATCAGTGTCCCGTGAGCAGTGTCCCACGTCCCCTTTTTCGTGGGGGACGAATCATCTTAGAGAATTTCGAAAGAAAAAGGTTCCTTTGTCCGGTGGACGACGCCCACTGGAATGAGTCATGAGGGAATTTAACTTGAGAGGATTTGCTCCAGACATATGAAATGTATAAAACAATGCACATCACTGCATTCTGCTATCGGAATTCAACTCCGTTAGCTGGAGAGGATTACAGAGATATCAAAAATAGAATATAGACGTTGTAGCAATGCAAAGATACATTATTATGCATTAGTATAGGCATTTGCAGTTCTATTAATGTTACAATAGGACATATATGCTTTCCTATGGTTTACACACACCTCTTAACACAAAAGGGATATATTTAGTACATTTAAGAGTGACTTCATGGGTAAAAGTCCTTTTCTGTAGTGGGTTTCTGTTTCAAAGTCCAGAGTGTGTTTGTGTGTGTGCGTTGGAATGTCACGAGTCTATAAAGTCACAGGGAGTTCACGCTGAACTGGGGGGAATTCAGCCACCCTGGCGCTGGTGAATTACCCCGTAGGGAATAATAATAACCAGAGCTGTCTTCCTAAGGACAAAGAAGATGTGTTCGACACCCTCATGATTCACTTAATTTGAAAAGCAGCTGGCCGGATGTCATTGTTGCTACATCACCCTGGGCCACAAAGAGTGTTTTCCCATCTTCGGCGGAAATACTGGGTCTTAAGTGGCCGTAAAGCCGTTAAGAAGGTTCAGCAAACACGTGTAGATTGTAAGAAATGGAAAAGCTCTCCCTCTGTTCCTCGCATGGCTGACTTGCCTGCCTCTAAACTCCGTCTCCATAAGCCCCCCTTCTAGTCAACTGATATGGACTGTTTTGGCCCTTTCACCATCAAAATAGGCTGAAGGCATGAGAAGAGATGGGGCATTCTTTTCAAATGTCAGACCACCCGATGTGTCCATCTTGAGCTCCAGTCTAGTCTCGACACTGACCGTTTCCTCCTAGCCCTTCGGCGATTCGTAGCCCGGAGAGGACGTCCTCATGAACTCATATCCGACCAGGGCACGAATTTCCGAGGTGGCGAAAGGGAGCTCAGAGAAGCCTACGCTCAACTTGCAACTCGCAGGCGATACGTCCGCGATAATTAATGCAATATGGCTCAGCTTGTCAGTTAACTACGGCTCTGTGTTGTAAATGCTGCTCCATCTGAAAGCAGGTGATGGCGATTTACTACTAATCAAGGAACTGGCTTTACTGACGAGATGCGCCTAACAATGTCATGCGATATATCGCCCAGCCCTATGGTACGCCATACTGAACTTGTGATCGATGAGACATCTCTTAACTTACTGCTACAAACTGATAACGGTCAGATAAGTATGATTTAAACCATGCTAGTGCAATTCCACTAATGCCAACATAGTTTTTTAGTCTATTTAAAAGAATGTTGTGGTCAATGGTGTCAAATGCAGCACTAAGATCAAGTAACACTAATAGAGAGATAAAACCATGATCAGATGATAAGAGCAAATCATTTGTGACTCTAACGAGAGCTGTCTCGGTACTATGGTACAGTTTAAATCCGGACTGAAAATCCTTGCAGATATCATTTCTTTCAAGAAAGGAACACAATTGTGAGGATACTGCTTTTTCTAATATCTTTGACAGAAAAGGTCGATTCGAGATCGGCCTATAATTGACTAACTCTGTAGGATCAAGTTGCGTTTTTTTAACAAGCAGTTTAATCATAGCCAGCTTAAAGTTTTTTTGGTACGTATCCTAGAGACAAAGATGAATTAATCATATTAAGAAGAGGATCTATGACCTCTGGGAGCATCTCTTTCAGTAGCTTAGTCGGAAAAGGGTCTAACATATATGTTGTCGATTTAGATGAATTAACGAGTTTGCAAAATTCTTCCTCTCCTATAGCAATAAATGAATCAAATTTTTCCTCAGGGAGACTACAATGCACTGCCTGATGCAATACTGTAGTAGACGATTACATAGTTATAATTTTGTCCCTGATATTATCAATCTTATAAGTGAAGAAGTTCATAAAGTCATTACTGCTGTGTTGCTTGGAAACTTCTGGGCTTGAAGCTTTCTTTTTCGTTAGTTTAGTCACCGTTTCAAATAAATACGTAGGATTATGTTTATTTTCTTCAAATAGGGTTGAAAAATAAGCAGATCTAGCAGCTTTTAAAGCCTGTCTGTAAGTAATCAAGCTCTCCTTCCATGAAATCCGAAATACCTCTAGTTTTGTTTTCTTCCAGTTTCGCTCCATTTTTCTGGCTGCTCTCTTAAGTGCCTGAGTGTGCTCGTTGTACCACGGCATTGGACTATTTTCTTTAATCTTCTTTAAACGCAATGGAGCAACTGTGTCTAAAGTGCTGGAAAAGAGAGAGTTAAAAGTTTCTGTTGCAATATCAAGTTCTTCTAAGCTATCTGAGATGCTGAGATGATGAAACTGATTAGGAAGATTATTGATAAAGCAATCTTTAGTGGCAGAAGTGATAGGTCTAACATATTTATAGCACGGAGTCGGCTTTGCAGCCTTGGGTAAATGTAATTTACACAAGACTAGATAATGATCTGAGATGTCATCGCTCTGCTGCAGAATTTCAACGGCATCAACATTTATTCCATGTGATAATATTAGATCTAGAGTATGATTACAACAATGAGTAGGTCCTGACACGTGTTGTCTAACTCCAGTTGAGTTTACAATGTCTTTAAATGCCAAACCCAATGCATCTTTTTCATTATCGATGTGTATATTAAAATCACCAACAATTAGTACTTTATCTGCAGTCAATATTAATTCTGTTAGAAAGTCCGCAAATTCTTTGATAAAATCTTTATGGTGCCCTGGTGAACTGTATACAGTAGCCAGCACAAATCTCAAACGTGATTCATCGTTTACACTATATATTTTTACATTAAGCACCGACACTTCAAAAGAAGTATATTTAAAACTTGATTTCTTAGTGGTTTTGAAAATATTACTATAAATTACAGCAACACCTCCCCCTTTGCGTTTCAGACGAGGCTCATGTTTATAACAGTGATCTTGTGGGGTTGACTCATTTAAAGTAATGTAATCATTTGGTTTTAGCCAGGTTTCTGTCAAACACAGCACATCTAGGTTATTATATGAAATCATATCATTAACAATGAGTGCTTTTGGAGTAAGTGTCACGGTTCATGAATGCATTGTTTCCTGCTTGTCTCGTGTTATGGCGTTATGTGTGTGTGTGTGTGAGTGGGTGTTACCGACCATCATTGCCTGATCAGCGGTTCAGCTGATCTCATTCACGGCGCCAGCTGCAGCTTATTTACTCACCTTTAAATACTCACCAATTCCTCTTCTCCAGCGGGGACGGGGTTCTTTTTTGTGGGGAAGAAGGACAGATCTCTGCGACCTTGTATTGATTACCGGGGGCTGAACAGCATCACGGTAAAGAATACTTATCCTTTGCCGTTGATGTATTCAGCTTTCGAGAGGTTGCAGGGAGCGTCGATCTTCACGAAATTGGATCTACGTAATGCTTATCATTTGGTCTGCATTAGGGAAGGGGATGAATGGAAGACCGCTTTTAACACCCCCAGGGGGCACTTTGAATATTTGGTCATGCCGTTTGGGTTGTCCAACTCCCCAGCGGTCTTCCAGACACTCGTCAATGACGTGCTGCGAGATATGGTCGATCAGTTCATACATGTCTACCTGGATGAAATATTGATTTTTTCCTCTTCTCTCCAGGAACACGTGCAGCACGTCCGACGAGTGCTTCAGAGGTTGCTAGAGAATGGGCTTTTTGTCAAGGCAGAGAAATGCGCTTTTCATGCACAGTCTGTGCCTTTCCTGGGGTACATCATTTCGACTGAGGGAATGCGTATGGATCCTGAGAAGGTTAAGGCTGTGGTAGATTGGCCAAGTACAGATTCCCGTAAGGCCCTACAGAGGTTTCTGGGATTCGCCAACTAATACCGGCGTTTTATTCGCAACTTTAGCCAACTAGCCGCTTCTCTGACCGCCTTGACCTCCCCCAGAACTACGTTCAGGTGGTCAGAGGCTGTGTTTGTCAAACTGAAAGGTTGCTTTGTTTCAGCCCCCATCTTAATTGCCCCTGATCCGTCACGTCAGTTTGTGGTGGAGGTCGATGCGTCAGAGGTGGGGGTAGGTGCAGTGCTATCCCAACGTTCTCCCACAGACGACAAGATGCACCCTTGCTCATTTTTGTCCCATCGTTTATCTCCTGCCGAATGTAATTATGACATTGGTAACAGAGAGTTGTTGGCAGTGAAGTTAGCATTGGAGGAATGGCGCCACTGGTTAGAAAGCTCGGGGGTACCTTTTATCGTCTGGACTGATCACAAGAACTTGGAATACATTAGAACCGCCAAAAGATTGAACTCCAGACAGGCTCGGTGGGCACTTTTTTTCTGTCGTTTTGATTTTACTCTCTCGTACCGCCCGGGTTCCAAAAATATCAAATCCGATTCTTTATCGCGCATTTTTGACCGTTCCGAACGCCCGTCTACTCCCGAGTGCATTTTACCCAAGACCCTATTTGTCTCCACACTCACATTGGAGGTCGAATCGAAGGTCAAGACGGCCTTAGAAGGGGTAACGCCTCCGCCCGGTTGTCCACCGAATCGGTTATTTGTGCCGGAGGGATTACGGTCCGACATCATTCAGTGGGGGCATTGTTCCAATGTGGCTTGTCATCCAGGAGTTAATCGCACTAAATTTTTGGTCAAGCAACGATTCTGGTGGCCACTTATGGCTCGCGACATTCACAATTTTGTTTTGGCTTGCTCGGTTTGTGCCACTGGTAAGACTTCCAATCGACCCCCAGATGGGTTACTTCAACCGCTGCCTGTCCATTCGAGACCCTGGTCCCATATAGCGCTAAATTTTATTACTGCCCTCCCGCCCTCTCAGGGCAACACAGTAGTTTTGACCGTGGTAGACCGGTTCTTGAAGGCGACCCACTTCATTCCCTTGCCCAAATTACCCTCAGCTAAGGAGACAGCGTTGACCGTCGTAGATCACGTCTTTCGCTTACGTGGCCTCCCGACAGACGTGGTTTCTGACAGGGGACCCCAGTTTGTGTCCAAATTTTGGCGAGAATTTTGTAGATTGCAGCGACTGTCAGTCTGTCCTCAGGGTTTCATCCCCAGAGCAATGGTCAAACCGAGAGAGCCAACCAAGATTTGGAAAGGGTGTTGTGATGTTTGGTCTCCAAAAATCCTTCCTCATGGAGCCAACAACTGTCAATGGTGGAGTACGCCCACAATGCGCTACCAGTGTCATCTACGGGCCTATTTCCGTTCGAGTGTAGTTTAGGGTACCAGCCACCAATCTTTCCCAGTCTGGAATCCGAAGTCGCGGTCCCCTTCACCCACGCCTTCGTCCAGAGGTGTCACCACACTTGGACTAGAGCCCGTGAGACTCTACTCCAAGTGAGGGAGCGCACCAAGGCCAAAGCCGATCACCACCGATCTAGGCCTCCCGTATACGCCATTGGTCGAAAAGTGTGGCTTTCTACTAAGAACATTCCTCTTCGCTCAGTTTCTAATAAACTTGCTCCCAAATTTATTGGCCCGTTTACTGTCACCAAGATCATTAGTCCGGTGGCAGTCCGCCTCAACCTACCTCCAGCGTACAGGAGGATTCATCCCGTCTTTCATGTATCTAAAGTAAAGCCCGTGTTTCATTCTCATATTAATCCGCCAGTCCCGGTTCCCCCCCCCCCCCCGCCGCAACTCGTAGACGGGGAACCCACATATTCGGTCAATCGTATTCTGGACTCTAGGCGGAGGGGACGCGGAGTCCAGTACTTGGTGGACTGGGAAGGTTACGGTCTTGAGGAGAGAAGTTGGGTACCTGTTAGAGACATCCTGGATCAGACATCCTGAGTCTGAGAACACCATGAGGTGTTCCTAGGAGGGGGGGTACTGTCACGGTTCATTAATGCATTGTTTCCTGCTTGTTCCGTGTTATGTGTGTGTGGGTGTGTGTGAGTGGGTGTTACCAACCATCATTGCCTGATCAGCGGTTCAGCTGATCTCATTCACAGTGCCAGCTGCAGCTAATTTACTCACCTTTAAATACTCACCAATTTCTCATCTCCTTTGTCAGATCGTTGTTTGAAGTCATCCGTGCTGTGTGTTTGTTCCCGGTCCTGTGCTACATCTCCTGTTTCGTGCTTCCTTGTTCCTGTTCGATATTCACTGTGGATTTCGTTCTGTGTCTGGATTTCGTCACCACCATTCACCAATGCACTCAACACTTCACTTCATCTGCACCTTGTTGACCATTAAAGTCCCTGCACCACCCGCCTGCTGCTTTATCTGGAACTATATTTATATTATTGTCTTCAATAAAGAGTTTACTTGCATTTGCTTCCTGTCGTCAGTTATGATAGTAAGGGATTGAATATTCAGCAACCCAAGCTTTATCATTTGCTCATCTGTATTGTAGCTGTTTTTTATTTGTTGAACATCAATTAAGTTTTTAACCTTAGATGGGTTTGGACGTTATTTGGATTTCCAAACTCGGGGAACAGACACAGTCTCTATATGATAATAGCTAGGTGAAAGAGGCTCAATGTGATGGGATTTATCTGACCTTGGTGACGTGAGGCCGCTAGCAGACGGTCGGTTAAGCCAATCTGTCTGCTTCCTGACCTGGTGCCCAATTTGTCATTTTTTATCTCTAAGACTATGAGCCAAATTACTATTGATAACACACACACACACACACACACACACACACACACACACACACACACACACACACACACACACACACACACACACATACACACACACACACACACACACACACACACACACACACACACACACACACACACACGGCCAACAAGGAACTAATCACACAGATGTTAGGAAAACAAGTATATAACCAGTCACTAAGACAATGGGTGCTTCTCAATATCCATCCTCGTCTCTTCGCTCCTCCGTCATCCATCCTATGACCCGGAAACCAATCGAGCTCAGCCATCTTGAAGGACAACTTAATTCTCTAATTGCACCGCGAGGAGGCGAGGACTGAGGAGTGAGGAGGCTTCCTGAGGAGTTATGAGGGAAGATACACAGGTCTATCCTTTGCTAAAGAGCTTTATTGACCAAACATGATGCATGTATAAATTCTCCTCCCCCTTCACATCGGTCACAATAATTTTAATTTATACTTTACCTTTGTTTATATAAACCACACATCTCACATATTTCAACAGGGTATCTTGCTTTATTATTATTTATTCTGAATTTCTTAAATAACCAAACTAATACAACATTAGGGCAGATCCTTTGAGTGCAGCTGATGACGCTCGAATAATCAAGTATTCCAATGTATAAAAAAGCTTTCTTTCGATTCCTCTGTCCTCATTTTCTTTCCTTGCAGCCTTCCCTTGCATCCTACAAGGGGTGGAGCTGAGACACGAGGAAAGGAAGCAAGGAAAGGAAACGAGGATGCACAAATAAGAATTGAGAAGCACCCAACGAATGCCATGAACACACAACACGATTTTAGCCCCGATTTTCACTCGCCAACAGTTTTGTGTAAATCACAGACAAATTCCTGGAATCAAAGGCAATCTGTGCTCTTTCACGTAAGTGAAAATCCTGTAGGCTATATTATCAAAGACGTGATCTGAGAGAAGCGCAGATGCTTCGTGATAGCCTGTGATATATTTAGCATGCTTAATATCTGGACCTGTCTGCGACTCAGAGTAGCCTTCTGCAGTGTGAAATGTGTTTTGAGTGGAAATTACATTGCGATGAACAGAACAGAACATTAGCAAGCATGGCTACTATTCTCTTCTTCATATTTTTTTCCATACTTTTCCTTATCCTTTTTCACTGCAAATCAGCGCACAGCCAACTTGGATCGCAAGCTTCTTGCGGGCTATAATTTTTAACAGAAAGAAATCCAGTCTCGCCTTTCCTGTCTCACGCGTGATCTTATACATAATTTCCTGTATCACTTCTCTAGTCAAGTTTGTTTGGTTGTGAAACGTAGGTGTAGACCAGACAGAGTTGTCGGTGAATTGTGTGTTCCCATTATTAAGAGTGTTAAGGCCCTATACTCACAGCAAAGTTCTTTTTCGTTCTTCGCTTAGGGGTAAAGAGAAGTTCAAAATACGTGAGCAGTGATATACCGTAAGTTAACATCCTGTGTTCGGGATCTAAAGTGTAAAGGCTTATCACATTGCCCCATTATATTTCTCCAAGGTATTTACACACAAGTTCTCTGGTGATCAGTGTATCTGAATAATTTGTTTGGTATACTTTCGCACACATGTTTACTACTTTCTCAGGTTTGAATAGTGGGGTGGCCTATCAAATGTGGGATGGTCTTGTTCAGTTCATTAGACCCACAGGTTTTTAGCAGATGCCTGAAAGCAGATTTTTCCTTATTGAGAAACAATGGCATAAGGAATAATAATGTAATCCTCTTCAAGAGAACAAGTGAATAAAGACTTGAACATGATGTTAAATCATCTCTGGAATTTACATGATGCAGTGATAGTTCTAACTGACTCAAAATAATTGATTAAAAGAAACAGAGGACACAAACAGCCACTGCATTTTTCTAATTCGCATTAATCTCAGAATGATGCATGTTTATCTACTGTCATTAATACTCCATGATTTCTCATCTATGTTGGACATGCAGTAACATGGAAGTGTCACTTGCAAGGGCAATGGAGTCATTCGATTTCATAGTCAGTGTGACAGTGCGTCATGTTTACTGCAGATTTTAATCGTTCTAAGAAATGGAACACAGTCACAGTCACTTTCTGTGGCCTTTGGAGAAAAGCCAGTAAAATTACATTAACACTTCTGAATAATTTTTATAGGTGCTGTATACTGACAGATACACATTTGCAACAGAGTTTGTTTTAAATAAAGAATACTTAAATTAAAAAACTAGTTTTTAGATTACATGATTTGAACTGAAGTTTAGACACTGCCTCCCTTCAAATCATTGGAACACATTTTTACAATGTTTTACTATTATAGACTCAAGTGGCTTAAAAATCAAAACACCATAATTTGTTTAACTTAGGGTTAACTATGGGTTCACACATACTATTATAGAACCAATGTCCTGATTCAAAATGAAAGTACAGAAAATGGCATTTTCAATGACAGATTTTTTTAATGCACTTCATATTTACAAATCAAATCTACAAAATAGACGCATGTTAAAATATGCTTAAACTCATATTTCCAGTGCCATAGCCCTTTACACAATCCCAGGTTACTTACATCCCAAAATTACATTTTTGATACAGTAAGGCCAGAAATGCAAAACAAAATACTGGCACTTCAAAAGTAGCTTAAACACATTGTTAAAACATTTCCTGTTGTTTAGGACACAAAGTACTGAAATTGAAGTACTGGACTCATTAACTTTCAGCAGGTTTAATTTAGAGTTTCCTATTTTCTTGTTAGCTTGAGAATCAGTGGTAACACACACTACAGGCAGAAGATACTCAGAAAACACACAAAGCTGTACCAGGATCATTGTTGCTGTAAAGAATGTCTGCACAAAACTGAGTGGAGCTAACCAGTCACTAGAGGCACAGACACCTTGCAACCTGTTCACATACTACAGCAACAATATAAATAAACTTCATAACATAGTCCACTTACAGTATTTGAGGTACAGTATGTCACACAATCACAATTCATTGAAAACTACTGCAATACGGCTTATATATTTAACAGAATATAACAGATCAATTGAGTTAATTGTAGCATGTATAGCTGACAAATTATGCGTTCTTTTGTTTTCATTCTGTTGATTATTGACTCCCAAGGTCATGCTGGTTTTCCAGTAACATATGATTCAAATATATAATAAAATATGTTTTATGAAATCAAATCAAGTGTGCGATTTCAGGACAAATATTCTGACTGTAAATTCTCTTCCTTGATGCAACAACACAAATGAGCAGAGGCGGTCCATCAGAGGAGGGAAGGTGGATTGAGTCTCCTTGAAAAATTATTCATAATAAACATAGCAGCTAAAGTGATAAAATTAACTTTGGCAACACTTTATTTTACAGTGTCCTTGTTACATATGTTACATGTATTTAACATAGTAATAACAGTAAATTATGCATAATTACATGCAACTAACCCTCAACCAAATCCTAATCCTACCCTATGACCCTATAGTAAGTACATGTAGTTGCTTAATGTTACTCAGTACTTAAATATATAATTATACTGTAACAATGACACCTTAAAATAAAGTGTAACCTTATCTTGTTTTAATCATTTTACTTACGTGCATAACTTTTCCTTCATATGAGACAGCTCAAGCGAATTTCAATCACTACATCACAGTCAGAAAGGATATTTAAATAACATTAATTCAAATGATGCAATGTGGCACAAATAAATCAAAAGGGAGTAAAATGTGTACTTATTCACATAAATATGAGAGGCCACCCCTGCAGTGCGTCATGAAGCCGGTGGTTATAAAGGGCTTTGTTTATACAACACCATTTTCACCTAAAAGAGTAAAACTGTTTATGTGTTTTGGCCATTAATTTACATGACAACAGCATTTTGGGATCCTGAAAACACAGACTTTTGAAACCGATTCAAAGTGGAAGTTTTTTAAAACAGTACTGTTATTGCCTTCGTGTAAACTATAAAAACGCGAATTTGTGAAAACGGTCATGTCATGTGCATGGATATTACTTGTTCAATCTATAGGCGCATAGTGTTTCTTTACAAAGAAAGGAGTGTTTTAGTCATTTTCGCAGATCCGTGTGAACGGGGATCGTTTTGACAAGGTAGTCGGCTGTATATGTGAAAAACGCAAAGGAAAAACTTGGCGTCGTGTAAACCTACCCTAAACCAGCGTTCTCAACTCTGGCCCTCAAAGTTCACTTTCCTGCAGAGTTAAGCTCTGACCCTAATCAAACACACCTGAACAAGCTAATAGCAAGCTAAGGTAGGTGAGTTTAATCAAGGGTGGAGGTCAACTCTGAAAGAAAGTGGATCTCAAGGGCCAGAATAGAGAAACCCTGGTTAAAAATGTGCTATAATGGAATGGAAAAGTGAAAGTTCCTCTAAACAAGTGAGTAAATGTTAGATGAAATTTGACTCTCAATTCATTTACAAGTGTTTAAATATTGTTCATAGTCTGTAGATGGCGCTGCATTATTTGTTATGTTTTTTTACTACAGTACTAGTCTGGTCAAGTGTTAACTTGGTGATCAGAAAGATAATGTCATTAATTATCAAATTATTATTCATGTTGTTAGATATTAGGGAGAGATTGAATTGTTTTAAATCAGATATAAAATATTATCTCAGTATTAGAGATTAATAATGATTTACATATTAAAGTCTGGGAAATTCCCTTGCAGACCGCCACTGAGAACAGAAAGGCAGACTTTGCAGTTCCCTTACGTCAACCTTGTAACACTTCATTATTTTCTGCAAAATGCTTAATTTTTTCCAAGATTAAGAGAAGTTTATCTAGCTGTTCATTTCTTTCCTTCCTAATTCACTTAATCTTGAATATCTTTTAAGGGTGCTTCACACACAATAGGCTCTACTTGTCTTTAGTCATTTAGAAAAATATAGTCAGTTGACAAGCCAGCAGCAGCTTCTAAACCTAGGTGTTATTTTGAAATGAATACTTATGCTATCGCTGATAGCCCTCGGTCGCTGGAAAAAAGTATATAGCTGAAAAAAGCATCAACTGTTGGGCTTGTCCTGCAAATTTACATTCATCACAATCTGCGGTTTTAGCTTCTCTGATGGCACTAAAACTTGCATGGTTTAGGCACTATTAACACAAACATTACATCGCAGGTGGACTGCAGTAAGGTACTTAGCATTTGATTCTCATTCATGACCTTTATAACTGTTAAATTATGTTGCCTGTCACTCACACACATACACACACAAACACGCACACGCACACGCACACGCACACACACACACACACACACACACACACACACACACACACACACACACACACACACACGCACACAGCTTCATGGAGGTGGGGGTAACTTGACATCCAAGAGATTGTAAGCGAAAATGTTCCAGAAGATTCCACAGAGGATAAAGATTGTGTAGACACTAAAGAAGATCCAGAACAAGGACTGTTCCTGTAAGCGCTGTTCATAGTTCTGAAGAACCACAACACCAAGGGTGAGGCCCACTGCCACACCCCCAAGATGGGCCACAAAGCTGGGATTAGGGCACGGTGGGAAAGCTGGGGGATAGAATCGGAGCCAGACGGCACGACCAAACTCCACACTCACTGTAAATATAGAAAATGCTTAGTTTGAGGGGTTACATGTAGAATCTATATGAGTGCTGGTTATAATAGAAATTCCAGTAAATACAGCAAATCTTCAATAAAGTAAACTTAAAAGTACATAAAGTATTTTTTTATATATTTATGTTTATTGGACTTATACTCACAGTGAATGCAGAAAATAAATGTATTCAAAAGGTTTTAGTTTTCAATGTCATTGTAGAAATGTTCTATTTGCAGGTATATGGTACCTATAATTAATTCATAGGACGTAAATGTCTGATACTAGGGGTACTGTCAAGATAAAGTGAGTTCTTGTGAACCACCATACACAGAATCAATCTGTGGGAGAAAGTCACCATCAGAGAATGGAAAAGTTCTTCAAACTTCCACATTTTAGTTCTGGAAATAACTAGGGATGCGGATAAGCTGATAACTGATAAATGAACCATATTATATTTCATATTACATATACCATGTAAAATGTCATGTTGAATGAGATAATTTAGGCATTTCAACACTATAATTTTTTTTTATTTTTTTTTATTGGATAGCGTTATTAGATTATTGTTATTTTTAAAGATTAACTTCAAAGGACAATTCCGGTGAAAAATGAACCTAGGGGTAATTAACACATGGTTACCGAGTCGATCGTTCCCTGGGATGCGTTTACATGAAAATCGAATGTAAAGAGTTTCATCTCTAAAAACAGATTAGCTCATAACACTAGTATATGGGGCCACGAATAAGTAAAAGTAAATCGCTAGTTAATACCACTAACAAGGCTCAAAATAGCCTCACACTAACACGGTAGCATAATAAGGGTCCCTACATGCAAACCGAAGCATCGAGAACTTTGTAAGTGTACAGACAGTTTAAATAAACAGATACTTTATAAAGACAGTACATTATGCGTTTACAGCAAGCGGCAACCTCCCCGTCTCTCTCTTGAAACCAACACAGAAGTGAGTTAAACTGCAATTCGTTGACTGGCCGCTTGAGGCTGATGTCAAAAGTGAGTCAAATCTGTATCTCCCCCATGTTAAAATGCCAAATTTTACAGCAGAAAAAAACATGTTTACAGCCTGGTGTCTGTATGTGGCTTTGGTCTATACAGCTAATTTTGCCCTTCATGACAACTGTGAGGGGGGTGAATTTTTTTATAACTCATCCGTTTAGTTGATTAATATTTAAAGTTCTGCATAATTAAGGGTGTGGCCACTTGAGTGACAGGTGGGTTGTCGCTGATGTTAATGCTAGCCGTTTGTCTGTTGTTACTAGCCGTCACTTCACCTCAGCAAATGTTAGCTGCTGAACTTGCCATCTCTGCCGTGTTTTGTGCTTTTTTTTCGGGATTATTTCATACAATTTAATACACCCATTAAGTTACTTCGCCCACGGCTTAGGATTCCGTTGTTGTCGCCGAGTAGCCTATCGTTCGAGAGAACAGAGCGGTGTATTTCAGTTTTCCTCTGTGTACATGCACTAATGGATGTCTGACAATTTCGTTGGTTTTTTGAGTTTTTTTTTTTTTAAACGTCAATAAAGGCTCGTTCGTTCTGCTCTCACGGAACAGATAGATTATAATATGCTTATGTAAGTTACCGTCAGGTGAAATCATGCAATAAATGCACATCCTTGAATGAGCGTGGATTTTCTAGCGCATTTACTTGAACTTCATAGGCAATAACGTTATATCTATGGTTTAACCCATTTGAGAGGCAGCCAAAATCAGAATTTAAAATGGACTGAATAAGCTCTCTACGAACTTGACGAGCGATGCCGCGCTGACGGACCATAGACTATAAAAAAAGAGTGACTGACATGTAACGTTAACGTTATGCACATAAATCACTGTCACACACACTCTCTCAGAGTAATATTAAGAGTTCCTGCATTACACATTTTCAACTATCAGAATAGTACAGAATCACGATACACAGTCTCACATGTAGCCATGTCTTTTAACTATTATAATATTTCGAAGGGCAAAAATAGGAACTTTTAATTGGCTTTACATCATCAACTGTCACTTTAGCGCGAGGCCCTGTGCAGTCGCAGACTTGGTAACGTTACTGTCAGTTGCAACGTTATAGAATTACCTCCCCAGCCTGCATAGATATAAACATATATCTATGCCCAGCCTGAACTAAATACTCGATCACGTCGAGCTAGGTGATTTCAGATAGCCAGGCTTCAGCTCCACTCACGCCCCGCCTCTGCCCATTTTCTGCAATCCGGGAGTGATGCAAGGCCAAGATGGCGACCAGCCGCGGCGCTACCATTGGGCCCGGGTGGGCCTGGGCCCACCCATTTTAGGTCCGGGCCCACCCATTTTCTACTATGGTTTTGTACGTTTCTTCATTCAGATCTATTTGCGATCCATTCCATTCTAAACAAACAACGCAGTTTACATGCTTCGTCCTTGTTACATTATTCATTAAGATAATAATTAATAAATGCACGCATAATTATCAGTGAACTTGATAAATGTTGCAGATATGTTTCACATGCATGCACAAACAAATGCCTTTCAACTTATGTGTGCAAAATTCAGAATAAAATGAATGTGCAGCAATTTGTACAAATAGAGAGTCTGTAGGTTGAGAGTCTACTGTGTTGTTGCCATTAAATAAGCGCATTTAGTTTCATATTTGTTAAAATATTATAATGTTATTTTTTCATCTATGTTGATTATGAAAAGTGAACCGCACGAGTAAGATAGGATGAGCAATATCGAGAGACATGGAGCGGGTCAGACATAATTTTGACCACTTAATTAAGTTTTGTTTTGCAGAAAGACTTTTTTTAAAGTAAATTTCGTTTTGTATAAATTGTATCTTAATTTTAATATTTTTTTTATCAACCAATTGCCTGGATTTAATAAATAAAAATATTTAAATATAGCAGACAACACAATCATAGAGGCGCCCGCGCGGTCACTTGCATTGCTCGTGAACAGGAGCGCATCTCATCCTAACTTAACGAAACTCAGCATATGCCTCACAGACATGAAATATATCTTAAGAAAGCTTGAAATGTCTTTTTAACAATTTAAAACGAAAAGAAATAGGCTACTCTCTGGTTATGTAATCCATGATGTGCATTTCTCTCTATAGGCGCGTTCACTACTACGGAGATGGCGATCGTCAACTTCATCTTTACAGCTGTTGTTGCTGTTAATAAACTAAAAATAATAGGCCTATAATTTTATTAAGCAATAAATTAAATAAAATTGTAATTGTATTAAAAAAGCAACAAAAAATTACTGTTTAATTTTTTTTTTTACCTATGCTAATTCCGCATTAAATTCAGGTAGGCTACTGAGTCGCTGTCCTCAGTGCCGCAGAAAAGCGTTGAAACGGAGATGAAGGGGAACCCGTTTTTTTTTTTGGTTTTTTTTGCTTATTTTAACTGGCCCATCCAGTTTTCTGGGGGCCCACCTACAATCAAATTCCTGGCGCCGCTAGTGATGGCGACGGCCGGCTTCGCCCACTTTAGGCTTCAAAAATGCTCTTCAGAAACCTACGGGTGACGTCACGGACACTACGTCCATATTTTTTTACAGTCTATGGTTTACAGGCAGCAGGCCTCTTGAAAACAGTCTCGACTAGTCTAGTCACGAACGCCGTGCACTGTTTTCGAAGATGACGCCTGCCTGAAAACGCGTAATGTACTGTCTTTATAAAGTATCTTCTTATTAAACTGTCTGTACACTTACAAAGTTCTCAATGCTTCGGTTTGCATGTAGGGACCCTCATTATGCTACCGTGTTAGTATGAGGCTATTTTGAGCCTTGTTAGTGGTATTAACTAGCGATTTACTTTTACTTATTTGTGGCCCCATATACTAGTGTTATGAGCTAATCTGTTTTTAGAGATAAAACTCTTTACATTCGATTTTCATGAAAACGCATCCCAGGGAACGATCAACTCGGTAAGCATGTGTTAATTACCCCTAGGTTCATTTTTCACCGGAATTGTCCTTTAAGTGAGCAGTAGATGATGGCAAACGTAATCTAAACATAAAGTAGGGTGAATGAGAATGCATAATTAAAGGTGATTTATGTAATTTCAGAGATGGCAGAATCTACCCAACCTAAAAAGCCTTAGCATCCATCTAAAATCTAGAGTCTAAGATCTATGTCTATGTGTGTTATCAAAGCATTAATGGCAAGGAAAGCCCCTTATACTTGGGAGCGGTACATATGAGGTGTTTCTCCCTCCTATCTGCTTCAAGGTCTTGATAAATTGTGGCAGAACTTTGTTGTTTAGAATCCAGTATTCCCGTGATACTTTTGTCTTTTATGAGTTTAATAAAAAAGTTTAATAAATAAGTCTCTTCTTCTGTCCAAACATACTGCGCCTTCTTTAAATAATGATCGACTTTTACGTACGCCAGGTGACCTGTAAATGCAAAAAAAAAAAAAAAAAAAACTGTTTCCATTGCAGTTTTGCAAAATATTCCTTTTTCAAATTACCTGAAAAACCACCTCATGCGAGCCTAAAAACTTTTTTGCGATATATGGGAGTTTTTGCTAAATTGACGTGTTTCCATTGGGTGTATTTTCAATTCGCAATTTCAATTTGCGCAATTTGAAGGATAATGATTACGCGGCTATTGTGAGGCTCGTCGCCTTCCATTGTCAATTGTGCCCATTCCTGTTTTGTGTCTCTCAAACTGGCAACCCACGTGAGCATTAATTCTTGAGGAGGAGGGGCAGGAGAAACAACTCTCTCCAATATTTAGAATTTGGTTTGAACTGCTAGCTGTCAATTTTACATACTGCACCTTTGAATATTCAATAAATTAAATAATTTCTAATTTGCTGATAACTGTTTTGGAACCAATTTATTTTGCGTCCCTAGAAAGGACTTTCAGTATTTGATATTTCCAGCAAAAAATTTCATTTTTAGCATGAGTAACATAAAAACAGTTTACATACTGCACACCAGAGCCATTGCCATGCGAAAGAGCTTGAACTGACACTTCATCCCTGACCAGTTCTGTAGAAGCGAGAGAGAGAAACATCAAATTAGGATATAAGAGTACAAAATTGGTAGTAGGTAAGAGAGAAAGCACATCAGTATTCTTTCTTAGACTGTTCTGGTGTTGTTCCAGGGAATTGGTTTTGGTACCCCATTTTATCAAGGTTGCTTCAAACTGAAATGAAAATTTGTTCTGGCATTTTCCGTGATGATGTGATGATCAGAGCTGGCATAGGGAGAAGCATTAGCACCTGTGACACATCAGCTAATTCAAGGTCAGTCTTGCTGTTTTGCATGTAATATTCTAAATAATAACTGAATCAGTTTTGATTTGACCTGATGAGAGATCAGTTTTTTTGTGTGAACAAACTATGTGTAATCTGAGTCCTGACCATGTAAAAGTGCTGACACAAAAAAAATCTATCTGAAATGCTGAGCAAGTACAAGAGGGTTTGTGATCTGATCAGGGAGAACTGTGTATAGCCCCAGTGTTAATATTTAATGGCTGTGACCAGGTCATTATGCAGTACAAAATACCTCCATTCACTTAGAGATAAGGTCTAAGTTTTAGCAGCACAGAGGTCTTTGATTGGTCAGCGAAAGAGAGGGAGGAGCAACATAAAAGACTTGAGTTTAATAATAATAATGCGCTACATTTATATAGCGCTTTTCTAGGTACTCAAAACGCATTTACATATGGGAGGGGGGATCTCCTCAACCACCAACCACCAATATATATATATGGGGATGATTAGGAGGCCATGATAGACAGAGGCCAATGGGTAAATTTGGCCAGGATGCCGGGGTTAAGCCACTACTCTTTTTTCAAAGGACATCCTGGGATTTTTAATGACCACAGAGAGTCAGGACCTTGGTTTAACGTCTCATCCGAAGGACTGTGCTCTTTGACAGTATAGTGTCCCCATCACTATACTGGTACATTAGGACCCACACAGACCACAGGGTGAGCACCCCCTGCTGGCCTCACTAACACCTCTTCCAGCAGCAACCTAGTTTTCCCAGAAGGTCTCACATCCAGGTACTAACCAGGCTCAACCCTGCTTAGCATCAGTGGGCAACCAGTCTTGTGCTACAGGGTGATATGGCTGCTGGTTGCTAAACATGCTATTTAACATGCGTATCATATGGATGGCTAAAACGCTTGTAACAAGAGCCTAACAATCTTTCAGCTATTTAATGATCTGAGAATATTAATGGGAACAGCTGTCTATGAAATAAAGGCAAAAAAAAAAAAAAAGGTCTATGAATAACGCACATACACGTCAGATAGGGTTAATAGCTTGAGTTATTGTGTCATTTTTGTGACAAGAGAAATCAGGCCGATCCTCACACTCATTATTTATCATGGGCTTCCTGTTTTTTTTTTTTTTTTTTTTTTTTTCAAAAGAGAATTAAAACAGGACCTGAATGAAGACTGAAGTCTATAATCTAAATAAACCACTATATGGCACCATTGTGATAAATTGATTTTGTATTTAAATTTCTAGGCAATGTCACAAATTGATGCTGAACCATTTTCATTTTCTAGAGCAAAACCTGATCACAATTCCTCAAAAAGGTAAATAGTGATTTCTCAATTACCATGACGACATTGGCGAGGTGGGCAGAGACCAGAGCATAGACTCCCCCTGATGATCCGACCACAGGTGCTGTCATGTCCGTCACTGATACAGCCAATGAACCTGCAGGAAGACAATGCAGACAAGTCACAATAACACAAATATGATATTTTCACCAATACTTTCTCTTTCTTAGAAACTGGAGCCAAAATCACTTGAAATGAATCCATTGTTAACAATTGAACAAATGACAGCAAATATGAGTCAAGAGATGGCAGATTGAAAGAATATCAATGAAAAATGACAAATTTGAATCTGTCACAATGCTATTATAAGCTCATAAGACATTCTGCCTAAGATAATAAGGGGGTGGAAATAAATAAGGATGACAAAATTGTAATTTTGGTCACAACTTATGTTACAGTAGGTGTCTTAATTAAATGTTCTCGCATAAAAAATGCAAGATACAATGTTGCCTACTTATTGTGTTTATGTTATATTGCAAAACACTTTTGCTGCTATTGAGGGGGGAGGTAAGGTTAGAGACAGGTTTAATGCTATGGTTAGGTTTAATGGTGGGTTAAGGTGTAAGGGAAGGGTCAGCAGTGTACTTGTAATATGTAGTGTATCAGCAGTGTAATTATAGATGTAATTACAGAAATTAATTACAGCTGTAGTAACATGCAGGTATTTTTTTAAATATAAGTATAATTTAAAAAAACAGTAAGCAAAATAAATGCACTGTATCATATTATTAATTTAAATAGTACATAATAGTTAAAGACACTTAATAAAAAGTGGGACTGCAATTATTAAACTATTCCTTTAATGTGGGTGTTTTAAATGAAACTCAATTTACTGCATCACTGTGGAAATTTTTATTCATAACACAAGCCTCTTGACTTGAGACCTGCAGAGACCAGACTGCAGAGTCTCATAACATATCAGCAGATTTATCGAAATCCAGATAAAGGATTTATTTTCAAATATTTACAAAATGTATATTTTCGGTTTAAATTGCGTTCTGTGGAGGGGGTGCTGGTGCGGTGTGGGCAGTCAGACTACCAGCAACATGTGAGAAGTGCTGGTACGCATGTGCAGTGTACCAGCGCATACCGGCCCACTTCGAGCACTGTAATGAAAACAAACAAGTAAGTTCTGCTTCTGAGGAAAATAAGGCATCGGCCATGTTATTTGGATATGGCAACAAACCAAGGCAACAAACACAGAAAACTGAATTTAATCGTAACAGATACTACTGAAGAAAAGAGCAACAAGTGAATATGTGTAAAAATGTAATGGCTGTATGCAGAGATGAAAGCAAACTGTCACGATTATGTTCTGTTTGGTTCATTCCTGTCGTTTCTTTTAGTCTCTATGGTTACTAATCAGTTAATTCTCGTCCAGTTGATCCCATTTAGTTCCTTCATGTTCCTGTATAAAAACCTCCTGTTTGGTTCAGTTTGTTGTCGGTCATCGTCTATGTTTAAGTGGTTGTATTTATATTATTCTCCAATGAACTCCTGTGTTTCTATCAGTGGATTTAATAAAGACTGTTGTGTTTATAGTCCTTCATCGTGCGATGTATCTACACAGCCAGATCGTAACACAAACACGCAACCTCTGATTACTATATCAAGTTTCTCTAGGCAGAGAGTGGCAGTGTCTTATAAAAATGTAATTACAGGATGTACATTCAAATTCACACACAGTGAATGCACACTTACCCATTGTGATCAGACCTACATACTGCTGCTGCTGATTGCTGTGTAAGAATGTGAAATACTAGTAGACGAATGTGACTTAGTGACACCTCAATGTGCTGTTCCATTTTTATTTGGTCACATGCACATTAAAGTATAGCTAAAGTGCACAATTTTTTTTATGTACTAACAGCCTATCTATGTGGTAATAATGGCACTTTAAAATGTACAATGTGGGTGATTTATTTGCAATAACAAAATTAAAGAACTTTATTCCTTTTCCTACCACCAGACATTAAAAGCATAGTTCACTGAAAAAAGTCATCATTTACTCACCCTCATGTGAGTTACACAAGGATGTAAACACATATTTATGACTGAGGAGAAGCAAATTTAATAATGTAAGAATGAACCTTGGAAAAAACAAAATTGACTATTAAGGCCTGTTCACACCAGGAACGATAACTTTACAAATAATGATAAAGATATAGTTCTAAAAAACGTTTTAAATATAAAAGAATAGCATTGTCCACACCACAACTATGGGCCCTATTTTAACAATCTAAGCGCATGGTCTAAAGCGCACAGCATAAGTGCACTTAGGGCGTGTACGAATCCACTTTTGCTAGTTTAACGACAGGAAAAATGGTTGGCATGCCCAGCGCAAGGTCTAAAAGGTCTTACCCCTATTCTCTTAATGAGTCATGTCAAGTCAAGTCAAGTCATCTTCATCTATATAGCGCTTTTAACAATGTAGATTGTTCAAAAGCAGCTTTAAATTGATAATAGGAAATTAAAGTAAAGTGTTTTGGCTTTATAGCAGCTCTAGAATAAAGTTATTGTCCAGCTAAAGTTAGTTTGATTGATTCACTTCCGTCGCAACGATCATTAGTTATTAACTTAGGGGCCGCTAACACGACACCATTTTAACAGAAAACTCTTAAGTTCTTACTGCGCAAACTTCAAAAACGCGAACCAGTGAGAACGCGATGGCGTGCACATGCGTATTACGAGTTCAGTCTATAGGTATGCAGACTATGCACGTTTGAATATATGTGCGTAGGTGTGTAGTCCTTCCCTACAAACCAACCCTCAACATACAACTTGTCTGGCCTTAAAATTAATTATACAGTATTTTTATCACTTCCACGTAGCCACGCGAACCGGAATTATCCGGACAATGCTTTATCTGTACAGAGGTAAAGGGAGGGGAGGGAGGCCTTCACAGGGAAGAGCCTAGTTGACATTTCAGGACTGCACTGTCGTCGCGTCCAGGCGCAGGTCCTTCATCAGATCTGGATACAGCCTGGATCCGGCGGACTGCGGTAAACCTCGGGATAAACAGAGAGACTAATATTAGCGTAGACGCCATTCTTCTTATGATGTAACGAGTAAATCAGGATTTATGGGAAGTGTTCCCTGTTCCGGCTGACCTAATCTATGCAGCCTAACATTGAATTATAGAAGTCTATAATGTATTATGTGAATGCTAGGTCAAAGAGATGTGTTTTTAGTCTAGCTTTGAACTGACAGAGTGTGTCTGCTTCCCGGACAATGTTAGGAAGACTGTTCCAAAGTTTTGGTGCTAAATAGGAAAAGGATCTACCGCCAGCAGTTGATTTTGATATTCTAGGTATTATCAACTGGCCGGAATTTTGAGATCGCAATAGACGTGAAGGACTATAATGCGTTAAGAGCTCGCTCAAGTACTGCGGAGCTAAACCATTTAGTGCTTTGTAAGTAATCAGCAATATTTAAAAATGTATACAATGTTTATTAGGGAGCCAGTGCAGTGTTGACAGAACTGGGCTAATATGGTCATACTTCCTGGTTCTGGTAAGAACTCGAGCTGCTGCGTTTTGGACCAGCTGTAATTTGTTTATTAAGCATGCAGGGCAACCACCCATAATAGCATTACAATAATCTAGCCTTGATGTCATAAACGCATGGACTAATTGTTCCGCATTTGTCAATGAGAGCATATGAAATAATTTAGATATATTTTTAAGATGGAAAAATGCGGTTTTACAGATACTAGACTCGTGACTTTCAAATAAAAGATTGGTATCAAAGAACACACCCAGGTTCCTAACCGACGACGAAAACTTGACAGAGCAGCCATCAAGTGTTAGACAGTATTCTAGATTATTACGTGAGGAAGTTTTATGTCCAATAAGTAGAATCTCTGTTTTTTTCAGAATTAAGTAGTAGGAAATGACTTATGATTTAAACCATGCTTATGCAATTCCACTAATGCCAACATAATTTTCGAGTCTACACTCTCAGAAAAAAAGGTACAAAAGCTGTCACTGGGACAGTACCCTTCAAAATGTTTCTAATATGTACCATTTAGGTACTAATATGCACACTTTTGGAACTAATATGTGCACTTTTGGTACCAATATGTACCTTTGAGGGACTAAAATGCACTCTTTAGGTACAAAGGTGTACCTTTTGAAAAGGTACCGCCACAGTGACAGCTTTTGTACTTTTTTTTCTGAGAGTGTATTTAAAAGAATGTTGTGGTCAATAGTATCAAATGCAGCACTAAGATCGAGTAACACTAATAGAGTGATACAACCACGATCGGATGATAAGAGCAAATCATTTGTATCTCTAATGAGAGCAGTCTCAGTACTATGGTACAGTCTAAATCCTGACTGAAAATCCTCGCAGATATCATTTCTTTCTAAAAAGGAACAGTTCTGAGGATACTGCCTTTTCTAGTATCTTTGACAGAAAAGGTAGATTCGAGATCGGCCTGTAATTGACTAATTCTGTACGATCAAGTTGCGTTTTTTTAACAAGCGGTATAATCATAGCCAGCTTCAAAGTTTTTGGTATGCATCCTAATGACAAAGATGAATTAATGACATTAAAGGGATAGTTCGGCCAAAAATGATATTTAACCCATGATTTACTCACCCTCAAGCCGTTCGAGATGTATATGTCAATCTTTTTTCAGACGAACACATTTTCAGTTATTTTAGAAAATGTCTTAGATCTTTCAGTGGTTATAATGTGAAGTAATGGGGTCCACCTCCTTCAAGTCCCAGCGCAGCCAGAGAGCAGAGCAAAACAAAACTCTACGTTCGTTCTACGTCACGATGCTTCCTACGCTATGCTACGAAACTAGACTTCTAAGTAATTCTAAAATTATTACTATAAATTACAGCAACACTTCCCCCTTTGCCTTTCAGACGAGGCTCATGTTTATGACAGTAATCTTGCGAGGTGGACTCATTTAAAGTAATGTAATCGTTTGGTTTCAGCCAGGTTTCTGTCAAACACATGCACATCTAGGTTATAGTCTGTAATCATATCATTAACAATAAGTGCTTTTGAAGTAAGGGATCTAATATTCAGCAACCCAAGCTTTAGCATTTGCTAATTTTTATTATCATGATTGTGTTTTGGGCATAACGTGCAATATACTAAACAGAATATTCTTCCATTCCCTTAAAAATTTGTGTTAGTGCCATGGTGGATTCACTATTTACAAGTTGGAATTTGCAAGCGAAAAAACGGAAAGCTTCTCTAGCGAGGAAAGTGTACATGCGTTGTGGACCCGCCTATAGGCGCACATTACTAAAGCGCTCTTTAAAAAAAACAAAAAAACAATATTGCGCCATTGACTTTAGACCAGGTTTCAGTTGGTCAAGGGCGCAGTCTATTTCAGTTGCCTCAAAATAGCAACGCGCCAACAATGCGCCTGAACACACCTTGTTTTAAGACCAGCATGCCCATGGGCGCACAAATGGGCGCAAATGCATTTGCTATTTAACCCTCTGGGGACTAAGCCCTTTTTGGTCCGTTTCTCTATTTTTACATTTGGGCTTATAAACCATATGTAATGGAGATGGAACACCATGTGTTTGGTATCTATGGATTCAGAAAACCCTAAGCTAACATAAGAATGCATGTAATGTGTTTATAAAGGAAGTATGAGTAAAAAATATTTACAATAAACTACGAAAATTTTATTTTAGTCATTTATTACTGAAAATAACACCTCACACAACAATAGTGAACAGTTTTTGAACAAAAAATATATTTTTCAAAACCTTTGCTTGACAGACATTTGTAATTGTTCAATCAAAAGTGTAAAGAACAATGAAATAATGAACTTTATATACAAACAGTCCCAGGCGTTTTTTCAAAAAGCTGTCAGAATTCGGATTTCTCCTCGTCACTTTCCAGTAATTGTTCCAGAGCTTGTTCTGAGGTAAATCTTGTACTGCTTGCCATCATAAAAGTGCTAAAACAATAAAATAATAATGCTATAATTGCTAATATGCTATATATATATATATATAAATAAATATTATAAATATTATAATCGTTCTTCTGTCTCTCTCTCATATAAATCTCTGTGTGTAATACTCCGCTCCGCTCCGTTCTCTCTCTGTCTCCTTCTCCACTCAACGCTGTTTGCGTCATATCACTTACTATAGTACCACCCCTTGCAAGGCTACAGAGTCCTCTGATTAGCTAGAATACGTCATGGTAACCTTCCTCTGATTGGGTAAGAAAAATATTCCTCCCAGCGGCAATTTTTCCATTGGTCTTTGCCCGTGGAATATTCCTAACAACATCAATTTCATTGGCCTTATACGCAGTGGTATTACGCAACAAGGAAGTGTGTATACCATATACCATTGTTTTCAGCGGAATCTGAGGAAGACGGCAAAAAAGACCGCATCTCTCTATCATTAATAGTTTTTAAGATAATTACACATTTGTAAAAGTATGCCATTTTGGGCGGTACCGCCCAATCCGTCCCCAGAGGGTTAAACGTGGCGCAGGGCGTGAAAATGATAACTGCGTCGGGCTGAAACTAGCAAAAAACCCTTGTGTCGTGCCTGGCACTGAATTGCGCCAGGTGTATAGGGCCATATAACGATAAGGACACAGAAAAACAATATCATTGAATGATTTTTTTCCAGCTGATGAATGATAAAAACATTGACAGCCAATCAGAATCCATTCCGATTTTAAGAGCTCGAGCAATTAAAGCAGCAGAGGGCAAAACTTCACACAGGCTAATAATCAGAACAGTTAAGTCATCTGGTATTATAATTCACAGGTATTTAACAAATAGTACAATATAAGATTAACCAACTTCACATAACCAAACCTGTTTATATACCCTGCAAGCTCTACAAACAGCCATTAGCATTTCAACTTCTTACTGGAGTCTTCTCCAAAATATTCCAGAAATGTATGACTAATGTCCCAGCTCTGCTGCTTTACAGCTGCAGTAAAGTGAGGGCTGGGGTTAAACTTCTCCCCTCTGTGTATGACATCTGCTGCTGATTCCCCAGGAGAACACACGCACACACACACTGATATTAGCTGCTAATGTCATCAGGGAGAATGAAATGACATTTCCACTTCAAATCAAATCCTACAGCTGATGGAAAATGCAGGTGGGTTTCCCCTCCTTTCTTCTCTCCTTTGGTCTGCATCTTTCTCACTTTCACTACCTATGCCTCTTTATCTCTCTGTTTTTCTTGAATTCTCCTTTTTTTTACCTCACTGTTCCTCTCAGCAGGGGTTTCAGACTGTTGTGAGAGGTTTTCTAATGTTGGAAAAGCTCAGAGTGTTTGTAGTGTTTAATCAGCTTTCCATTTGTTAATCTTCACAAGTCTGAAAGCACATGGCTGGACCATGGATATAATTATATAATCATTATGAAATACCAACATGTTTGCTTCCATCCATCTTTCTCGGATTTCTACTTGATTTTATGAGTTTTCAGGATTTCAACTTTGTTTATTTCATTAGTTTAAACACAAGTAAACTGAGATTGACTGGATTAAGTGCAATGAACCTCATTAAATCAGAACTGTGTTAGTTTTAAAGGTCACCTATTATGCCCCTTTTTACAAGATGTAAAATTAGTCTCTGATGTCCCCAGAGTGTGTATGTGAAGTTTTAGCTGAAAATACCCCACAGATATTTTTTTTACAGCATGTTAAAATTGGCACTTTTAGGGAGTGAGCAAAAACTATCCGTTTTTGTGTGTCCCTTTTATTGCAAATGAGCTGGTGCCTCTGGCATACTTTCAAGAAGAGGGCGGAGCTTCAAGAGCTTGTGCTGCAGTGCAGGACAATCTCATCTCACTGAATGAAAATGTCCGAACAGAAACTGTATTAGCAGTGTTCAGGTCGAACCGGAGTCGGACAATAATCCCTGCAGAGCCAGAGAATATATTGTAATATATTGTGTATGGAGAGTTTAATCACGGTTATAACTTATTTGTCATCTTGCTTTTATCCACTATTAGTACAAGCCTGTTTTAACGGACCCCATCCAGATGATGGCCAAAAAAGTACTGATGTGTTTTATGAAGTTTATTGTACTTCATACAATAGATGAAGCATTTGTTTTAATCCAGAAAATCACCATAAGAGCTGAGAAAAACAGTACAAGAAGTGCGCATCAAAGTCTTATCCATAAACTCTCTCTCTCTCCCTTGCATTATCATCAACATACATAGCGAATTTCACAAAAACACTTGTTACGTTACAACTAACAGTAAACAAATATATACAGACCTTTTCAGTGGGGGCTTAATAAACTGGCAAACTTTATATCCGTAAAACAACTCTGATGAACTGTAATAAAGTGCGCGCTCTCCCTTTTATTACTGCCGTGACTAGTATCGCTCCAGAGACTATAAGCTGGATCACAAACAGTTCGTACAGATCCATCCTCGAGTAAAAACTTTTTAGCAAAGCCTGCTTTGTATAGACCATCGTTCACAAAGCAGTTTGGTGTAAAATGATTTACGCAAACATAAACACATTTAGGCAACTAGATTGGGGGCGCATTACCTTCAAAAACAAAAGTAATCCAATGCATCTTCACCGGCTCTGATGTCAGGAGTACATGACGACTGCTGTGTTCATTTTTACATCCAACAACAAAACACCTCAATAGCTTAGAAGACATTCTTGTCTACAGCTGCTCCTGCATTGAAACAATGGCGGACTGTGTACAGCTCACTCAGGGCAGGTCTATGCTAATACGGCAGTGTCAGTCAACAGTCGTGGGCAGGGCTTGTGCAAAAGTACGTCACATTGCCCAAAATCTGAAAACGGCTTGTTCTGAAACACTGCTTATGATGTATGGAGATTTAAAAAAAAGCACTAGGTGGATTTTTATCATTATAGGGTTGTTGTGTACACACACTGCCAACACACATTTATGTTCAAACACCATGTAAAAGTGAATTTTGCATAATAGGTGGCCTTTTAAGGCTATTTATATACTACTGATTGTTGACATTTTGCATATTTGAAAATAAATATTGATGACTCATGCTCCACTATAGAGATTTTTGTTTCATGCTCTCTAGAATGAGAAGGTTGGGGAAGGGTAAAGTGCCCTCAGGGTTCTCAAGTTTTATCAAAAGCTTGGAGTGAGATCACATGCGGTTAGGGGAGGGGCCCTAATGGAGCCCCGCCCCTGCCCATCCCCGCCCCCCAATTTTACCCATTGTTCATAATTAACCAGCACAAATTGAAACTATAACAATTGGTAAATCTGATAAATGACAGAGCAATTCATCACATCAAATATACTCTTAAATGTTGTATTTCAAAATTACAAAAATTACAAACATATAACATATTGCTCCAAACAGTTTGGAAAAACAAATCTTTTTGCATTTTGAATGTGTCTAGTCGAAATGGTATAATGATTTATTGTGTGGTGGGACATTGTGAACAAATGACATAGAGTATTAAGGTGTGTGTGTGTGTGTGTGTGTGTGTGTGTGTGTGTGTGTGTGTACAAGAGTACACACTCCAACTTATGAAATGTGTTTTGTGTTGTAAGTGTTTGTTGCACATTTTGATGCCTTGATAACATTTATATATTTAATGTTCTAGCCTAAAAATGTTAGACGAGCTTACTTTCTTCCAACTTACCTTCTCCATCAGACGTGTGTTCGCGCGATGTTGTTGGTTACTTAGTAACGAACGTACGGTGGCCGAGAATTTTCCGTCAACTTCCGTGTGTTCGCGCATCTATGTTGCATAGTAACGAACGCAATCTGGCCGAGATACGTGCTGGCGGCAGCAAACTTCACTTTGTGTGCCTGCAGTGCGCCTCGTATATACAACGTTATAAGCTTGCAGGACAACTTGGTTGGCATTGCCTTTTCAGCGTGAGAAATACACGGTGTGGCGTGAGAGCGTGTGAACTGGTTGAATTGCGTGTGTCTCACGGCCAATGCGTGAGACTTGAGAACCCTGTGCCCTTTAGTAAAGTGCCCTTTCGGTTGTATCGCGGTGCCCCCCAGAACACGATTTCAACTGAGGGGGATCTAAATGTTTGTACATTTATCATTATATCTGATGCTCAAAATAAGAAACAGGTGCAACAATCAGTAGAAACAAGAAAAAATGAATATAACATAATTAAAGAGGAAGGTGACACCTTAAATAAACCTGAATAAACTATTCTGTTTTGGTGTCTTGAGATTTTAATCTCAATGAGTTTCACCTGGTTAAATAAAGGATAAATAAAAAATAAATAAAATAAAATAAAAATCAAAAGCAATGCCTAACCACTTGAAAGAAGGTTGTTGAACCTCATGAGCCTGATAAAAGGATTTAACCTGTTAAGCTGCAACCCCACTTTTGAAAAATCCCCAGAAATGACATACCCAAACTGAAACAGATACAGTTCATGAACCCTTTGTACTAAAAGCACAAGTATGATCTCATTTGAAAGCTGACACCTGGCAGTTTATTGTAAATGTAGAATTAATTATTGTCATAATGAAAAAAATTGTTATAAATAGCTTCAAAGTTTTGTAAAGTTATTAGAAATTAATTTTTATGAAACATCCTCATGAAAATAAAATTGAAGTTGGCACTGTAGCAATCTAGAAATGCACTACAGCTAAAGCCACATGTCTAAACATTTTATGTTTAAAATCTGAAGATAATAAGTCCAAAACTCTGTATTTAGTTAAATGTTTTTCAAGACCATGTCAAATTACTTTATTTTGATTTGACTCTAAAATGCAACTGATGTTTATTGTCATCTTCTAAGCATCTATCCAGTATATTGTCTCTATTGTTTTGTGGTGCAAACGAGCCCCATTCAGTCTCAGTCTCCCCCTGGACACATTCACACCTCTCCAGCCTGGTTATGGCTCTAAATATGCATTTCTTTTGTCTGCATTATAGTTACTAACGACTGGCTATTCACAGGCTATTCATAGGGTTTCAGTCCCTAATTTCTTTTCTCAAAGTTCACCTCACATTTTAAACTGTATCAAATGCATTTCTTGAATAAGGAAACATTTCAGTAAGCATTCAAAAAATCATAAAAGTATAACTTCTAGGTGGCAGGTGCACCTAGGGCTAGCTAGCATGCAGCTTAGCACACCATCAATACACGACAATTTATGAGATTAAAACCATGTTTGTGCTCCAAACTTACTTTATAACGCAAGTCAAGTATTTTAAATAATCTTCTGTGATCTAATTTGGCTTCAGATAAAAAAATCAGACAGAAAATATACTATTGGTATAGTATTCTGCACAATGATAGTCTATATAGATTAGCATTACATTATAAATATAATCTATTATTATGGAAATACCTGGCATGGCTTGAAAAACACAGGTAACTCAAATATCATTGCAAAAATGTTTATTGTCTTGAAAACGTCTGTATCTGCATGTTACAGCGCGATCTCTTGTTAGCTTTGTGTGTATCAGTGACGTCCTGGAATGTCACATGATCATGGCTCTTCTTCATGTTCTATATATGGACTAATACTGTGCACAGGGCGGCGAGGGCGCCCTCAGGCTATTGGTATGAATTGAAAACACAGAGTATCCAAGCACTCATAATGATTACATCGACGCATTTGGGTATAAATTCAATAAATATTATTCCTGTCTATAGAAATCTGATGTAAACCTATGAGAATATATTAATGTTTCTCCAAATCTGCACATTTTTGAGCTAAAGCCCTGAGGGACGTTGTTTTGTGAATCGCTGTCATGACGACAGCACGGGAGTTTTTTATGAATGAAAGCGGCTGACGCGCATAATTCATATCAAAGGTATCGACTCATTTTTTCATTTCATAACTCCTGACACAAATTTTTAAATAACTGTCACTATAAGTTTCTCAGAATACAATAGTGGTCAAATACTGAAACTTGAGTCTTATATCTTTTTAATGATGTATAGTTTGTCAAGGTATAACATTAAATCTGATAGTAACTTTGAACTATATATAAAAAAAAAATAACTTCAGTGCGCCCGCGCACTGGCAACGGTTAACAGGTTAAAGACATTTCTAACATTTCTTAATCTCTATTTCACTGTATCTAAAATAATGTACAATGGAGAAGGTTTCAGACCACTGGCAATCTGTCCAGACTGAACCATTCCACCAAACTCACCCCAAAAGCAGAGCACAAGGTGCTTTAAGGAGTGCATCCACTCATTCAGGTTTGTGCTGAGGAGCCGAGAACATGTCCCAGCCATTCAGCATGTAGTTCAGAGTTGTGGCAAGAGGGACACAGCGCCTCGTTCCCCCCATAAGTGAACAGAGGTTATAATAGTAACAAAGAGTAATAGTAACTAGGGGTCAATGGGGAAAACACTAATGACCAGGTTGCTGGAGGTCCCAAGGCAGTGCTTGGAAGTTCACCACTTGATCCCTAAATAGCCTGGCCAGGGTCTTAGGATCACGTGAGAGTATGCCAGACTGAACTAGGCACATTTCGCTGACAGAGAACGCCTACAAGTGAAAAAGTAGAAATACTTGATGGAAGTAAGCGCAATCAGGAGGGCTGTCTTCAAAAATAGGGCGATCAACTCAACTGACTCCAAGGGCTCAAAAGGAGCACTCTGCAGGCCCAGACTACAGAGAGGTCCCAAGATGGAATAAGGCTTTAAAGAGGATTTAACCTCCTGGTGCTTCTGAGGAACCTGATGATTAGGTCATGCTCATAGAGTTAAGTCGGACACCAAACGCACTTCCTGCATCAATCATGGCTCAAGACTATCCTTGTGCAGATCTCTTAGTGCCTTGGCCTGATGGTCTGTCTAGAGGCACTGTAAGCCCTTGCTGCCAGGGACAAAGTAAACTTACAGACCCTGGACGGGAGTCTGGGACGATTCTGCCAGGTGGCAGCATAAATGCACAAATGCACCGCAATTGACCGCTCCACCTGTGGAACCTCTGTGTAGCCCCTGGCCACCCCACCATCGGGGGTAGTGAGGGTGAAAGAGCTTGTGAAGAGGGCCCTGGCGGTAAAAGGTGCCTTCCACAACTTTGTGAGCTCTTCATGTACCTCCGGGACGAAAGGCACTAGGGTGGGCCACACCTGTGAGTCATGCTATAATGCCAGATACCAAATACAACTTGGTTGTAGCGCCACTGCAAAATCTTCACATGATCAGTAATATCACGACATTCACTTCATTCACTTACACACCTAAAAACACTGAGATATGGCGATCGGCGGCGCTGCTAATGCAGTGGCTCTGAATCCACTTGTTGACAAGAAGGGAGGAAAGAGCCACATATGGAAATATTTTCGATTAGGCTAATGTCACGTTGCCATAAGAGGCCGTTCACATAGCGCGTTTTTTGCGCGTGCAAATTTAAAATGTAGATGCGGCGCACTCGTTTTTCCAGGCGCGCCTCTCTGTTCATGGTTGCATAGCAACCACAGACGCCGAGAGAGAGAGAGAGAGAGAGAGAGAGAGAGAGAGAGAGAGAGAGAGAGAGAGAGAGAGAGAGAGGCGTGTAAAGTGTTTACTTATATGTGTGTGCGCGTGTGTGTGTGTGTGAGGCGCGGGCGCGATCGAACAGTGGAAACATAAAAACATACTCCGTCATTTTGTTTATACAGGACATCATTCAAACTGCAAAGTGTTAAAGTTACTGTTAATTAAAATTTTAAAGAAAACAAATATATTAACCTGAAATGTAGCAAATTAATTTTCAATTCATTCAGGTACAATTACCAAACATATCTCAAGGTCTTTTATTAATTTAATTAATAAACTAATTATATAAAACTATTGTCAGTGCACTACAAATAAACTGGTTCTATGCCTTTACTTTATTAATAAAACTTATTTAAAAAATACAAGGCTTAAGTAATTTATTTTCCTTTGGTGGTTCAGCCTGAGACATGCACAAGCCTTCTGTATTTTTGTTTTGCTTTTCCCTCCATTGTACCGAACTCGTACCGAACCGTGATGTCTGAACCGAGGTATGAACCGAACCGTGACTTCTGTGTACCGTTCCACCCCTAACTTTTACCGAATATTAACATTTTTCAGTGAAAAAAAAAAAAAAAAATCACTGAAAAAAGAAAAATTTTCAGTGAAAATATTCACCTTTAAGTTATTTCTAGGTGAAGACAGACCTGAGGAATAGGCTACAAGGACAGCATGGCCACGTGCATGCGTGTCACCATTAATGGCCCCCCCACAATAGCATTCAATTACCAAAGAGCCTTAGAGATCTTCTATGAAAAGCCCAGAAAAATTAAGTGCTCACAGATTGGGTGTGGCCTTTGCCATTAAGATAAAATTTTCAATATATTGTAAATAATCTTTCTCTGGGTTGTTCTGTTTCATTTTTCCCCTATCAATTTCTACCTTATAGCTGAAAATTAACACAAAAGAAAAACATGAATAATCCTGTTAACCCTCAGAGGTCGGAGATCACGCCGGCGTGATCTGCTCGCTTTTTTCCTTATGAGTTGAATTGAGACCCGAAATACTCTTTTGACTTTGATTTTACAAAACAAGTTTCATACATCAATCGATTCTGTTAAATGTGTATTATTTTTGTGTATACTCACAATAAAAACAAAGTGCTGTGCTTTTTGCCAAATAAAGAAAAATAAACACGAAGCGAGTTCTGCCTTCTCTCTGCCAGTGTAGTCCATTCTGAAACGCGTCCGAAAATGAACAATAACTAAATGAAAATGAACAAATACTCAGTCAAACAGGCATACAGTCACACAGGCATGAAGCTTGAATTCTCTTCTTTTTAATGAAGTAATTTATATAAAAAACAAATATTCTCATCTTGTGAAATCTGTATTAAAAGAGAGCGATTCCAGTCGAGCTAATTACATCTGATTCAGATGTAATGTGACTCCGCCCACTGAGAGCGCGCGCTATTCAAACGCAAATGTCTGAGGCAATCCGCGCAATCCTGTGAACGCCCCCATATCAGCGCGAGAAAACACAAGTTTACTTGTTTACACCGTCTTGCAGCTGTGAGGAATAATAATGGAAAATGTCCCCCAGAAGTGCGGGTATATCGAGGAGCGAGCTGAGGAATACTAGTAAGTTTTTTTCCTTCTCACGTGAATTTCTTCACGTGGGTTTCTGTTTATGAATGAATGAACGGCAGAGATGCGCGCTGTTTACCACAGCTGGCAAAGACAGTTTAAATTTAAATCGCGTGTGTGAATGAATGATGATGTTTCAGCAAGCTGTATTGCTATACTGAGATGAGTAAAAATCTACTGAAATATGTTGAAATAAAATGTAGGCTATTTGTATAAGCAACGTATTAAACTGCAAATTAACAATATGCCCTAATATTTCATGAAAACAACGTTACAGTCAGGCGAAATATGAAAGTAATGAATACATAGATAAAATGTAGGCCTATAATCATTTTTTTTTTACAAAGAAAGAGTACACTTGAAATATTGTTGAAATTGTAATATTGTTGTAATTGTAACCTTTTTAATAAAATGGCAAAACATATTTACAAGATAGACGTAAGCAAAATCTTAAATGGTCAATATAAGTCTTCTTCTAAATATATCTTTTGTTCTTGCATTGTGGTTCAGTCAGTGTCACACCTGAATGAATGGCTAATTATGCAGAGTCATTATGCAGAGTGGGTGGGACATTGTTGTAAACCACTCCTTGTTCACGCCTCCTCGCATATGGCCTTTCCAAGCAAAACCTGTTTTACATCAATTAAATCAATGTATGGTTTTATGTGAACGATAAAGCAAGACTATTTTCACATAATTTTGAAGAAAAAACACTAGGCGAGGACATCCATTATTCAAAAGTCTTATTGACACATATTTACTATGTGTTTTGTGGCCTTATTTCAGAAATTTTAGTTTTTAGTTTTTTCAATAACCATGCATAAACATTATTCTCTCAAAAATGAAAACGTACATACACGTGGCTCACATATTATGGTAGCCCTGTTTGTGCTTTATAGAGTGAATTTACACCTTTGCCATTAATATGTTTATAAGCAACTGAAAAAAGCACAAATGTCAGGGCATGTCAGAACATCTCAAGGGCCCCAAAAACAGCTCAGACCCCAGAGGGTTAACATGAATTATAAAATGACGGTTTCTGTTTGTGACCAGTTCAAGGTACGTGCTGCAATAATCATGCCTTGAATCTGTTGATGGTATATTTGTATGTCTCAAAATGTCCATTTCTATCCACAAAACTTGCCAGAAGTCATGGTTTAAGGGGTTATTTTAAAAAAAATCTTCCGGAGGTGCATGCCCACGTGACAAAACGTAACAGCACCGCTGCTGGAAAAATTTCTAGGGGAAACACTGGTGTGTGAGATAGCCTGGTACATAGCAGAAGGACCGGAATTGGGAGTATCTGATGTGACTCCTTCTCTAACCAGAAAAGAGAGTTGCGACTGCAACATTGCCATGGTCATGTTCTTGCAATGACTTATCTGTGCTTTAGAGAGGGGAGAGAGACCACTCTAATGCATCGCAAACACTAGCCTCGTACCAGGTTCCCTTGTAGTGGTGAATGGATTCAATGTTTGCATCAACACTTGGCTCTGAAGAACCAATCTAAATTAGTGGATGCACGTCATCTCCTTTTATCTCTTATTGGCACTGTAAATAAATTCCACCTTGCACGAAGTGCTTCTGCAAGTGCGCCATCCTTTCTACATTCATACACGGACTCACATTTCTCCCCGAAGGCGAGCTGGTGGGCTCGTCTTCATCACATTTGGTGGCAGAGGTGGGATGATGACTCGCAAGACAGCGCCGAGAGGTAGAAAACCCAGGGCGGGTTTACGATCCACAGGGAAGGCAGCGTCAGAGGAGGAGGAGACCTGGAATTCTGGTGAGAATACGAAGGATGAGGAGGGAGCCACGAGTCTTCCCAGAATCTCACCAAGCCCAGTCCACAACCAACCAAGTCAATCACTCCTGATGCTACAGCTGGCAAGGGTATGGTTTCCCTGATGCGCAGGTCTTCGTGAGTCCATTGTGCAGTTGATTCGTCCAGCTGAGACCTCACTTGACGCGGAGAGCGAACGAATGGAGCTACCAACGCCAGCACCGAAGGTATCCACAAGACACAGACCAACCTATTTCCAAGACTCCCTGAATGCCGCAGCACAGGGAGAGCCAAAGCAGTGGGCTGAACCGAAGATGCCGAGCTTCCAGGAGGGGGAACAAATCGAGGATTATCTTCGGCGGTTCGAGCGTCTGGCCAGAACCTGGAGGTGGCCCGAGGAGGAGTGGAGCTACCGTCTTGTCCCGTTGCTGATAGGGCGAACATTGGAAGCAGTTTTCGAAATTTGCCCCTGAAAGCCTCAAAAGCAAAATTTGAAGGGGGTCTCAAATTTTACTGAAAAAATTTAGCCTAACTGAAAAAACACCTACTGAAATGTGTTAAAAAAAAAAAAAAACTTGACCAAAACCACTTTTTTGTCGAATAAAGGAGGAGACAACACATTACAGACTGTTTTTACGAGCGTTCATGCTTAAGGTTGCCAGATTTCAATAATTTAAACCCCAGTCAGTGGTTTTCTGTTAAAAGAACACGTTTTCTACTCGGTATTTTCAGTAGTATCTGGCAACCATGCGCGCGCTTTCTACGCTGCTGAGGAAGCGCGGATGATCTGAAAACAAGTGTGCTGGAGTTCCACGATCTTCATTTGAGATTTTCTACTTAAATTAAAGTGTCATTCAGTCGGTTTTCGTTCTGTCACGAGCCGCTTGGGCTGTTTGTGTGACTAAATCTGCGAACAAAATGCAGGCTGATATTGTCACATCACGTTTGGTCATTCATACTGCAGGCTCTCATTTACAAGTTCACTGATTGCGTGCCATGCTCGATAGGCTATACCTTATTTTTATTATTTTTTTTCGATAGGCTATACCTGGCAAGTTGATTGCTCTTGTAAGTGCGGCAGATGTGCAAATTATTGTCATGTCTTCATTGTAATGCACAACTTTGCCTCTCCTTGTTAAAAAACAATGTGCATCCAAACAACTTTAGCCAATGTAACCTCCTATGTCAGTGTTGCTTATATAGCACATGATATTGCATTTGCGTTTGTTTGAAATGTAACATCTATGCAAAATAATCCTTGAATAATTTCTTAAGGCCATTCCTGTTTCGAATATGTGATTTGTGTATTGTCAACAATAAGCATAAACATTATGCATTTCCATTTTGTAGTGTGGATCATTTATTGCGACAAAAATCTGTTTTCTGATAAAAAAAATAAAAAAACTTCATGCTACTGCCCACTGACATGCTTTTGAAGCTAATGTTGTCCATTTTTTTGGCCTTCAAAACACCTTAAAATGCATATGTCGAGATCAGGAAAATCTAAATTTTCTCAGGGGGTCATGCCCCCGAACCCCCCTAGCAAGATAATTTTTGGAACATCTGTATTTATACAACTCTAGCTGCATCGGCCCTGCACCCAGTAAAGACAGTGATGCAGTGATCCCTTTAACCCTCTGGAGTCTGAGCGGTTTTCTGGGCCCTGGAGGTGTTCTGACATGCTCTGACATTTGTGCTTTTTTCAGTTATTTATAAACATGTTAATGGCAAAGGTGTAAATTCACTCTATATAGCACAAACAGGGCTACCAAAATATGTGATCACCATGCATGTATATTTTTGAATTTTTAAGAGAATAATGTTTATGCGTGGTTATTGAAAAAAATAAAAATGAAAGTTGCTGAAATAAGACCACAAAACTCATAATAAATATGTGTCAATAAGACTTTTGACTAATGGATGTTGTCGCTTCGAGTTCTGGCTTCAAAATTATGTGAAAATAGTCTTGCTTTATTGTTCACATAAAACAATACATTGATTTAAATTGATGTAAAACAGGTTTTGCCTGGAAAGCCAATATGCGAGGGGGGAGTGAACGAGGAGTGGTTTACACCTGAGAATACAATGTCCCAACCACTCTGCATAATTAGCCATTCATTCAGGTGTGACACTGACTAAGCCACAATGCAAGGACAAAAGATATATTTAGAAGAAGACTTATATTGACCATTTAAGATTTTGCTTACATCTATCTTGTAAATATGTTTTGCTATTTTATTAAAAAGGTTACAATTACAACAATAATTACAATTTCAACAATATTTCAAGTGTACTCTTTCTTTGTAAAAAAAAAAAAAGATTATAGGCCTACATTTTATCTATGTATTCATTAGTTTGAATATAGCCAACATTGGAACAGCTAACATCTAGGTTGATGACTTTATTTTTGACAAAAATAGTATTTTATATATATAGAAATTGCTAAACAAAAGCTTATTTGATGTGGCAGTATATTCTACAGTAAAAACTGTACCCAAATCTAGTCAATAAAATGTTGTCTTTCATATTTCGCCTGACTGTAACGTTGTTTTTATGAAATATTAGGGCATATAAATGTTAATTTGCAGTTTAATACGTTGCTTATACAAATAGCCTACATTTTATTTCAACATATTTCAGTCGATTTTTACTCATCTCAGTATAGCAATACAGTTTGCTAAAACATCATCATTCATTCACACACGCGATTTAAATTTAAACTGTCTTTTTGCGAGCTGTGGTAAACAGCGCGCATCTCTGCCGTTCATTCATTCATAAACAGAAACCCGATTCACGTGAGAAGAAAAAACTTACTACAGTATTCCTCAGCTCGGTCCTCGATATACCCGCACTTCTGAGGTACATTTTCCATTATTATTATTCCTCACAGCGCTGCGAGACGGTGTAAACAAGTAATGATCTGAATAAACTTGTGTTTTCTCGAGCTGATATGGGGGCGTTCACAGGTTTGCGTGGATTACCTCAGTCATTTGCGTTTGAATAGCGCGCGCTCTCCGTGGGCGTGTCACATTACATTTGAATGAGCTGTAATGACCTCGACTGGAATCGCTCTCTTTTAATACAGATTTCACAAGATGAGAATATTTGTTTTTTATATAAATTACTTCATTTAAAAGAAGAGAATTCAAGCTTCATGCCTGTGTGTCTGTATGACTGAGTATTCGCTGAGTTATTGTTCATTTTCGGACGCGTTTCAGAATGGACTTCACTGGCAGAGAGAAGGCAGAACTCGTTTATTTTTCTTTATTTGGCAAAAAGAACAACACTTTGTTTTTATTGTGAGTATAAACAAAAATAATACACATTTAACAGAATCGATTGATGTATGAAACTCCTATGGAAAATCAAAGTCAACAGAGTATTTATGAGTTTCTTTTACACTGATAAAAAAAAGCGAGCTGGTATCGCCGGCGATACCGCCGACCTCAGGGGGTTAATAGTTGTCCAATTTTCATGTGTGGATAGACTAAGGGAAAAATCACTCAAAATTCATAATTATTTAGTTGTCTCTTCCTGTAGTCTGTGGGCCAGTATTAATTACAAAAACTGCTCCTCTTCTGTGGCTAATATTAATTTCATAATGATCCTTTCTCCCTGGTCAAGCAGCAAAAGTTAAGTGATAATGTGCAAATACTACTGGCCCATTTTGGGGTGAACTAATATGCAAGACTAGTCTTACATGTCACTGTTTATAACACAGAGTGTTCATCCTTTGCTGGGACGCTTAAAAAAATATTGGGGGCATAAATTAAGAGTATACCCACTTCTCCAGGCACCATGGGATTATCAAAAATTGTTAAGTGTGTGCGTGTGTGTTGTCATGTAGGCTATAGACTGATTGTCTTGGCTTGCATCCATGAAATATTGTAATCTTATAGGCCTACTGCATTTTGAGAAAATTTAGATCGGTATTGCACAACAATCGGGAGACGGGACCCCCCCGAATATTGACGGGTATTTCGCACACTGATTGGAAGCATACCTGGCAATGGACGAGGAGCAAGCTGAGGTCTACACTGAACTGAGGGAAGCACTGCTGGAGAAGTTCAATATATCTCCAGAGACCTACCGCCACCGCTTCCGATCGTCTACAGTCCCAGCTGCAGAGTCGCCAACAGAGACTTACCACCGGCTAAAGAATCTGTACAAGCGGTGGGTGTGACCGGAGGAGCACTCCAAAGAGGAGATCTGAGAAGCCATCATCCTGGAGCAGCTTCTTCGGGTGCTACCCTACGACACACGCACCTGGGTGAGAGAGCACGAGACGAGGCAGGACTGGCGGCAGCAAAGTTCGCTCAGCAGTACCTGAATGCTCATCGCGGCGGTCTTCGTACTCAACCACTCAAATGTATTGTACATGGTGTTTCACATAACACTGGGTCTGAAAGGGGTCATGTTGAACTAGCTGACCTGGCACAAGGTCCAAAGTCAACGGCCAAAGACTTGCTGTGCTTTTACTGCCAGCAGCCGGGCCACAAGGCAGCTGTGTGTCCCGCTTACGGGGTTTTGTTATGTGCCTAGAGAAGGGGACTGTGATTTTGACTCTGTGGGGGAGGGTCAGAATGTATATGATGTGATTGCTAATGGACATGCCCTAAAAGCACTCTTGGACACTGGAAGTTCTCTGTCAATGTTGAAATCATGCTTTGTAAATAATGTCAATTATGTGAACACTGCCTCTGTTCAATGCGTGCATGGGGATGTAACGCAGTATCCCCAAGCTGAGATAATGGTAGAGGTACAGGAACAAATGTACTTGCTTAATGTTGCCATAGTGGACAATTTACCAGCTGATATGATTCTAGGAAGAGACTTGCCAGTGTTATATGAACTTTTGCAACCCACCATCAAGGACTCTGAACATTCTTTTGCCACTGCCACTGTTAATTTGTCATGTCCTGCTCTTACTCGAGCTCAAGCCAGGGCAGGTCTGCAGCCACTGCCAGACTTGGATAGTAGTCTGTTGCAGGGCGGGACTAAAGGCCCTAAAAAGTTACGGCGCCAAAGGCAGCTTGCAAAGTACCTGGGTACCCCAGCCTCTGAAGCCTTGGTGGAGGGCCTTGAAGTTAATGGCTGGAAGGTCTCACGGAACATAGCACAACTCCAAAGGGAAGATGAAACTTTAAAACCCTTATTTGTCAAAGCTGAGTGTGGAAAGAATTTGAATCTGTGCAAGGAAGAATATGTAGTGGTGAAGTGTATGTGCAAACGAATGATGTGACTAGTCTGATTGTACCATCTTGTTGTCGTCATCTTGTTCTGCACCTTGCACACACTGTTCCTTGGGCTGGCCACTTGGGCCAACAGAAAACATATGCACGTATTAGCTCACGCTTTTACTGGCCCACACTATACACTGATGTACAAACGCACTGCAACACATGTACTATCTGCCAAAAGACGAGTGCTGTGTCCCAGCGGGGCAGAGCACCCCTGCAACCCCTCCCTGTCGTCTCTGCACCTTTTAGGTGGATCGCCATGGAAATTGTGGGACCGTTGGAAAAGAGCAGTGTTGGACATCGCTACATCCTGATAGTCAACGACTATGCCACAAAGTATCCTGAGGCCTTCCCACTCCATTCTATCACCACAACAAAGATCATCCATGCCCTGGTTCAACTCTTCTCCAAAGTCGGCATACCTGAGGAGATCCTGACAGACCAGGGTACAAACTTTACATCACGACTGATGGGGTAGCTGAACAAGCAGTTAGCAGTTGTTGCAGACACAGGACGAGACAGGGACAAGTAGCTACCGTTTGTTCTCTTTGCCTACCGAGAGGTAGCCAAAGCATCAACGGGATTCTCATCGTTTGAGCTCCTCTACGGATGGCAGGTACAAGGACCCCTGGACCTGCTGTAGAAAGGCTGGGAGGAGGAACCTGCATCCAAGATGGAGGAGAAAGGCGGCATTGTGCAGTATGCTCTAGAGATGCAAGATTGCCTGGAGCAGTACAGAGAACAAGCCAAAGAGAACCTACAGGAAAAACAACGAGCACAGAAAAGATGGTATGACCAACACACCAGGCTACGACAATTCCAACCGGGGCAGAAGGTATTACTCCTGTTGCCAACTTCGACGAGCAAGCTACTGGCTAAATGGCAAGGATCATACAGTGTCGTCCACAAGATGAGGCCAGACACATATGAAGTTCATCATCCGGACAAGGGCAAGACCAGGCAGACCTACCACGTGAACCTGCTGAAAGAGTGGAAGGAGCCACCCGGTAAGGGACCCGAAACATCTCTTCTGGTCAGGAAGGTGGAGGTGGAAGAGGAATCAGAGGATGCAAAAAGGCAGCTGTCTGTGGTGAATCTATCGCACCTAGAAGACTCCAAAAGTAAAGAGCTGCAGCACCTTCTGAACCAGTTTCCCGCTTTGTTCCGTCAGAGGCCTGGATGGACTGAGCTAACCCAACATACCATCCACCTTTCCGATCCAACAACATCACGCCAACGTCCTTACCAGGTGCCTGAGAGGCTGGTGGAACCCTTAAAGGAAGAGATCAAGGTGATGAAGGAGCTAGGAGTGATAGAACCTTCAACGAGCGAGTGGAGCAGCCCGATGGTGATCATACCCAAGAAGGACGGATCCCTGCGTGTCTGCATCACTTCTGCAAGCTCAACACCCAATCTAAATTCGATGCATACCCCATGCCAAGAATAGATGATTTGCTGGAGAAAATTGGAAAAGCCCAGTACATCACCACGTTAGACCTGTGTAAGGGATACTGGCAGGCACCCCTCAACCCTCAGTCCAGACCATACTCCGCATTCCGAACACCACTAGGACTATATCAATTCACAGTCCTTCCTTTTGGCCTGCACAGGGCACCAACCACATTCCAGAGGCTGATGGACCGAGTCCTCCAAGACTGTGAAGACTGGTCTGCGGCGTACCTGGATGACGTGGTAATCCATAGCAACTCTTGGGCAGAGCATCTTCAACACCTCCAACAAACCCTAAAGAGGATAGAGGAAGCAGGATTGACATTAAACGTTTCAAAATGCGAGTGGGCAAAGCAAGAGGCAAACTACCTTGGGTATCACCTGGGCAACGGACAACTGAGACCACAGATTGACAAGATGGAGGCAATCCAAAGGAGCCCACAACCAAAGACCAAGAAAGAAGTGAGGTCATTCCTAGGACTGGTGGGCTGGTACAGGAGATTTGTACCCAAATTTGCCTCCATTGCAGTCCCCCTGACCAATCTGTTGTCAAAACCGGTGAAGAACCCTATTCCATGGACCGATGACTGCGAGATAGCTTTCACTACGCTAAAAGACAAGATGTGCTCCAGCCCAGTCCTGCAGAGTCCAGACTTTTCTCTGAGGTTCCTGGTGCAAGTAGACGCGTCCACAACGGGGATTGGTGCGGTCCTTGCCCAGGGAAGCGCTGGAGAAGAGAGACCAGTTGTTTACCTCAACCGTAAGCTACTGCCCAGGGAAACTAGATATTCGGCGGTCGAGAAGGAAGGTCTCGCCATCAAGTGGTCCCTGGACAGCTTGCACTACTACCTCCTTGGTCGAGAGTTCGATCTAGAAACCGACCATCGGGCCCTAACCTGGATTCAGTCCATGAAGGACCACAATGCCAGAGTCACACGGTGGTACCTCGCCCTGCAGCTGTGCTGCTTCAAGATACGGCACTGACCGGGCAGACTCGACGTGGTAGCCGACCACCTGTCCAGGTTTCTGGCCAGCAGGCGGCTAGGAGAGGGGGAAGGTGATGTGATAAAGTCACATTAGCTGCCACTGCTGGGGAAGCAGCACTGGCACACACACATACACGCATATATACGCACATACATACTGACCTCATTCATCAACGTCTCGTTCCTCCCTGCCATAGGCGCTATCATAGGAACGGGTGCACACGCGATGATGATAGCACATGGACATTTATCCATTTCTCCACTCTCCCTTCCATATTCATTCCCCGGTCATTTCATACACTTACACTGCACTGTCTTGTCGTCTCGTCTGTGTTGTTTGTCTGTGTGGTCGTAGTCAGTCTTCCGGCGGGAAAATTGCGCCGGCCGAACCGAACGATCGAGCGACGGCCGTTTATGACGTCATGGCCGGGTCGCGCCGGCACATCGAAACCGGAAGCTGACGAAACCATTGTCTAGTGTGAATAGGTGTTCATGTGTGTATTCAAATGAAAACATTATGTGTTAAGTGTATTATGTGTGAATGTATTATGTGTTTATTATTAATATATATGTATATATATATATATATATATATATATATATATATATTGGGAATTAATTATGTAAGGGATAATGTATAGTGAGCCGGTTGTTATAGTGAATAACAACCCCGACAGGCTGAACGGGATCCCGACGCGAAGCGGAGGGATCTTGAATCAGCCTGAAGGGGTTGTTATTCACTATAACAACCGGCTCACTATACATTATCCCGCTTATTACATGGCTACCTACAAAATAAATAAATAATTTGCCGCGAATTATTGATTTAAAAAGGGGTTATTGATTTAAAAACGATTGTATTGCTTCCGCTAAAGAAAATAGTCCGTTCCGCGTCCATAGCAACGCGCTGTTTTTCATGGCAACGGTCTGTTATACTTCGCAGCGGTCTGTTATAAAGAAATAACAGACCGCATTCTACATTGGAATTCAGCCAAGCCATGTAATAATATGGATTATTGTGGATAAGCAAATAGATGAAGTATTTGTATGTGTACTGTTATACGTTCCTGGAATTGGTGTGGCCCAAAAAGGGGCGGGGTTTGGCCTATTTAAGCCAAGGCCAAACCTGAAGTCAGGAAGCGAGAGTGCAACTGTGGTGCCTCAAGCAAACAAAACCTTTGTGTACTGGTGTACTGTAGAAAGTTTTTTTTTTTTGAAGAGTTTTCGTCTTTATTTTTTTGTTGGTGTACTTTTTAGGGTTTTTCTTTTCTTTTTGTGTGCACCTGTATATATACTTCACTGTGGAATGTCTTCTTATTGGCACTGTAAATAAATTCCACCTTGCACAAAGTGCTTCTGTGAGTGCGCCATCCTTTCTACATCTGTACACGGACTCACATTTCTCCCCGAAGGCGAGCTGGTGGGCTCGTCTTCATCACACATATGTCCGGGGAGTGGCGCATGCAAATTCCATGGGGCTCAATAAGTCAGTACATCGACACAATATCAAGGTGACTGACAGATGAATGTCGTGCAAAGGCTGCATTTGAAAAATCTTTTTTTTTAAGTTAAAACAGCAAAAAAATTATTTCCCGCACTTTAGAAATATTAATTTCCAGTGAATTTTCAATGACTCTCTATTATTATAATTAGGCTTTTAAAGAGATTGCACTAAAAAAGCACACTTTCTCATCATAAACAGTAACTGGATTTGACTCACCTGCCAGTACACCACATACATACACCAGGCCAATTCTCAAAGCTCCATGGACCATCTCTAACGGCACACCAACCAAAAGTTGCATGGCCATGTTTAGGCCCAGGTGTTCTATTCTGAAACATATAAATCAGCCATTAGCAATACCATAATTACAGATGTGTTTGAGGAAGGGATGAATGTCCTTTTTACAATTTGGTATATTTGGATTTAGTGCAGGGTATATAAACAGGTTTGGTTATGTAAAGCTGATTAATCTTATATTGTACTACTTGTCAACTACCTGTAAATGATAACATTTTAGGATCACACAACATAAACTGAGTGACATTAAAGAGAAAAACCTTAATAAATGAAAGGACAAAACTCAGCAATGCAATTTTCAAGAGTCAAGCATGCACCGTTGAGTTTCTGTTTACCATATTTGATGTACTGTACACCATTTATGTGTGCTGATCAGAAAGCCTGTTCATCATAAAAAGTTTGTATCTTTTCAGAAAACTTGGATTAAATCACTCTATTTATTTTAATTACTTTTATGATGTTTTTATGTACTTTTTGAAGCTTGAAAATTTTGGTTGCATGGATTTTTTTGGGGGTAAACTATTCTTTTACGATGCTTCAATTGATCATAGATCATAAAAGCGAAAGAAAAGAAATATGATTATTATGCCACCCACCTGCCCAACCTCCAGATGTCAGTGGTAAATCCAAGAACATCTGCTTATCTAAAGTCAGTGAGTGTATTCAAATTATTATTATTAGATATTAGATTAGCACAAGAGTTTTTTAAATATTTTTTTTTAATTCAACCAATTAATCTTAATATATATAATAATTGAAAATGCTGTTGCTGTGATCTCATGTTAAAGTAATTGGAGACATTGTCCTTTGTATTCCAAAACATTACAACCTTTCCAAACTATTTAACAGTGTTTGGTAGTAACAATGGAATTTTTACAGTTTAATATAATAATGCCATCTTAAAATTATCAATCAATAATATTCAAGTTTGCTCAATAATACAAGATCCACACAAAGTTTCCACACATACTTTCCATATTGTTTTCCATTTTTACAGTTTATCTCTAAAGATTAGTCACACACTTTACTTCGGTGTTTAGAGTACGATAAGTGCTTCATGAGCTTAAACAAGTTGTTCCCTTTCAGTCGCTCACGTTCGACGTAACGTCGACGTGACGACGTAATTGGGATCACTTCAGGGAGCCCTATCAACTTCGAGTGTCTACAGAACGAGCCAATGAAAGTTGGCGTGCGTGAATCGCGTCACGCGCCCCCGCCCCGCCGCGCGGGTATAAACAGGAAGCGTCGCACGCACACATTGTCTTTCACTTCGGAGCCGAGTTTCTGTGAGACTTTTTTGTCTATGAGAATCAGCCTTGAAGACTTCAAAGAGGATCATCTCTCTCTGTTCCTGTGTTGGTGTGACGGCGCGATCAGCGGTGGCCGCGAGCATTGCAGCTCTCAACTGCTGTTTTCACAGCACTGTGTTTGTGTCTGTGTGTGTGTGTGTCGGTTCGGTGGGCGTTTCCCCTGTGTGTGCATTCACACTGCGGCTACCCCTGGGTGCCTCAACACAAAAAGAGAGTTCTAAATCCTTTTTTATTTTTTACTAAAAGAGCAACACAAGCGTGACCCTGCGTCTTTTTCAAGATGTCATTCCGCTTGTGCGTTTCTGGATGCCGTCGTTCCCTGGCGCCAGCAGATGGCCACAGCAGTTGCCTCTCGTGTTTGGGCATTCAACACGCTGAGGCAGCTTTTGTGGATAGCTCATGTTCCCATTGCGGGAATATGACTATCGCAGCGCTGAGATCGAGACTTGCTTACCTCAAGGGAGGTGCAGTCCCCTCGCCTATGCCCCGATCTAGTGTCTATTCTGCCCCGCAGAATAGACCTACTTTGGCGCATGACCAGGGTGATCTGAGGATTACCGTGAGGGCTTCCCCGTCGAGTCATCCTCCGCGGGCCCCTCACGCCTCACAAGCGCTGTCGCCACTGGAGCCCCTTAATGGACGCCTTGGTCCTTCTCCGGAACGACCAACCGTTTCCTTTGGGGCTCCGGCTGATGACCAGATGTCGATCGCAGCATCGGAGGGGGAGCTGTCCTCTGGAAATGACGACTCGGCTGCGTTGCCCCCCTCGGGGTGTGTAGCGTTGTCCGAGCCGGATCCAGAATGGACTGCTATGCTTTCCCGGGCCGCCGAGAAGGTCGGGCTTGCGTGGAATCCTCCACCACGTCCCGAATCTTCTCGGTTGGACGATTGGTTTCTCGGGGCGGGCCGTGCTGGTTCTCAGTGCGCCGCCCCGGTACCTTTCTTTCCGGAAGTGCATGAGGAGCTTTCTGGGACGTGGAAGGCACCGTATAGTGCCCGAAGCCGTTCTAGTGGCTCCTCACCCCTCGCCACCCTCGACGGCGGGGCAGCTAAGGGGTATGTGGATATCCCCCCAGTGGAGCGGGCCGTCGCGATGCAGCTGTGTCCGGCGTCCGCTTCCTCTTGGCGGGGTAATCCACGCCTCCCGTCCAAGGCCTGTAAGTTTTCGTCCGGTCTAACGGCGAAGGCTTACAAGGCCTGTGGACAGGCTGCTTCCGCCCTCCATGCCATGGCGCTCTTGCAGGTCCACCAGGCCCAGGCGCTCATGGACATGAACGAGGGTGGTTCTGACCCAGAGCTCCTCCGGGAGCTCCGTGTGGCAACCGACCTCGCCCTCCGGGCGACGAAGGAAACGCGGTCGAGAGCTTTGCCCAACAGTTCTCGGCCGCACAGAAGCAGACGGAGGCCATCCGGCACATCCTGCCCCGGCGGACCCCTGCTGCTCCCACCCGTCCGCCGGCCGCAGACCCTCCGTCTGCTCGTCGCCGTGGTCGGCCTTCTGCGGCGTCCTCCGCTCCCGCTAAGCCCCAGCAGCAGCAGCCATCATCCAGGCCTCAGCGTGGAGCAAGCCGCAGGAAGCCGACCCCGCCCGTCCAGGCCGCTGCCAAACCAGGAGGCAAGCGACGGTGCAAACGACCCTGAGACGGGCGGCCCAGAGGTGGATCAAGTTGCTCCTCAGGAGATGGCGAAGGCGCCACTCCTTCCCCCGGTGGAGGGCCGGGCGGAGAATCTTTTGTTTCCTTTTCTTTTTGTTCCGCCACTGACCCACGGGTCAGTGGTACCCACATTTTCAAAAAAAGAGCAATTTCTGAAACCTCTGGGCCCCAAGAGGGTGCGCTTGGCAGTCGACGACGCCGCCATGCCTTGTCACTCCCGAGCCCCTCTTTCATCGCCAGCGAGCAGCAGTGGCTGTGTTCCGGACGTGCTGTCGCCTCCACACACGGGTGAGTTCACAGGTATGTGCTGCACCACACACTCAGACCCCACTTCGGGCCGCTGTGCCGTCCGAGTCGGGTCCCTGCATTCCGCCGCGCTGCCCCACCCCGGGTACGTCTGTGGTGCCGTTAGTCCCGCTTGCTCGGTCTCTGGGAGCCTGGTTAACGCTTCCCAGCCCGTCTCGCTGGCTCATCCGTACCATCAGACTCGGCTATGCGATTCAGTTCGCCCGGCGCCCCCCTGCTTTCAGGGGCATCCTGTTCACCCGTGTTCTGGCGGACAATGCCCCGGTGCTCAGGGCGGAGATCGCAGTCCTACTGGCGAAGGACGCGATCGAGCCGGTCCCTCCAGCCGATATGAAGACCGGCTTCTACAGCCCGTACTTCATTGTACCCAAAAAAAGGTGGTGGGTTACGACCAATCTTGGACCTGCGCGTCCTGAACCGGTCCCTTCACAGGCTACCGTTCAAGATGCTTACGCAGAAACGCATTTTCAAATGCATCCGTCCCCAAGATTGGTTTGCAGCGATCGACCTGAAGGACGCGTACTTTCATGTCTCGATTCTCCCTCGACACAGACCGTTTCTCCGCTTTGCGTTCGAGGGACGGGCATATCAGTACAAGGTCTTACCCTACGGGCTGGCCCTGTCGCCCCGCGTCTTCACGAAAGTCGCGGAGGCGGCCATTGCTCCCATGTGCGAGCGTGGTGTTCGCATCCTCAACTACCTCGACGACTGGCTTATTCTGGCCCAGTCGAGAGAGCAGTTGTGCGAACACAGGGACATGGTGCTCAGTCACCTCAGCCACCTAGGGCTTCGGGTCAACTGGGAAAAGAGCAAACTCACCCCCGGGCAGAGGATCTCTTTTCTCGGTATGGAGTTGGACTCGATCAGCATGACAGCGCGCCTCACCGAGGCCCGTGTCCAGTCAGTGTTGAACTGCGTGAGCACGCTCAAACGCAGAACAGCGGCACCACTGAAACTGTTTCAGAGGCTCCTGGGGCATATGGCATCTGCAGCCGCGGTTACGCTGCTCGGATTGCTCCATATGAGGCCGCTCCAACACTGGCTCCACGATCGAGTCCCGAGATGGGCGTGGCAGAGCGGCTCGTGCCGGGTCCAAGTGACTCCGCACTGTCGCCAAACTCTCAGCTTGTGGTCGGACCCTTCGTTCCTGCGGGCAGGTGTTCCCCTGGAACAAGTGTCCAGGCACTCTGTGGTCTCCACGGATGCCTCTACCACCGGCTGGGGGGCCACGTACAACGGGCATGCAGCTTCAGGTCTGTGGACGGGGCCTCAACTGCATTGGCACATCAACTGCCTCGAGTTGTTAGCAGTACGTCTTGCATTGAGCCGTTTCAAAACGCTGCTACTAGGCAAGCACGTACTGGTCCGTACGGACAGCACTGCGACCGTTGCGTACATCAACTGCCAAGGTGGTCTACGCTCCCGCCGCATGTCACAACTCGCCCGCCATCTCCTCCTCTGGAGTCAGAAGCATCTGAGGTCGCTTCGTGCCGTTTACATTCCGGGCCTGCTCAACCGTGCAGCCGACGAGCTCTCACGGCAGCAGGTGCTACCGGGAGAATGGCGACTCCATCCCCAGGTGGTCCAGCTGATTTTCAGGTTCTTCGGGACCGCTCAGGTAGATCTGTTTGCCGCCCCGGACATGTCTCATTGCCAGTTGTTCTATTCTCTGACCGAGGGGACCCTCGGCATGGATGCTCTGGCACACAGCTGGCCCCGGGGCCTTCGCAAGTATGCGTTTCCCCCAGTGAGCCTTCTTGCACAGACCTTGTGCAAAGTCAGGGAGGACGAGGAGCAGGTCTTGTTAGTTGCGCCGTATTGGCCCAACCGGACCTGGTTCCCGGAACTAGTGCTCCTCGCGACAGCCCCTCCCTGGCCCATTCCTCTGAGAGAGGACCTGCTCTCTCAGAGTCGGGGCACCCTATGGCACCCGCGTCCAGACCTCTGGAAACTCCATGTCTGGTCCCTGGACGGGACGCGGAGGTTCTAAGTGACCTACCCCCTGCGGTAGTTGACACCATCACTTCCGCTAGAGCCCCCTCTACGAGGCGCCTCTATGCTTTGAAGTGGAACCTGTTCGTTGACTGGTGCTCCTCTCATGAGGAGAACCCCCGATCTTGCTCGATCAGAGCTGTGCTTTCCTTCCTGCAAGAAGGGCTGGAGCGAAGGCTGTCTCCCTCCACCCTTAAAGTGTATGTTGCCGCTATTGCCGCACATCACGATGCTGTTGATGGTAAGTCTTTGGGAAAGCATGACCTGATCGTCAGGTTCCTGAGGGGAGCGAGGAGACTGAATCCTCCTCGCCCACTCTCTATACCCTCTTGGGACTTGTCTCTGGTCCTTTCGGCACTTCAGAGACCACCCTTTGAGCCTCTGCAATCAGCTGAGTTAAAAATTCTGTCCTGTAAGACAGTACTCCTGGTTGCATTGGCCTCTATCAAGAGGGTAGGGGACCTGCATGCATTTTCGGTCGACGAATCGTGCCTAGAATTCGGCCCGGATAACTCTGACGTCATCCTGAGACCCCGGCCCGGATATGTGCCCAAGGTTCCTACCACTCCCTTCCGGGACCAGGTAGTGAACCTGCAAGCGCTGCCTTCGGAGGAGGCAGACCCAGCCCTGGCTTTTCTCTGTCCCGTTCGCGCTCTGCGTCTGTACGTGGACAGAACGCAAAGCCTCAGGACCTCAGATCAGCTCTTCGTCTGTTACGGAGGCCAGCAGAAAGGGAAGGCTGTCTCCAAGCAGAGGATGGCCCACTGGATAGTGGATGCCATCGCCTTGGCTTACGAAGCCCAAGGCGTGCCCTGCCCACCTGGGTTGAAAGCCCACTCCACTAGGAGTGTCGCTTCTTCCTGGGCGCTGGCTCACGGCGCCTCGCTGACAGACATCTGTAGAGCTGCGGGCTGGGCGACACCTAACACGTTCGCTAGGTTTTATAGCTTACGTGTTGAGCCGGTTTCTTCCTGTGTGCTCGCTTCTACTAGCCGGTAACACCGAAGTTCCCGCTCTAGTGTCGGCTTGCTGCGCCACTCCCTTCCTAGGAACGGATACATACGCTTTTTACTCCAGTCGAGTTCCCCTTTGGCGAACCCTGTGAGTTCCTCCGCACCCCTTCGGCAGTCGGACGTTGCGGAGCGTCCGACGCCAGGCCTAGTGCTCGTATGCTTGTGTAACTTGTGCTAGGCTGGGTTCCATATGTGGTGATCCCTGCGGCGATCCCATATGTGTATTCTTCCACGACCAGCTCCCTGCGGTGAGCCCGTGTCTTCCCTTGGCAGAGTCTGCTCTGCCGTCACTGTCCGGTGTGTCTCCCCCTTCGGGTGGAGCCACCCCAGTGACATTCCATATGTCGCACTGCCCCCTCGGCCAGTCCATATGTGTATTCTCCACATGTTACCTCCCTTCGGGCAGGATGTGGCTCCGCAGCGTTCTTTCCCCTGGAGAGGTACGCTTTCCCAGTGTTATCCAAGAGTTCCGCTGTGTGGGGTATAATGGAACAGCAGTTGAACTCCCTCTACGCAGGTCTTCTGCCCCAGCAGTTGGGGGTCTGAGAGTCTTGCGTAGGGCGCTGGATGTGGCAGCAACCGTGGCGTTTTCCATGGGATCCCAATTACGTCGTCACGTCGACGTTACGTTGAACCTGAGCGACTGAAAGGGAACGTCTCGGTTACTGATGTAACCCTCGTTCCCTGAAGGAGGGAACGGGAGACGTAACGTCCCGTCGCCACCGTTGCTGACCATCGCTGCATGGCCGTCACAATTCTCGGCTCCTCAGCGAAAAACAATGTGTGCGTGCGCCCGCTTCCTGTTTATACCCGCGCGGCGGGGCGGGGGCGCGTGACGCGATTCACGCACGCCAACTTTCATTGGCTCGTTCTGTAGACACTCGAAGTTGATAGGGCTCCCTGAAGTGATCCCAATTACGTCGTCACGTCGACGTTACGTCTCCCGTTCCCTCCTTCAGGGAACGAGGGTTACATCAGTAACCGAGACGTTTCTCACTATGTAGGAAAATGCAGACTCCCGTGCAGCAAGCATCTATTTACATAACATAAATCGTGGCATATACAGTACCAGTCAAAAGTTTGGAAACATTACTATTTTTAATGTTTTTGAAAGAAGTCTCTTATGCTCATCAAGCCTGCAGTAAAAAAACAAATGCAAAGCTGAATTTTCATCAGCAAGTACTCTAGTCTTTGGTGTCTTATGATCCTTCAGAAATCATTCTAATATACTGATTTATGATCAATGTTGGAAACAGTTGTGCTGCTTAATATTTTTTTTATAACCTGAGATACTTTTTTCAGGATTATTTGATGAATAAAAAGTTCAAAAGAACTGTATTTATTTAGAATAGAAATCTTTTGTAACAATATACACTACCGTTCAAAAGTTTGGGAACAATAACTTTTTTTTTTTAAAGAAATTAGTACTTTAATTCAACAAGGATGCGTTAAATTGATAAAAGGTGATGGTAACGATTTATATTGTTAGAAATGTTTTTATTTTGAATAAATGCTGTTTTTATGAATAAATGCTGTTAACGTTTTACTCATCAATGAATCCTGAAAAAAGTATTCCAAAAAAATATATTAAACAGCACAACTGTTTCCATCATTGATAATAACTGAGTATCAAATCATCATATTAGAATGATTTCTGAAGGATCATAAGACACCAAAGACTGGAGTACTTGCTGATGAATATTCAGCTTTGCATCACAAAAATAAATTACATTTTAAATTATATTAAAAAAGAGAACCATTATTTTAAATTGTAATAATATTTCATAATATTACTGTTTTTTTTTTTGTTTTTTTTTGTTTTTTTTTGCAGGCTTGATGAGCATAAGAGACTTCTTTCAAAAACATTTAAAATAGTAATGTTTCCAAACTTTTGACTGGTACTGTAAGTCGCAGTTGCCTCGCTTGAACAATATAAGTTCTCGCTTGGTCTCTTTGGAAAGAAAATTGTGTGGAATTGTTTTCCCTCACTATTTTTACTTTCCTTTCCTCTTTTTGCCTGATCTTTGTTTGAACGTTATAAGTGGTGGTGGTGCGACTCGAAGATCACCACACTCAGATGACTGCTTGTCTGCTCCTCTCCGGCCAGTCCGCTCTCCCTAACAGCCAATTAGCGTTTTGCAATGTTCCTAGACAACCAATAAAATCATGCAAATTGCGAGCATGCTGTGCTTGTGGGAGGTGCCTAGACAGATGTGTGCAAACTTTGTCAAATAAGCGTGACCTGATTCTGGCATGAGTCCTTTTCCAATTCCACTCCTGCTCCAACTTTGTTTAGTCCTGTTTTTTTCTGAAGCCCTGACCATTTCTCCAACTGTTCTAATTATCTGACCTTCAGCAGTGCACATGGAAAACTGTTACAGATGAAGTCCTACACACCTACAGCAGTGTATGTGACTCTGACCCTTAATAATGACATATCTGGGTGACAAAGAAACTTTTAACTACAGGCAATATTCCTCATGTCACATACTTGGCTCTCCTCAACATCGCCAAATAGATCATATATAAGCAAAATCTGGACCCAGATCTAAAATAATAAGAAGCAGGACAAGGTCAGATTAATTATTCTCATAGAACAAGAACCTGAAATTTACAAAGCTTTGGGGTAACACTTTATAATAACGTTCAGTTGTAAGGCATTTATAAGTGGTTGGTTAATGATGAACTAATCATTTACAGAACATTCATAAATGATTAGCAAGTGATATACTAATATTTTATGTATGTTTTGTAAATTCTGTTACAAGTCATTTACAATTAGTGTTGTTTTTGGCAGCCTGTTTTAATTTTAGTTTTAGTCTAGTCTTTGTGTCAGGCTGTCATTTTAGTTTTTATTAGTTTTAGTCACATTCATACTCTTTTTAGTCTAGTCTAGTTTTAGTCGACGAAAACTGATGACATTTTAGTCTAGTTTTAGTCAACGAAAACTGATGACATTTTAGTCTAGTTTTAGTCGACGAAAACTGATGACATTTTAGTCTAGTTTTAGTCAATGAAATATTGTATTTTAGTCTCTTTTTAGTAATGTGATTCTATTTAACCCAGTCAATATAGAATTTCAAACAAGGCTATCTTATTATAGGCTATTTAGTAGGCCTATATTTAGGGCTGTGACGGTGGCAGGTTTTTTTTTTACCACCGCGGTAATGGACCAACTACCGGCGGTGGTTGGGGGGTTATTAAAAAAAAAACTCGTTTTATATTTCCACACAAAGACGCGTGATATACACTCTGCGCTTTGAGAGGGATGTGGGACACAGGCAGGAAAACACGAAGATATCGATCTCCATCGATCTCTTTATGATATCTTTGTGTTTTCTACTTGATGTAAATTGGTTTGAAGAGCGAATTTTATCCTCCACAAGGGCGAAATATTTAGGCTATGTTTGAGATTGCGCTGCCAGAGAAAGTGAAACTAAAAATCACCCGCGCGTGTGAAACGCGCTTTACAACTAAACTTGACGCGCCCTATGTCTATAACAAGCACAAACTGTGTTAAAAAGAATTTGACATGCAAGTACAAATGTAGGCCATCTGTCCTACAGCGTTTTTCTACTTTACCACAGTAAAGAATACGAATATAATAGGCCTAATTAAAAGCGAACCAAGAAACGTTTATAATACCTTTAGAAAATGGGTGAGACGTGACGTGAGTGAAGATTTGGGAAAAGAAACAAGAGATTTCATGCAGGGATGAGTCACGATTTTTGGATATTCGATTAGTTTATTTAATTATAGGATATCGAATAGGTTGTGCGATTATTCTCTAAAATAAAATCTCCATGTTCTGGTGCTGATGCGGTGACGTGTTCATGTAACCAGAGACGCTGCCAATAACATGCAGCTGTCACAAAGAACCGGCAAAAGTAATGATTATGAATGTGTCAAATACATCAATGAGACATTTTAATAGAATAACTAATGGAGTAATATATTGTTAAATTCGCTGATAATCGGGTGACCAGATCGCAATCCAGAATTTAAAGCCGACAAAGCTATGGGTTCACGCACAACTCTCTCATTCGTCGTGACGTTATAACATTTCGTCTCGTCTCGTTTTGGTCAACGAAAATGAAGAGACATTTTAGCATAGTTTTTATTTTTTTAAACCACATTTAGTCTCGTTTTTATTCGTCAACGATATTGCATTATACATGTATTTTAGTCATCGTCACATGACCATGCATTAACGTCTAGTCTCGTCTCGTTTTCGTCAGGTGATAACGGTTCGTTGACGACAATATTTCGTCATAATTTTCGTTGACGAAAGCAACACTATTTACAATTGATTAGTTAATGATTAACTAATCATTTACAAAACATGACTATGCGTTCATAAATGATTAATTAGTGATATGTTCATTATTTTATGTATGTTTTGTAGATTTAGTTAGAAGTCATTTACAATTGATTAGTTAATAATTAACTAATCATTTACAAAACATGACTATGCGTTTCATAAATGTTTAATAAATTATGTTACTTTTTTTTTTAATGTTTTGCTCACATCAGGTGCACAGTGGTTAAAGACTCCGTGTGTTTCAGAGAAGACAGCTGTCTATACCCTCACCAGTCAGCACTTACACTGCAGTGCACACTACACTACACACTACAGTACACTACACTACAGAAGACAGCTGTCTATACTCTCACCAGTCAGCACTTACACTGCAGTACACACTACACTACACACTACAGTGTTCAACACCTGTTATAGATGTGTAAACGCATGAATAAATGATTTACAACACTTTCTGCATCCCCTAATCTAAAGTGTAAACTATTCATCACTTGTAAATGTGTTACACATCATTCGTAGATTACCACTTCAAGAATCAAAAAGGCATAAGATCAACAAATCGAATCTACGAATGTATATGTAACACATTTACAAGTGATGAATAGTTTACACTTTAGATTAGGGGATGCAGAATGTGTTATAAATGATTTACAACACTTTCTGCATCCCCTAATCTAAAGTGTAAACTATTCATCACTCGTAAATATGTTACAAATGATCTGTACATGTATTCAAGGCATTTACAGCATTTTCTGCACCATCTAATTGCTACATACATACAAAAAATACATTATTTATTAAACATTTGTATATGATTAGTTAATCATTTACTAATCAATTGTAAATGACTTCTGAATCTACAAAATATACATACAATAATTAATATATCACTTATTAATCATTTATGAATGCATAGTCATGTTTCGTAAATAATTAATTAATCATTTACTAATCACTAGTAAATGACTTGTAACGGAATTTACAAAACATACATAAAATGTTAGTATATCACTTGCTAATCATTTATGAATGTTCTGTAAATGATTAGTTCATCATTAACTAACCACTTATAAATGCCTTACAACTGAACGTTATTATAAAGTGTTACCAGCTTGGGTAAACTAGGGCATGTTATCCAATGTCTAAAGTCTGTAGGGCACCATACAGACTTTATCAAAGAATTTGCTGACTTTCTATCAGAGTTAGTACTGGCTGCAGATAAAGTCATAATTGTTGGTGATTTTAATATACATGTAGATAGCGAAAAAGATGCATTGGGATTGGCATTTAAAGGAACACTCCACCGTTTTTTCATATTAAACTATGTTATTCCCTTAACTAAGACGAGTTGATACATATCTCTCTCATCTCAGTGCGTGCACTCAATCGCTCTGGCGCGCGGCGACACTTTGATAGCACTTAGCTTAGCCCAGTTCATTCATTAGGGACCAAACAGAGATGAAGTTAGAAGCGACCAAACACCTCCATTGTTTCCCTATTTAAATACAGTTATACGAGTAGTTACACGACCAAATATGGTGACACAAAATAAAACGTGGGGTTTTTCTAAGCGGGTAAAAAGGATAACTATAATGTATGGCGGAGTAGCACTTGGGAGCACTTCGACTCGGTGCAGTAAAAAGTCATGCCTGAAAAATCCTCTCCCCCTCTCCCTCTCACTTCTGTCATTAGAACCAACGTGACTTTTTACTGCGCCGAGTCAAAGTGCTCCCAAGTGCTATTCCGTGTTACAAATATGTTAGACCTATCACTTCTGCCACTAAAGATTGCTTTATTAATAATCTTCCTGATCAGTTTCATCATCTCAGCATCCCAGATAGCTTAGGAGAACTCAATATTGCGACAGAAACTTTTAACTCTCTCTTTTCCTGCACTTAAGACACAGTTGCTCCATGGCGCTTAAAGAAGATTAAAGAAAATAGTCCAATGCCGTGGTACAACGAGCACACTCAGGCCCTTAAGAGAGCAGCCAGAAAAATGGAGCGCAACTGGAAGAAAACAAAACTAGAGGTATTTCGCATTTCATGGAAAGAGAGCTCGACTGCATACAGAGAGGCCTTAAAAGCTGCTAGATCTGCTTATTTTTCAAACATATTAGAAGAAACTAAACAAAACCCTAGGTATTTATTTGAAACAGTGGCTAAACTAACGAAAAATAAAGCTTCAAGCCCAGAAGTTTCCAAGCAGCACAGCAGTAATGACTTTATGAACTTCTTCACTTATAAGATTGATAATATCAGGGAGAAAATTATAACTATGCAACCGTCTATTACAGTATAGTCAGGTAGTGCATTGCTGTCTCCCTAAGAATTTTTTGTATTCATTCATAACTAGAGGAAGAATTTTCTAAACTTGTTAAATCATCTAAATCGACAACATGTATGTTAGACCCTATACCAACAACTACTAAGCTACTGAAAGAAATGCTTCCAGAGGTCATAGGTCCTCTTCTTAATATCATTAATTAAAACTTTTTAAAACTTTTAAGCTGGCTATGATTAAACCGCTTGTTAAAAAACCACAACTTGATCCTACAGAATTAGTCAATTACAGGCCGATCTCGAATCTACCTTTTCTAAAGATATTAGAAAAAGCAGTATCTTCACAACTATGTTCCTTTTTAGAAAGAATAATATCTGCGAGGATTTTCACCGTTTTAGACCACTTAGGACCATTTAGGATTTAGACCGTACCATAGTACTGAGACAGCTCTCATTAGAGTCACAAATGATTTGCTCTTATCATCCGATCGTGGTTGTATCTCTCTATTAGTGTAACTCAGTCTTAGTGCTGCACTTGACACCATTGACCACAACATTCTTTTAAATAGACTCGCAAATTATGTTGGCATTAGTGGAATTGTATTAGCATGGTTTAAATCATACTTATCTGACCCTAATCAGTTTGTAGCATTAAATGAAGAGATGTCTTATCGATCACAAGTTCAGTATGGTGTACCACAAGGCTCAGTACTAGGACCGTTGCTATTCACTCTGTACATGCTACCCTTGGGAGATATCATTAGGAAGCATGGCATTAGTTTTCACTGTAATGCTCATGATACGCAGCTCTATATTTCTTCACACCCTGACGAAACTTACCAATTCACAAAATTAATGGACTGCATAGCTGATATAAAAAAACTGGATGACTAGCAACTTCCTACTACTTAATTCTGAAAAAAAAACAGAGATTCTAATAATTGGACAAAAAAAGTCCTCACGTAATAACTTAGAATACTGTCTAACACTTGATGGCTGCTCTGTCAATGTCAGGATAATAACCAGGAGATCAGAGGTAAGTGGTATAAGTGAAGTTTTATTCACAGATGATCAGAGTGCAAGGTGAGTATATATTCAAATCAAGTGCAGATTTCGTGAAGTCGAAGTGCGGCAGACAGCAGGTAAGCAAGTTCACTTTAGATGAGCTGATGTCAAGTAGTCACTTGTTCAATAACTTTGTCTCTTCTCTTTCAGATGCAGATAGCAGTAAGCGGATTCGGAGGACATACACTGGAACTCTTGAAGGAGCATAGGATCTCTGACAGCATGGAGTCGGGCAAGGATTCTGAAGACGGAACAACAGGATACGGAGGTTAGTATGTCAGGTAAGTATACATTACATCTTGGAGTCTGAAAGAATCAGCGGCAGCAAAGACAACGGCATGTGAACTGTTCCTGTTGGAGACTTGACAAAGACTGATACCATTGTGAGGGTTTTATAGGTTGGTTGATGAGGTAATTGATGATGAACAGGTGTGTGGAATTAATATTCTGGAGAGAGTGATCTTTGAGTGGTGGACTGAAACGGACTTGATTGATTTCTGACATTACCCCCCCCTCCAGCGTCCGCGCCAGCGGACCTAGGATCTCGACGTCGTGGGGGTCTACCTCGAGGTCTTGGAGCAGGTCTTTCAGGATGTTGTAAATGGAATTCAGTGAGTAGCATGGGGTCGAGGATGTCTCTACGAGGTATCCAACACCTCTCCTCTGGTCCATAGTCCTCCCAGTCGACCAGGTACTCCAACTGACCACCTCGACGTCGGGAATCCAAGATCTCCCTTACAGTGTAGATGGGTTCTTCTTCAATGGGGGGTACTGGAACATTATCATCCTGAACTAGATCTGTAGACGGAACAGGAACAGATGGATGATGGGATTTCAGAAGAGAGACGTGAAATGTAGGGTGGATGCGATACTGGGCCGGTAGACGGAGCTGGTAGGTAACTGGGTTAATTTGTCTTACGATGGGAAATGGACCAATGTACCTTGGACTCAACTTGCGACAGGGTAGTCTCAAACGAATGTCTTTGGTTGAAAGCCAAACCAGTTGTCCAGGTTGATATCCAGGAGAGGTACGACGATGAATGTTTGCAAAGCGTTGTTGACGGTTCAGGGCTTGTTGGAGATGTTGATGAGCTTGATTCCATACCTGCTCACTTTCTTGGAACCAGGCGTTAACTGCAGGGACTTCTGATGGTTCACCGGACCATGGGAACAATGGCGGTTGGTAACCTAGGATACATTGGAATGGTGTGAGATTAGTGGAGGTTTGTCGAAGAGAATTTTGTGCGTATTCTGCCCACACAAGATATCGGCTCCAGAGATGTTGATTGGTGTGGCAGAAGGTACGAAGGAATCGACTGACATCCTGGATCTTCCGTTCCGCTTGACCGTTTGACTGCGGGTGATACCCTGAAGTTAAGCTCACAGTTACATTCATTAAAGCAAAAAAAGGCTCGCCACACCTTGGAGATAAACTGCGGTCCCCTGTCCGACACAATATCTTCCGGGATGCCGAAGTTCCGGAAGACGTGCTCCATCATAAGTTCCGCAGTTTCAAATGCAGTAGGTAAGGCTTTCATGGGAATTAACTTGCAAGCCTTAGAAAAACGATCGATGGCCACCAGGATACACGTATTCCCATCTGAGGGAGGAAGGTCAGTTACGAAGTCGACTCCAATGTGTGACCAGGGGCGTTGGGGAACAGGTAAAGGCATCAGTTTTCCAGCTGGCAAGTGTCGGGGATTCTTGTTCATGGCACAGAGAATGCATCCTTGAATAAAGGTCTTGATATCCTGCATCATACTGGGCCACCAGTAACGATTCTGGAGAGTACAACAGGTCTTGTTAACTCCAGGATGACCGGTGCCAACAGAGGAATGTGTTGAAGAAATCAGAGAGGTGCGGAACCTTTCGGGTACATAAAGCTTACCAGCTGGACACTCTGGAGGATTGGGTTGATGTTGAGACCATTCAACTAGCTGTTCATTTAGATCCCACTGAATGGGGTTGACAAACATCTTTTCAGGTAAGATATTTTCAGGTTCTTCATTGGAAATTTCAGGGGCATGGAGCCGAGACAAGGCATCAGCACGGACATTCTTCGAACCAGGGCGATAGGAGATCTGGAAATGGAAGCGAGCAAAAAAGAGTGCCCATCTGGCCTGGCGCGGATTAAGTCTCTTAGCTTCCTTCAAGTATTGAAGATTCTTGTGATCTGTGAGTACCAAAAATGGACGCTTAGCTCCCTCTAACCAATGCCTCCACTCTTCTAAAGCAAGCTTCACCGCCAAGAGTTCCCGATTGCCAATGTCGTAGTTGATCTCTGCAGGGGATAACTTGCGGGAGAAGAATGCACAAGGCATAGGTTTGGATGACGAAGCAGAATATTGTGAAAGAACAGCCCCTACTCCCGTAGTAGAAGCATCAACTTCGACAATAAACCTTTCTTCAGGATTTGGGTGTTGGAGTAATGGAGCTGTAGTGAAAGCTGTCTTTAGTGACTGAAAAGCATACTCGGCTTCAGAAGTCCAGAGTAGCATCTTGGGTTTTCCTTTGAGGAGAGAGGTCAGAGGAGCAGTTAGCATGCTGTACTGGTGAATAAATCTCCGATAGAAATTGGCAAATCCTAGAAATCGTTGTAATTCCTTTACTGTCTGTGGAGTGTTCCAGGAAGTAATGGCTCTGGTTTTACGATCATCCATTTCTACTCCTCTTTCACTGAGATGGTAACCGAGGAACTCAACTGACGTTTGATGGAACGAACACTTCTCTGCTTTCAGGAACAAGGAGAATTCACGTAGTCGTTGGAGTACTCGAGAGACATGTCGTTGATGTTCCACTGGGTTTCTGGAGAAGATTAGGATATCGTCAATGTAGATTATTACAAAATGATTCAGGTAGTCTCGGAACACTTCATCCATGAAACTTTGGAAGACTGAAGGGGCGTTTACCAGGCCATAAGGCATAACGAGGTACTCATAGTGTCCCGCTGGTGTGATGAATGCGGTCTTCCACTCGTCGCCCTCTCGGATTCTGATGAGATTATATGCACTTCTTAAATCTAGTTTGGTGAATATCTTGGCTTCTCGGAGTTGCTCAAGAGAAGAGGGAACCAATGGGAGTGGATAACTGAACTTCACAGTTATTTTGTTCAAGGCTCTATAGTCTATACATGGCCGTAAACCACCATCCTTTTTAGGGACAAAGAAAAAGCTGGCAGCGGCAGGTGACGTGGAGGACCGTATGTAACCCTGTTTCAAAGCCTCTTCAACGTACTGTTGCATAGCCTCTTGTTCCGGAATTGACAGAGAGTAGATTCGACCCTTGGGGATGGATTCCCCGGGAACCAGATTGATGGCACAATCCCAAGGTCGATGAGGTGGTAACTTGGAAGCTTCGACAGGATTAAATACATCGGAGTATTCAGAATAGCAAGAAGGAATGGACACAGACAGATTTTCTATGGGACTTTCAATGGAAGTTGAATTCACTGGACAGGAGTCTGGTAAGTCAACATCATTCGAGTCTGATAATTCGACGTCCGTGGAAGCACACCGGCAACCCCATTTCAATACCTTGCCTGACTTCCAGTCGATGTTAGGTTGATGTCGTATGAGCCATGGACGTCCAAGGATAATATCAGTCTGGCTATTCTCAAGTATGAGAGGTTCAAAAAGCTCATGGTGTGTTTCTTCTACACAGAGTAGGATAGGTTTAATCTGAGAAGTTACGTACCCCTTATTGATGGTTTCACCAGTTACTGCATGGATGGAGTAAGGCTTGATGGTGGTACACTTTTGGAGTTGGAGCTTCTGACAGAGCTGTCCGGAGATGAAATCTCCTGCCGACCCGGAATCCACAATGGCTGTGGCAGAGATATGGAAGTTAGTGGATTTTAGAATCACTGATATCGTTAACGGAGCTGATACAGAAACGGACATTAGCACTGGACTCACAAGCATTCTAGGAGGTCGTGTAGGGCATGAACGAAGGAAATGTCCTCCCATTCCACAGTAAAGACATAATCTTAACTCTCTACGTCGAGAACGTTCTGTTTGAGACAGTCGATAAGTATCTACCTGCATCTTCTCTACAGTTGGGCTGGAGGAACTTTCAGCAGCATTTTGAGGAGGTGAAAAAATGGGTTGTTGAACTTCGCGATAGCAGCCTTGAGATCTTTGATGCACACGGAGGGCTTGTTGTATGAATTTCTCAAGTCCCATGTTGTCATCATAAATCGCGAGTTGGAGGCGAAGAGCAGGATTCAAACCACGTCGATAAACAGAGATGAGAGCCTTCTCGTTCCACCCACTTGCAGCAGCCAAAGTACGAAATTCCAGTGAATAATCGGAGACTGACTTTTTGCCCTGATACAATTGTAACAGTTTATCACTGATGGATGAATCTTCCACTGGGCGTCCGAAAACTTCCTTGAAATGATTTACGAATTCTTGTACCGAAGAAGTAACAGTAGTTTCTTGCAGCCATAACGTTTCAGCCCATCGTAATGAAGCTCCTGATAATTGTTGAATAATAAAAGCAACCTTCGATTTTTCAGTGGGATACAACTGGGTTTGTTGTTCCAGAGCCAGTGAGCACTGCAATAGGAACCCGTTGCAATCCTCCGCCCGGCCGGAGAACGGCGCTGGACGAGAAGTGGAACTTGCGATGCAAACCAGAGAGGAAGCGGAGTTTGCGGAAGCATCGGGTACGGGCTGACTGGGATTCACAGCGGCGGCGATGGGTTGTGCAGGATTGTCAATATCGATGCCAAACTCCATTGCACTGTTACTTCTCTGTTGTTGATGGTCAAGTCTTCTGTCAGGATAATAACCAGGAGATCAGAGGTAAGTGGTATAAGTGAAGTTTTATTCACAGATGATCAGAGTGCAAGGTGAGTATATATTCAAATCAAGTGCAGATTTCGTGAAGTCGAAGTGCGGCAGACAGCAGGTAAGCAAGTTCACTTTAGATGAGCTGATGTCAAGTAGTCACTTGTTCAATAACTTTGTCTCTTCTCTTTCAGATGCAGATAGCAGTAAGCGGATTCGGAGGACATACACTGGAACTCTTGAAGGAGCATAGGATCTCTGACAGCATGGAGTCGGGCAAGGATTCTGAAGACGGAACAACAGGATACGGAGGTTAGTATGTCAGGTAAGTATACATTACATCTTGGAGTCTGAAAGAATCAGCGGCAGCAAAGACAACGGCATGTGAACTGTTCCTGTTGGAGACTTGACAAAGACTGATACCATTGTGAGGGTTTTATAGGTTGGTTGATGAGGTAATTGATGATGAACAGGTGTGTGGAATTAATATTCTGGAGAGAGTGATCTTTGAGTGGTGGACTGAAACGGACTTGATTGATTTCTGACAGTCAAGTCTTAATCATCGGTTAGGAACCTGGGTGTGCTCTTTGATACCAATCTTTCATTTGAAAGTCACGTGTCTAGTATCTGTAAAACCAAATTTTCCATCTTAAAAATATATCTAAATTACGTCATATGCTCTCAATGAAAAGTGCAGAACAATTAGTTAATGCGTTCATGACATCAAGGCTAGATTATTGTAATGCTATTATGGGTGGTTGCAATGCACGCTTAATAAACAAATTACAGCTGGTCCGAAAAGCAGCAGCTCGAGTTCTTACCAGAACCAGGAAGTATGACCATATTAGCCCAGTTCTGTCAACACTGCATTGGCTCCCTATTAAACATTGTATACATTTTAAAATATTGCTGATCACGTACAAAGCACTAAATGGTTTAGCTCCCCAGTACTTGAGCGAGCTCTTAACGCATTATAGTCATTCACGTCTATTGCGATCTCAAAATTCCGGCCAGTTGATAATACCTAGAATATCAAAGTTGACTGCTGGCGGTAGATCCTTTTCCTATTAAGCGCCAAAACTTTGAAACAATCTTCCTAACATTGTCCAGGAAGGAGACACACTCTGTCAGTTCAAATCTAGACTAAAAACACATCTCTCAGCCTAACATACACATAACACATTATAGACTTCTATAATTCAATGTTAGGCTGCATAGTTTAGGTCAGCCGGAACCGGGAACACTCCCCGTAAACCCTGATGTACTTGTTACATCATAAGAAGGATGGCATCTATGCTAATATTAGTCTCTCTGTTTATCCAAGGTTTTAGTCCGCCGGATCCAGGCCGTATCTAGATCTGATGAAGGACCTGCGCCTGGGAACGATGACAACGCAGTCCTGAAGTGTCAACCAGTCCATCCCCTGTGAAGGCCTCCTTCCCTTCCCTTTACCTCAGTACAGATAAAATGTTGTCAGGATAATTCCGGTTCGCATGGCTACGCAGAAACGTCAAAAAAAAATCTGTATTATAAAATTTTTAAGGCCAGACAAGTAGTTTATTGAAGGTAGATTTGTAAAGAAGGACTACACGCCTGCGCACATGTATATTCAAACGCGCATACCTTTAGACTGAACACGTAATGCGCAACGTCTGCGTTTTCGCGGGTTTGCGTTTTTGAGGTTTGCACAGAGATAACGGATAATCGTTTGCACCTTCAAACCTATTTCAGGGAGTGCGTTCTCGAGACACCAGGCACTGTTTTGTGCGGATGGGTGGCCGGAGCGCGTTAAGGGTTTTCCTGTTAGAACGGTGTTGTGATAGCGGTCCCTAAGTTTAATGATCTTCGCAACGGAAGTGAATCAGTCAATCAAAACTAACTTTAGCTGGACAATAACTTTATCCTAGAGCTGTTGTAAAGCCTAAACAATCTGTTACAGTAATTTCCTATTATCTCTATAAAGCTGCTTTGAAACAATCCATATTGTTAAAAGCACTATATAAATTAAGGTGACTTGACATGTATCTTAACTTATCTTAACGATGTGTATTGTGAAAAGCGCTATACAAATAAATGTGAATTGAATTGAACTCATGGTGGATGATCATACAGATCTAAAAGAAAGAATCAGTGTAACACAACTTATTGAGGATGCTGACGAAGACATCAGCCTGACAGACAAAAGCAACAAAAAAATTTAACTGGAAAGCCTTTAATATGTAAACTGAAAGTGAACATCTCTGAACGTTTTAGCCTATCTTCAGTATAGGTATACAACAAGAGACAGTTTCATGTCCCCAGAAATAGAATATAAACGTAACTGAATTACTTATCAGGAAAATCTGCATGAATGATCTTAAGGCTCTGATCTAAAACTGATCTCTGTTTCAACAAAATCCACTGTTTCCAGAATAAAAGATAACTGAATCACTGCTATGAAAAGACTGAAATAAGAGGGTACATTCAAAAATGCAAGAACAAATTTTATATACACTAACATATACAAATGATACAGTATGTATACATGTAATTAAGAAGTGTAACAGTTAATTCTGTTGTGGCTTTGTTTGGCTGAGCAAAAAAAGAGTGACACAATTGTATCTCAGTATTAACTTGTTTATTGAACTGATCGTAATCGTGCTATTGGTCTGAATATCACCACATGAGATCAAAGCAACAACACACTAGGTTGTGTGATATTATATAAGTATAAAGGGCAGTAGCTCTCAAAACTCAAGGACAGAACAATGCCAAAAACAAATCATGTACACTAAGTACCAATTTTATTCTGGCATTTAATGTTAAAGCATTTTCAAAAACACAACATTTTCATGTGTTTAAAAAAAAAGACTATGTTGACCTTTAAATGACCTTTCCAACAGATTACAAATATAATCTTATGAAAGGGATTTACAGTGGTGGTGGGGGTGGCATTCTGCTGTCCTGAATGATATCATGTGGTGTTTAATGCTGTGACACACAGAATAAGTCATGTCTGCTGGTGGTGACACTAGGTGAGAGAGTGACTTTTGAAAACGCCTGTTTCTGTGTGAGAGAGTGTTGTCTTATTGGGATTCTGTTGGTGCAGCAGACAGAGCAGATCACTAGCTTGGGTTAATGGGGAGATTACTCGGTAGATGAGTGTAATATAATACATTAAACCCCACAGATCACAGCACATCAGACACATCACAGGGTCTCAAGCCCTCCATCAACTGGGGACAGGGACATTCAGTCCTCCACGCCAGAAAAAAGCTTTTTGAAATGTGCTTTAGTATGTTTTTGTGTGCCTGAAAATGTTGCATTGAGGGTGTAAGCATTTTAAAATGCCAGAAAAGAAACAGCTAATAAAATCAGTATCTAAAAATGGCACAAATTAGAAGCAGTGGGCCACATTGTGAGGCTGCAATACTCTTGGATGATTTGATATACAAATAACTCTTTAAATTACAACAGAGAAAAAAATTATAATTATTATTTGTTACGCACCATTAAGGATTGTGAAAGGTTTTATTCCTGCTTATATAACAGCTGTCTGTATTCAGATTCGTCAGTCGTGGCATTGAACCGTCTAATATTTCTTTATAATGACGACTAAATTGTATATCTTTACCATAGTTTAAAGACAGCATCCCAGTGCCAGTTTGATGTCTCTCATATCAGGATGATTGTACAGTGCTATGCATAAGTTTAGACACCCATGCTAAAGTTGACTAAAAAGAGGAATAAAAAATCATCTTTTGGAAATTGAACTTAAAAAAAATTTGGAAAAATCCTTAATTTTTAAATTAAGGCATTAAGTTCAGTTTCCAAAAGATGATTTTTTTATTCCTCTTTTTAGTCAACTTTAGTATGGGTGTCTAAACTTATGCATAGCACTGTAACTGACTATTTCTCTTTAACATCATTTTAAGCTAATCTTCATTTAAGATAATAAAATAATTTTAAGTCATATCAATATGTTGAATCACATGTTCATTAATATAATCAAGTATGTGTAACTCACCCAGCATGCATGAAGATGTAGCTAAGATAGCGCCAGGCCTGAGCTCTGAGCTGCGGGTGGTATGGCAATGGGCCCTTCAGGAAGTATGGCGATGACACCTGCAGAACCCAGCAGTTCAGCTGCAGTCCGTAATACATAAAGACAACAACCTGAGAAAGATGTGGTAAGTAAGAGGCTGTTACTGATGTGTGACACCTCCAAAACAGCATTTTAAAGCATTTTATGGAATTATAAGTGCACTCTTGCCTCAAGGGGTGTTCTAAAAAGTAAGGAAACATAATTATGCAGCTTCAGAACCTAGCTGTAGAATTCTAAGGCAGCATCACATACAGTAAATCAACCTGTACATTACTGTTCAAAAGTTAGGGGCCAGTAAGATAAAAAAAAAGAAAAAGAAAAAAAGAAAAGTATTTTATACCCACCAAAGCTGCATTTATTTGATCAAAAATACAGTAAATACAGTAATATTGTGAAATAGTATTACAATTTTAAATGAACTTATTTCAATTTTTGTTTCACATTTGTTTTTGTTGAATTTTCAGTAGCCATTATTCCAGTCTTTAGTGTCTCTAGATCCTTTAAAAACTATTACATTAAATGTATTAGAGAAGATGATCCCACAAAGTAATGCGATTAGCTTTGTAGAAAATAGATACAATATGGTGAAAACAACTTTTCTGTTACAACCCTGGTTCCCTTGGTAATGAGACACTGCGTCAGTCTTGATTGCGTCTGAAACACGTTCAATAAACTCCAATGTCATTGGTACAACGTCACCCTGTGATGTGTGACGGGGCACCATGGAAGCTATAAAGGATACCTGAAACATAAAAGCATCTGCTTCTGATTGGTTGAAGAGAGTCACTCACAGGCATGCCGGAAGTATGGCAAGGGAACCAGAGTTTCAGTGGTAACCGAAACGTTCCCTTATGGGGAACTCTATGCTGCGTCTGATGATGACGCAACCCTGGAACGAAACACTCTGAGCACCTCTAATGCTTTAGATGCCGACCATACTTCAAGTAGAGTAGGCCCTTACAACCAGAGATGAAGGAAGGTCACACACTTTTATAGGCAGTATAAAATTAATTGACTTATTTTCTGCTTGGAAGCAGGGGAACCTCCCCGGGTGATCCAAAGCATACCAGCAGCTGGTCAGTATTGTGCCCCTGAGCAGACCGGTGGACGTAACACTTAAAAGCCCCCATTGAGCAAAGCAAGTTTAACTTCTCTTGGTCCACTGACAAGAATGAAGGAGGGTAAAAGGCCTGCAATACCACTGAGTGTGCAATGCGAGAGGGAAGAGTTGTTTTGACCCTAATGGAAACAAACTCTATGCAGGATGAGGCAACTGACAGGGCCTGCTGCCTCCTGCCCTGATCAGGGAAGTAATAGCAAAAACAAAAACCATCTTGAGAGTGAGAAACTTTCCCGAAACAGAGACAATATGCTCAAAGGGTGCCAGGAACAACCCCTCTAGAACCACGGCCAAATCCCAGGCAGAAACTCTCGAATGTATAGCAGGCCTTAACCCTTAAAATGCCACGGAGGAAACAAGATACCAGGGGCTGTCTCCCCAAAGAGTTGTCCCCCAAAGGGTAAGTGATAAGCAGCTATGGCCGCCAAGGAAACCCACAACTTCCACATCTCCAGCCAAGGGTAAAAGATTGCGCCCCCAGCCTGTGACAGAAGATCCCTCTCCCAAGGAGAGCTGTCCAGTAGAGACAACAGATCACAGAACTATACTCGGGTTGGCCAGCGCAGGGATAATAACAGTAGACGTACCCCGTCCTGGCGAACTCTCTCTAGAACTCCCGGGAACAGAGCAATTGGGGGAAATGCGTAACCTCAGCCATGTCTCAACCATGGCATCCAGACCAGTGCATTCCCTCAAATGTGTGAGGGAAACCCAGAGCGGACAGTGTGTCATCTCCTCTGAAGCGAACAAGTTTACTTTCGCCTGACAGAACTTCCTTTAAATCAACTCCACCATCTTGGGGTGGAGTCTTCACTCCCCGGGCCTCAGCCCCTGTCTCAATAGTATGTCTGCTTCCGGATTCAGGTACCCAGGGATGTAGACTGCTCTCAGGGAGAACAGCTTGCCCTGTTTATGTATGAGACTACCAATGTGTTGTCTGATCGGACAAGAACATGATAGCCTCTGAGGTCTGGGAGGAAGTACCTCAGTGCCAGAAATACATCCATAACCTCCAGACAATTTATGTGCTATGAGAGATGATGACCTCTCCAGAGACTATGAGTTGAGCAGCAATCTAGGACCGCACCCTAGCCTGTGAGGGCAAATGGGCAAAGAGGCGGGACATGGGTGGAGTTGAGATGCCTGGTTGCTGAAACTATGCCCGCCTAGCTTGACGTGATCAAGTTAGCTCAGGCTAAGGAGCTAATGCTATATGCTACTGGCAGTACTGTCACAAGGGCTGTGCCAAGCTGACTTGATGATGTAAAGCCAATAGTGTGGAGCGTCCTCAGTGGAAGACGATCGTAATGCACACCTTGAGAGTTGACCGTGCATGCACCGCTCTCAAGCAGACCACACATAGATTGTGTGGATCCCCACCTGTAATGTAGCGAGGGCAAGGAGGAACACACAATCTAAAATGCTTAGTCGCCCCACTACTAATATATATATATATATAACTACAGGACAAACAACACCACATAGACAAGGACATTTTAACACAGAGACACCAATGACATTGGAATTTCTTGAACGCAATCATGCAGGAGCATAATTAGACGCAGCGTAGAGTTCCCGGAAAAGGGAAACGTTAATGTTAAAAATATAAATAAACATTTAATACACTACTAATTAATAAAACAATATTAATTGTATTCAAACAATTTTTTTATGCTTGTTTTTTATGCTAGTATTGAGTCATTAGCTTTGCAACATGCTAAAGTAAAGGTCTATTAAAATTATTGAGACACTGGGATAGGCTCTAGCATGCCCACGTCCCTACGGAGACGTAGGGCCTGGTATATAGATTCACATTTCACTTGCATTTTTTCTGTGCAAGAAATGGTGGAAGACTTTCTATTTGATAACTTTCTAGTCTCTATCTATTCATTATTTGTTAATTAAATCTTTCCCCGCCATTGACAATATTTTCTGTTGTTTATTCTTTTCTCAGCTTATTGTTCAAAATGTTGCTTTTTTAATGAAACTTACCCACATTCAAGTTTTGATAAAAAATAACCTCTACCACTTATTCCACCCTTAAACCTAACCAATCCACCAACCTATTTCTAACCTTACATTTATCCCACCTCAATAGCAGCAAACATGTTTTACAATACAATATGAACACAATGAGTAGATTGTACTATTTTGTACCATCATTTTTACCTCATAGTAGTTAAAGACAGCTAATATAACGTGGAACCAAAGTATCTACTGATACGTTTGGCAGTTCAATAATAAAAAAAAGCAGTGGAAAATAATTCTCTTTTAATAATCTTCAATAATAAAGTTAATTCTAACCTCTGCTATAGTGATGACCAGCATAAACCATGGTGGTGGACAGTAGGTGTAACTGTCAAAGTACCATTTGCGGTCCACCTCTCTGGGCAAAGTCTCATAGGCAACGTGACGTACAAGTCTCCGAGACAGACCCAAGCCTACTTCCTCTCTCAGTGCCGAATTCCTGAGCTGCCGACTCCCTTGCAGGATCGCTCGACGAAAACTGTTTGAACGTTTGTTGCTCATCTGAAAAAATATGACATACAAACTGAACAATCATGATTATCAGCATTTTACTATGAATATGCATGGAATCATGTATCAGTAACCAAAGACACTGATGTGATCATGTATCAGTAACAAAGATAGTAAATCAGTATTGGTATAGTCATTCAGTCCTTCAAGTTTGCATGAACATTAAGCAAGACTTTTATTGGGAAACCTCACACTTTTTCATTGATACAGGTTGTCACAAACTTTTATTTGTCAGGACATTTACTGTGATCCCTAATAATCTTTCTTAATGTTTTTTTTATGTGACTAGACAAATTCACCTGTTACTTTATTTAGAAATGTCCATGATGTAATTCGTCTATGATCTGTCTTTTTGTCTTTGACAGTGCACCCACCCCCGCCCCTGCCCCCGCCACAGACAGAATGCCACTGTTGTCACTTAGCAACCGATTAAATATTCCACACTCATCTTCAAGTCTCAGAGCAGCTGTGTAACAAACAGTGTGTAAGTGATTGCGTATGTGCGTTTGTGTGCATGAGACAATGCTGTTCAAACAAGCTTTTCACCGCTGAGGCAAAAAGCCTTCCTCAAAAATCTGGAATGTTCTTTTATCCCATGCCAGGCTCCTGATCAGGAATACAGGTCATGCATTATGTAAGTTGTGGAAGAGGCCCTGAGTAGGATGAAGAAATTTATCCAGAAAGCCCCTGAAGATGTTGCCTTTGCCGTCACAATGGGATCAAATAAAATAGTTTAAAACATGACTAAGCTGACCTACAAAGCTTAAAGTTTTACATGCTTCACACAGTAAAGCTACAAAAACAGTTTACTCTTTTAAATACAGGAATGAAGCCAACTTTGTGGAAAACTAAACTGGGGAATACTGACCGCAGATCCCTACCCGGATAACAGCTCATCACAAATGAGTTTCTGTAGATGGAAATGTGGACACAACCAGCTGCAACTGTTTCTACTGATGTTAAATTAGTACCTGTTTGCTTAATATATATACAGATGCACACAGGCACAAACAAAACAAAATACATACACACATTGGCCAGCTTTAAAGGAATAAGTTCACCCAGAAATGAAAATTCTGTCATCATTTACTCACCCTCAAGTTGTTCCAAACCTTTGTGCTGAACACAAAATAAGATATTAAAAAAAAAAAAATAAGGGTAACCAATCAGTTGATGGTCCCCATTGACTTCCATTGCAGAAAAAAAAAAAAATACTATGGAAGTCAACGGGGTCCATTAAATTGGGACCATTTGGTTACTGCATTCTTCAAAATATCTTCTTTTGGATTCAGCAGAAGAGAGAAATTCATACAGGTTTGGAACAACTTGAGGGAGAGTAAATGATGACAGAATTTTTATTTTTGGGTGAACTAATCCTTCAATATAGATTACAGTTCAAAAGTTGGAGGTCAGTAAGACTTGATCAAGGATTCATCTAATTGATGACACATGTTGGTGACAGTAAAGATAATCAGTAAAGACAGTCAAATAAATGCTGTTCTTTTAAACATTTCTATTTATCAAAGAATCATGAACAAAAAGCAATCACAGTTTCCACAAAAATGAAGTAGGACAACCATTTTCAGCTGTGATAACAAGAAATGTTACTTGAACACCAAATCAGCATGTTAGAATGATTTGAAGGATCATATGACATTGAGCACTATTGTAATGGCTACTGAAAATTCAGCTTTGCCATCACAGGAATAAATAACATTTTATAATATAAATAAAATAGAAAAATAGAATAGAAAACATTTTAAATTGAAATACTATTTCACAATATTGTTGTTTGCTGTATTTTTATATAAATGCAGCCTTGGTGAGCATAAGAGACTTTCAAAAACATCTTACCATCCCCAAACTTTTGAACGGTAGTGTACCTAGCCCGTACTGTGGTCTTATCATGGTGCAGTGATGGCATCAAATATTATTTTTAGCAGGTACCAGGATACTTTAAAAGAATTCCATGGTACTACTCATGGTAAATATCAAAAAAGGTACTTTAATAACACTTAACAATAATGAACATCAGTGTTTAATAGGTTAATATTAATTTATTTATATGCTATTATTCATTTTTAATGTTTACACATAATGCATTAACTAATATTAATGAATAAACTTGGAAATATTAAAATAAGTCTTCAAATTGCAAATCTTTATAGTATAATAGAAAATTTTCAGTGTGGAGTTTCTTACTCTACCACATGAATATTCTGTTAATTTCTTCCTTCTGTTACCCATCAGCTTTACTAAAACAACTCATGTTAACAGTTTCAGTCTCTGTGCAACTCTTTATACACACACCTTCACACATTCCCCACAAAAATAAACAGACATTAAGTGCTCCCTGTGCTTCACTTTTCTGAGGCATAATGATTTGTGGACGATCTTTGTGTTGGCTGTTTCTATGGACACCAAACAAGGAAAAGTCAAACAATATGGGATTTAGACAGTACACACAAACTGTGATATCTGTGCCATGCTCTACTGTTGTGGCACCATGGTACTACATCCAGCTGAAAGACTGTAAGGCTGAAGGAAAGAAAGAATTTTCAGAAAAAGATATAATGGAGTGGTGTTGCCACACTGTAATCACTCTTCATCAAAATATAATAGTGAAACATGGATCTTAATGTATGTATATAGAATTCTCAGTTCGTTCCAATTCTTGCTATCTGTCTTTCCTCTGAGTCTCTGTTCTCACTTTTTTTTAAATAGTGGACATTGAATGAGAGCTGTAGAAGAACAATAGCAGTGTAGAAACACCAACTGCATACTCCTCATTCCTTACTGTCCCACTTTCACATGACCTGCCACAGCCAATCAAAACACAGAATCTGATCCAATATTTCACTGCATTGCTTTATAGCACTATACAGTAGCTCTATTCTCCAGCCACTGTGGTGGACAATAGACTCTTTGAAAAGTTTCTGTATGTGTGAAAGAAAGACTGAGAGAGAATGAGAAAGAGACAGGGAAAAGGGCAAAGGAGGGTGTGAGACTGAGGGTGGGTGGCATTGAGATTTTCCCACAGATTTGATGGCATTCCCATGCAAGTGGAATGGAATATTCCATGTTTTGGCTTTTAGTTCAGGGTCAGAAGTTCTTCAAACCTCACCTCAAGTTCATCTGCAGAACTCACCAGGTTAACAAAATCCTGGTAGCAGATCTTTCCGTCAGCATTTCCGTCAGCCAGGGCAAGAAGAACCTCCAGCTTGTGAGGGTCCAGTTCTGATCCATGAGCAGCAAGCAGGTCTCGGAAACGCTCAGTACTGATGAAGCCTGAATTTTCTGGGTCATACTGAACATATGAGAGGAGATAAACAGTAAATTAGAATGCATTCTCATATTGTTACTGTTCTAAAAACAACATTCAGTAGTTAACAATATTATAACAGTTAAAACTAATTTAATGTGCCATCACTGAAATCATATCATGATGATATTCATTTTTGAGGAATTCAACCATCATTCCATTTGAAGTCTACCAGCAGAGGGACATTACTGGATTTTTATCTTTTTATCTAACCAAGTTAAAATGAATGTGTGGTAAGACATTAAGCATAGCTGGCTTTACAATGCAATATCTGTACAGAGGCAGCATCTGAAGCAACATATATACAATGAAAGGCATGATTTATTAAGTTTACAGAAGTAATTTGATGAAATTAGTGTTGTAAATATGAAATGATTAATACAGACACATAATCAATTAAATAAATTATAAATCACAAGGCTCATGGTGGTTCTGATGCTACATTTTATTTACATTTACCAAAACAACACCTGAGCTGACTTAGACAGTGACAGTTTCTTTAACACTTTTAATAATTTTGGCATTATAATGGTTTTATTCGGTTCTCTTGAACTGAGCAACAGCACAAAAGTCACACATACAAAGTTCCTAGCGGATCACCCATTTATCCGAAAATGATAGAGAAATTCAGATGGGACATTTAACAAAAGCAGAGTAATTTGCATTCTTTGTTCAAAGTGGTTGTGTGTGCGTGTGCGTGTGTGAGAAAGAGAGCGAGAGAGAGAGAGAGAGAGAGAGAGAGAGCAGGTACAAGAGATGAAACAATCAATGACTGTGTCCATCAGCTTGATCAGAGATGCAGAAGGAAGGAGACAGATGGCATAATACAGGCATTTTACATCACAGTATGACACATGATACTGTAAACAGAGGCCTTGCCATGGTTGAGACTGCCAAATTACTGTATCTAACCTCGAAAGGTTCAAATATAGTACAGAAACAGTCATATGGTACCATGGGAAATGTATTGGCAGCAAACTGTTCTAGCGCAAAACGGCTGTGTCATATCTTTAACACACCTTTTTAAATACACTGGACAGATAGGCTACTATTACGAACTTTGTAGATTTTATGTCAATTAAATACATTAGCACATGGAAGTGCTAGCAGTAAACGTTTAAAAGGTTTGAGTTAATGATGTTCATGCAATAAAATTGTATGAGTTGGCTTACTTGAGTTGGTACTCAGAAAGATACAAATATAGAGATGTCAATGACATCCTCAATGACATGTCAATGACATCTTCTGTGTCATTGAGTCAGTTCAATGAGTTCAAAGAGCTCATCCTGTTTTAGTAATTGGTGTGTCACTATGTCAGCCCTACAAGCTTTCAAACATTCACTGTTTCTGTTTGTTTGGGCAGCTAAGATCATGAGGTCACAGAGTCACAGGCAGAACATTCCAAGTTTGAGCAGCAAGAGGTCTTTTTCTGAAAGCCCCTTTGTACACATCATGCTAAAATTCACGCAGTATGCATACATGGACACAGACACACCCACACAAACTGACATCATGGACCACTTTCTTCTACGCTAGTGGATTTGGCTCAAAAGTAATATACAGTTTGCTAAATATGATTAAAGCTAAAAACATCTCCCACTGTTCCCACTGTTATTCAGACATACAAACACACAACAGCCTCGCTGAAGATTTACCCACCTTCTCTTGAAAGACCTCTGATAACTTATGTGTTCCATTAGTTTTCATGTTGTGATCTATCCCTGTCCCCACAGAGGGAGAGAGTGAGAAGCTGGAGACAGAGACTAATCTCTACCCATAGGGGATTTACAGTTTAGTGAAGACCCCCACCACTGGAAAACACACACAAACAAACACAAACCCACCCACTCACCAAAAACTCCACCCCCAACCTCTTAGCCTACATTCATAGTAATCACAAAAACACACTCTCTGATGTGTACAAGAACACACATACAATCTTGGTGTGATACCTCAATGAACAATTTTTAGTTAACTGGCTAAAAGATGAAAATGAGAGAATCCAGCTCCAACAATGGGGTTTCGATGGCCTAGTTTACTCTGCCACCTAATTACATTTCACACACATACATACTCTCTCTGCTGAGCGAGCACATGCACAAATATAACAGATGAATCTCACAAAATGACTCAGCTAAATTTAGTGTGCTAAGTGCTTTCCTAAAATATAATTTCATTCCTTGGTGTTGAAGTTTTGTGAAGTTGATGATAGTGCCCTTTTGTACCACTGTTGTAAAGAAAATGTTTTGTATTACCATGCAAACACAAACGACTGCACCCCTGGCAATTAAATACCACATTAATCCTTCTTTAAAGACAGTCCTGGGGCTGATCTTTCATAATAAAGCTGAGAAAAGGGGTTTGTGTGTGTGTGTGTGTGTGTGTGTGTGTGTGTGTGTGTAACCCCTGGTATTCCAGGCCTCATTTTCATAAAGCCGCATATTAAACAGTCTTCTTTACAGAGGAGAGAATGGAGTTCACCAGCTGCCTCAATCTCTGTGTGTGTATGTGTGTGTGTTTGGAAGGGGAGGGATAGAGACATTAAATTAAAGTTGAAATTAAAAACATGAAAAACATATATATATCCTGCAGTTGCAGTCTCAATTACAGAAAATAAAGTTGCAATTAAGAGATATAAAGTAACAGTTGCAACATACAAAGCCATATTGCAAGTTTAAAGTCACATTGTAAAATGTTAAGCCACAGCGGTGGATGATTTTTTTTTGGTCATGCTGATTGGATGTGATCAAATAAATTATTTTATACTATGGGGGTGTTGAATGCTTGAATCTGATTGGTTGACGAACATTCTAAGGTGTGCAGTTATTTTCAGGGAAATGCACAGCTAAAGTAGTTCCAGACCACATAACAGTTCCTTATCACTTTGCCAAATCATTTCAGTTATTTCAAAGGTATACAGCCCACAGAACTAAAACCAACAACGACACTGACCGAGCAAATAAATATAGTAAACAATAGGATAAAAACTTCCAATTATTTTTCCAAAATTACGTTTTATTATGTATTTTGCATTTATTAGTTATTATGGAAAAGCACATCTCTCTCTCTCTCTCTCTCTCTCTCTCTCTCTCTCTCTCTCTCTAATAACTGTATTAATAACTGCATTAGTCTGTGTGGAAGAAATTGTTTGCCACCACATCTGCTATCAGTGGCTTAAGTCTCCGTTACTAGCTCTAAAATGATGTTTTGTAATTAGCAACGGAGACTTGGGACGAGATTCATAAGAAACTAGTCCTAAACACAAGACTAAAAGGACAAAAACCTTGAAATACATTATCTGAACAATGTTTTAATGTGTGGTAACTGTAGTATAAACGGAATACAGTAATTGACTCAGGGCCATTGAATCATTAGAAAAATAATGCACACCCGAGGTGTTACGGCCCCGATTACCACCATTTTCTAATAATTCAATGGCCCGTCATCAATTATTCCTTACATAATTATTTTTAATATCCTCAAATGTAAAATTTCATTGTTCCTTCCTTAAACATAAACAGATGTACTGTATACACATCATCACAGACAAAACTTCAAAAGGTTCTTCTACCATCTACCACATTTTACATACACATGTAATTCCAAGCACCACTAAGTTAAATGTACAGCACTCTGCTTCACTGGACCTCTCCATTTTAGCACGGATACAACGCATACACAACAAGTAAACAACAAATCTTGTAAAACCTCTCGGTAGTATTATAAAGAGGACAATCATTAGCAAATAGAAGTTCAGGGCTGAGTAAAAGACCTGGGTCATAACTAATGCACAAACAAATAACAAAGTATCTTTAAGTCTCACATGCTCTTTAAATGCAGCCAATTCTCAGAATAATATTCAGCATATACCATATGCTATGACCAAACTCATGTTCATGTGGGACAAAATGTAATTCACAGAGGATTAGCATGTTTATCTCCACATGAATAGGAAACAACAACAGGATTAAAACATACAGAACCTATACACAATCATACAATAAGGAAGTAATCAGCACCATCAATTATGTATCATTCTACCGTAAAAGTCATATCAATAATTACTAGGGGTGTCTATTGTAAAAACAAATACGAATTACTCGCACCTGGGTCATTCTACAGAAACGTCCACATGTATTTCTTTTTCTAACATTTAAACTTACACCACATTATTAGACTACCCTTTGACTTTATGAATATGCATAAATGACAGCTTAATGATTTTTTATATTTTTTGTACATTTATTTAAAGACCGCATGTACCATTTTTTTGTCACTGGTGTTACCCTACTTCTTTGGCAATATTAAAGGTTTTTATGAAATATTATTTCTAATTTTTTTGAGCACATGTAGTCAGAGTTACCGAAAAATAATAATAATGCAACAAATAAGGAGATTATGTTTTATTTATTTTAATTAGGTTTGTTAAAAGTGTGCTTGAATGAGGTTAGTTCATCTGCGCTACCATCTATTTGCTATAACAATGAAAATATTTGAAAACCAGTTAAAATCAAGTAATGATGCAATCCTTTAAATCTTAACTATTGAGTGTAGCAATGGATGTAATTAAATGGATGTAACATTATTACTATGTCACATGTGACATTGTATTTAATGTGACAGAAAAAAAAGACAGTAACACCAGTGACACAATGAATCACCAATGGCATGCATAAGACCAAAGATCATTATTCTTCAACTATAATTAAGTATATGAGACTAAATTGTTACATTTGGCATATAATCTAAGTGAATAGCTTTGAATAAAGTTTATCTATAAATGGGAGTCACTGGTGTTACTGGTGTTACCCATAAGAAAGGTGACACCAGTGACAGTAACACCAGTGACAATTTTCATGAAAAATTCATTTTACAAAATGGCTGCTGCAAGGTAACAAACCACATGTTGTCAATCAGAGTATACTAACTAAATTAAGTAGTTTAATCCATTTGTATTCTCATTTTTTTACAATTACCTAACAGTAAAGTAGGTCATACCAGTGACTTCAACTAAAAGCTTCATATGAAATCATGAGATAAATGAGAAGATTTCTGCTAACTGAGAAGAGACAGTGGATCTACCATGGGCTTTTCTTCATAGATATTCAGGAAATTGGAAGAAGGAAGTCAAGTGATGTCATCAGTGTGATTTTTATTTCAAAATAAGAGATTTTTGTTTAACGGTAACACCAGTGACACAACTCCAGGGGACCACTACTTTCATTATAAATTTTATAATATTTATTCTGCATTTTTTGTATATCATTTAAATAATATATTTGATAGTTACGTATACATTATTGCATTTTAAATGGTGTAAAAATCTGTTATTGACCTCAAAATAAAGGATTTTCTCTCTGGACATGACTGTGGGGACGAGCACTTCTGTGGTGCTTGGAATTCTAAATAATTAATAAAAATCAAATATTGCCACATTGATGGCTCAAGAAGGTGTAATTGTTCAAATAACATATTGTTTTATTTTAAAATGTAAAGAAATTGTAACCCTAAAGTGTTTTTTAAGTGTAATATTTCTGTAAAGGCTAGGGACAGAAAAATGGACATTTTCATAGAATGACCCACCTAACATTAAAATTTGTAATCATAAATATGTTTTCACACTGAATCAAATTAATGTGGAAACAACTTAAAGACAATATTTTTTATATTTGTTTAATGGCATCTTTTTCCTAAGTATTATGAATAAAGACCAGTATCACCAATACCCATACTAATGCTGATAAAAAACGCTCACTTTAATAAGGAGCCCAACACAGAAACCACCAACCCAAGTTTGCACAAACGTTCCTTAGTGTATTAAAGTTGCGATGTAATGGAAGAAGCGACAGCTCTTTTTTCCAAATTGTGACGTACATCTGAGTAAAATTAATTATCGAAAATATAGGGCGGAAACATCTGACTTCTGATCTGTTGGCATCCATATGACTCATACATGACAGTCAGAGCACAGAAACCATTTAAAATAATATGACATAAAAATTACAGCACCACAAACACTCTCTGTCATGAGGGTGAGGAAACTTCCACCATTATCTAAATGCATGACGACATCAATATGTTTGTAAATTTTAAACAGAAATAGTACATTCTAGAAACATTAATGCTAAGTATATATATATATATATGTATGTATATATATATATATATATATGTATGTATATATATTGTCTTCATACATAGTTTTATTAAGTGTGCTTGCTGAAAGCAGCACACTTATTGTTCTTCTTAAGTATTCTTCTTCTTCTTCTTCTTCTTATTATTCCTGGGAGAGAAATTTTGGCCAGCTCCTGCGCCTAGGCCCTTTGAGACAGAGACACCGTTCCAACTTTAAAACGTCCGGTCAGTATCGGTGTAAGTTGCTCGCGAAGATGACATCACAAGTCCATGTCGTTCGTCCGCCATATTGGATTGAACAGAAAGCGAAACTAAATTTTTCACAGGTCACAAATTTGGTCCGAACTTCACGAAACTGGACGTACATGATCCTTGGACTAAGCCTCACAAAAGTTACTAGAAGGATTTTTGATTTTCGTAAGCGTTTGCCCATCACAGCCAAACGAAATCGGCGGCGTAGTCGCCAAAAAAGGAAGTCGTCCATATCTCAGGAACTCTGTCACATATCGAAACCAAACTTTGTGCATGAACTCGGGACTCCAATGTGAGGATGCACAAGATCTGATTTTTGTTTATTATTTTTTTTCAGGCTAATTGACAAACCCATTTACTTATGTCTATGCAAAAGAGTTTCACCTCACACTTTTAATGTTAATGCATTTAGACAGTAGGTGGCACTGTTGTATTACATTTCACAGAGCTGCCAAGTCAGTGTATATACTGCATTCGTTTTTACTAGGTTTGTCTTAATAAATGCAAGGCCTGAATTTCGTTTTTTAAACTGGGAGGGAATTCCCCGCTTACATGGGTCACATGGGGGGGGGGGGGGGGATCTAAAGATTATGGGGGGGGGGGGGATAACTTTTGATGCATCAGTCTAATTTAATCATCTTCATTTATTAATATCTACAGATTTGTATGCATGAATTGTGCATTTCCAGTTCTCAAAACAGTTAATAACAAAAAAAAAAAAAAACACTTCATACAAAATACATCATGCTCTTCTTCGCTAACCGAACAAACAATTCATTGTCTGTGGCTGTGTTTGTGCACGTGGGAAATATGCTGCGCATAACAATAGAAAACTAGAAAAATGCATTTCTGGAGGAACTGCAAAGTGTGCTTGCTTGAGTGCAGTGCACTAACAATAGCAGGTAGTGGATAAGGGTGCGTTGAAGTTTGCTTGATCTGAGAATTTCAACAATAGTACTTTTTCAAGATTGGGCAAAAAGGTGAAAAGTTATGTTATTTTCAATAGGCTACTATTTTATCACCCAAAACACTCCCACTCTCTGCTGTATATTCATAACCAATTATTTCAAAACCAACAACCAAGCCACATAAACAATGCCATTGGCACTAGTCTACATTGCAGACATGTCTCTTAATGCACATAACTTTTCACCTTTTTGCACAATCTTGAAAAAAGTACTATTGTTGAAATTCTCAGATCAAGCAAACTTCAACGCACCCTTATCCACTACCTGTGATGTGTGTTAGTGAACCGCACCCGAGCAAGCACACTTTGCAGTTCCTCCGGAAAGGCATTTTTCTAGTTTAATTAGTTGCCTAAAGAAAAATCTTTGAAAGATATGTCAGTGCGTTCATAAAAACCCCAAAAAGACCCCCAACACCTAGATCTGTTCTTTCAGAGCAGATTCACTGTTAAACAGTTGAAACAGTCAGCAATAAAAAATAAAATTACAAACAATAGGACAAATACAATAGAAAAAAAGATACAAATTAAATAAATTTATCCTACTAATAATAATAAGCCTACTATACAGAAATTGAATAAAGAAATCAAATGTGAAAATAAAACACTGCATAGTCTTCACTGTATTAATTAAATATACATATCTTTTCAAAGTCAATTTATTCAGTGAAGAGAAGTGAATCATTCTCACGTTTATTTTCCCAACTGTTTATGTTCACTTAAGACATAACTGACTGCGTTTAAGTGAAAACTTGGCAAGACAGACATTTTGACATATTTTTGTGTGTATTTGTCTAAGCGCACACCCAAAGCCCAATGTAGCCTATACTTGTCAGTGTTTCACTCCATCTCAGATCACGCGCATTGAAAGCTGACAGGAGAATCAATACACTTTTAACTCTTTTTTTAGTATCATGCACATCCGGCATATTATTACAGTCACGTTACATGATTTGATTGATTTGGATGTTAGGTAGGAAAGGCGACAGCGCACTGCTTAAAAGGAGAGGTACGGAATGCGGAATCGTCTTTTCATAATCGTTGGAAGCCAAATCAAAACCAAAATTAAAATTCTATTAATCGCACAGCACTAGTCATTCAATCATTTGAGTTCAAAGGGGCCACCTGGTGGTTTGGGGGGCCTACGCAATTACATACATACAACCAGAGGTGGGCACAAATACATCAAAAACTATTTTGTTACAAACTACAAATACTGGCTCATGAAATGTAACAAAATAAAATACAAAATACTGATGTGAAAAATGTATTTAAATAAAATACAAGTAATTAGTATTTTGAAAATACAAAAATACTCCCACAATAATCTTAAGTCTTTTTTTTATTACTGAAAGGTCAATAACACAAATAGTAGCAATAACACAAATTTGAGAAATGACATCATAAATTTAAAATGGCGAAGTAGCAAAATAAAAAAGGGGGGAAAAAACAGACCGAGAATTTGTCACAAAATCAAAATTCCATTTTAATCATAATATATATGATTAATCATATTAATCATAATATGTGTGGGTTTGTTTTACACACGAGACTCTAACTGCCCTGATCGTGTATGCCTTTTCCATAGTAGAATCGCGCTGCGTGCGCAATTATTGAAAAACAATAGGATTGATGTAGCCTGACTTCGTCATACTCATATTCTAGGCAGAATGTGAGTCTGATACTGCTCCATAGGGCAGCTGATAAATTAAACTTTTGCCGAATCCCGTGGGAAGGACGGCAAACACATTTTTCCGATCGACAAATGCCTTGATTGCGGTTCTCTGTTCGTCTTTTAAAATGAATGCGCTGTCGATTTCTTTTATAACAGACGCGATAGCGGAATCTAGACATCTCAATTCTCCTGCTACAGTCGTCTTTGTTGAAAACCAATTCAACCCAAGCGCTCTTTGGTGACGTGGGTGATTACGTAACCGCAGATCATCTGTCCATCATCGATTAAAGCCCGCCCTGGCAATTTGATTGGCTCGGCCTTCTGGGAGCCGAGCATAATTACTCCTCAACGGATCGAGTCCAGACCGAACTTCCCAACCAAAAAATGTTGTGGGCGGGGTTCGGGCTGGCACCCAGGCTAGGATTGGTGATTATTTTATACAAAATCCGACGGAATATCATTTTTTCTCATAATGTAATACATTGAAAAACGTGTAAAACCTGCAGATGGATATTATATTGTGAACGCTTGCTTAGCATGGAGATTTCAGTGGAGTTACAAAAGACACGCTGTTTCAAAATAGGTATGATGTCCTTTTATGAATGACAACACAGTGCATTGATCTCATAAGGCACAATTATTTTCTCTATAATGCCGTTCAGTGTGCAATATGTGTGTGTGTGTGTAGACTATATTTTTCACAAAACACTTTACCTTAAAGGGATAGCAAGTTCACCCAAAAAGGAAAATTCTGTCATCATTTACTTATCCATATGTTGTCCCAAACCTGTATGAGTTTCTTTCTTCTGTTGAAATAAAAAGAAGATATTTTGAAGAATGTTGGTAAGCAGACAGTTGACGGAAGCCATTGACTTCCATAGTAGGAAAAAAAATACTATGGAAGTCAATGGCTAGGCTACTGTCAACTGTTTGATTACAGACATTCTTCAAAATATCTTTTTTTTGTGTTCAGCAGAAGAAGGAAACTCATACAGGTTTGGGACAATAAAAGGGTGACAAAAGTTTTATTTTTGGGTGAACTATCCCTTTAATGCCGTTTTTAAGAGGAGCAGCGCCACTTCTTCTCCTGTGTTCAAAACATAGACTGTAAAAAAATATGGACGTAGTGTCCGTGATGTCACCCGTAGGGGTTCAAAACTCATTCACTTCTTGGAGGGAGCCCAGTCTACAGGGATCACGCGATTTTCGTGCATCTAACCTGGACATTGCCATTGCCAACATCAGACCGAAAATATGGCAAAATCATTTACTATTGTGATAAGCATATATGGTGATTTTTCTTAAGTATTTAAGTATTTGAAATACTCTAAATACACTCCCTCAAAATATTTTGTTACAAACTACATTTTATTTTTTCCACACCTGCAAAATACAAATTACAAAATACACTAAAGTAATTAAATACGTATTTAAAATACATTTAATTGAAATACTGCCCATGTCTGCATACAACATAGGGAGGACCAGCACTGGGTGTGAGTAACAGCTTCCGTACAGCATTTAGATAAAGAACCTACCTGATTGACATGAATTAAAAGCTGCTAATACTGTTCAGAAGTAACAGCTTTCACAAAAAAGCAGTAACACTGTTCCCAGATCACTGTATGATGTCATTCACAGCCACTATTAAAAGAAATGTGAAAACAGAACACCATTCAGGGAGTGTGAACACAAGCTCATTTTCTCTGCTTGGGAGCACAGTAATTTCATGGCTGGTACTTTTAGTATTGAAGACACTATTCAAAATTGCAAAGGAGCAGTGTCTGGATACAAATCAAGAATGTAGAGACAACTGTAATTAGCACTTGAATAAAAAAGGGTGTCAAAAACATTATGCATACACAAAATGAACTCAGGGTGCTCAATTCCATTGAGTTTCTTCATGGCCATTAGGGCTTCACTTATGATAGCTATTGCTCAGTTGCTTTAGAAGGCTGTACTGTAAATATGCCTGGTCCTCAGGCTGCAAACCAACAAGGGCTGCACTGCATGGGGGGGAGAAAACCAAACAGGCTCAGAGGAAAAAACGGGCCTATGGCAACATTTCTGCAAAATAATATTATGATGCTTCTTGCATGTTTCAAAAGACAGGGATAGCTGCAGGTTGGAGGAATGAAAGGAGGCGTACCGAAAGGTGAATTGCTATAAACCTATCCTACACCCTGACAGACAGCTTTTGCGACCAATGATAAAGACCTTTCTCCACGCCCCTACCTTTTGGCATGGTCCAACCTTCTATCACGTCCATTACTCCAACCTGCAGATACCCACACTTGTGTTTCAAAGTGACATGTCCAGTGAGGGGGACAAAAAGTGCATTCAATTCTCTCCAAAACAGATGAATGTGAATGTGATGATGTTTTATTATTGTTGTATACATTACAGCAGTTCAGAAATAAAATGTCCGGTGATTGACAGTAAAAGGTTAATGCTGAAGCAACCATGCCATTTTAGCTTGATTCTACGTCTTTGAACTCTTTTATTGTGACTCATCTTAAGAATTTTACAAGTGAAGTGCTATACACAGGTGAGCTAGTTTACTATGTCAGAAAAGCCATACATATGGAGCATGTGATGCAAACGTCAAAATGTATCATGCAATATGGTAAAAGTGTATTGGTGTCATAACATAAACATAGTATTGTGCAAAGACCTGCGTCAAAAATAAGTGTTTATTTATTGATAATCTGCCCTCATAATCATTTATGTAAGGCCTGCCAAATCGGTCCAACGACAGTTTCTGATAAGCGGGTGAAAGTTTCTGCGCGTTACTGTCTTTTCAGCTTGGCAAAGTTATTTCATTACCTATAATTAACTCTATATTTATACTATAACACTTCGAGTTTCGCACTGGCTGGGTATACGATCTCATAATCATAAGCTCGTAAGTAATTAATAGAGGCCATTGACGACTTCTTTTTAGATAACCGCACCATGCTTGCTCATTTCTAAATGTATATTATGTAGTCCCCATAGATCTGTACACACTTACTGTAGTCTAACTAAGGTAAAATTATATCTAACCAGAGGTCACGACCATTACCATAAAAAACAAGCGGACCAACTTAACTTCTTCTAATGATAACTTTGTATTATCATGCCATGGTTTCCCATGTACACTTTGTTAGAATAATATTAAAATAATTTAGATTGGTCTAACAATGCTCTGTTGCTCTAAACGGAAAACCCATTAATTGCCTCTACAGTCTAAGTATACATTGATAAATGCCAATGTGTTAGACGGAACACTAAAACTTCAGTTGGTGTGCCCCAATGCTCCATAAAACTGAATTTGCATTGACTAGATTTATAGACACAGGGAGTTCACACCTTGTCGAGGAACAGGAGTTAGTTTGGATGAAGGACCCTGGGAAAAAGTGCACACCCAGTAAGCAAAGTATCTCTAAACCCTTATTACCATTTGGTTTACTTCTGTGGAGATGAGACCATTGTACCAGTCGCACTGAGACATTTTAAATGATACCAAACATGACTGTTAATTAACTTGTAGTGACATAGAACATCATTTTTTATATAATCTTTCTAAGTGAACAAAGTGAAGAGAAGGATGTGTAAAGGGAAGGAAGTGGGGGAGAAGGAACAAATGTTAAGGAAGGACAGGAGGTAAGAAGCTTTCCCGCAACTTCACTGTGTGGGCTGTGGAGACAAATGGCAGTATGTGTTTATGTTGTCCATTATCTCAGGAGATCAAAGTATCCGAGGTTCTGTTTATCTTGCATGTGAAATATGAAAAAAGGTTATTTCATTACTGTCACTACTGTTCATTTCAGCTGGAAACTGCAGAGAATTGCATGTTTCTCTGCAGTCCTCCTAATGTTTTAGGAGTTTTGCATAAATGTAGGTAGAGGCTTTTTTTTCAGTGAGCCTATGTTGATACAATCTGTCATACAGACACAATGCTCTCAGTTTACTGTCTTCTAAAGTGTGTGGTCTGATTTTAATGCTAGCTCTTTTTAATGCTCTTTTCAACAAGTGATGCTAACAACATAAAAGTCAGGATATTCCACGATGAACCAGAAAAGGTGTTTCCGTCTCCTTTATAAACATAAAAGGTTATGTTGGTAACCAAACAGTTTTGGAGACCATTGGGTTCTATTGTATGGACAAAAAACATTCTCCGAGATTTTTCAAAATACCTTCAGGTACAAAAAAGACATCAGGGTGATTAATCATGACAGATTTATCCCTTTAAGAATCATCGGACTTCTTACAATATATTTTATGCAGACGGTAAAAACACCAGCACTGACAGGAACTAGAGTACATGTTTGAAAGATTACATCAGGGCTTATTACAGCAGAGTAAATACAAACATTTTTTGCAGGTTACTGAACACAACATGTGAACGCAAAGTGGAACTGGCTTATTGTGTGTTACCCTGCTTATTGCAAATCTACTTCAAAAATATGTAAAACATCCCCAGTACTTTTTTTCTTTCTCCTATCAACGTAAAACCAAATGTCATTCATGACGTTTCAGATGCTGCTCTGAGTAAACAACATTATAGCTGTTTGTCATCAATGAAGCCGCAGTGGACTGATGGATTAACCGTCAGGGCTGCTGGGTGTTTGTGTGCAGGCCATATTTCACACCATTAATTGCCCAGACACCATTTCTCACATCTGCTCTAAAGGTCACAATGTCTGGCTTAGATTGACCATAATCATGCAATTAATCTCCCTATAGGACAAATTTTTGCACAAATTTAAAACTGAAAATGCTATAACAAATTTATTATATTATTATTATTTATATACGGTACATCTTTCATCCACTAGGAATTGCATGGTTAGAGAATGAAACATAACTTTCTTGTTCGCTGCTCAGGGTTACATTTTTGACCAAACTATGATGTTTTTTTATATGGTTTTACTGTATTTAAAACGCTAAGTCTTCAATATACTGTAAAATTGTAAATTAATTGTGAAATTATTTGCTTTGTGTAATGTCCATATCCAGGGCAATTTCATGGAAATGTGGAAATGTACTTGCTCTCTGTTCTTCCGGCCCTTCTCAGGAATTTTTTTTTTTTTTATTGTAACCTAATGTGACATTTTTTCCAAGCCTCTCTCTGTGCTTTATTCACTGCTCCATCTCTAACTGTCTGCCCCATAAAAATTGTATAAGAAATAATTCTGCTAGTAGCCAAAAAATGGGGCATGGAAGGTTATACTGTAGCAGCACACAGTACAGGTCAAGGTAATCAAATCACAAAATAAAACATACCCCTGCATCTAATATTCATCCCTCAACATTAAGTTGTTTTTTTTTTTTCTCAAATCACTTACCGTATTTCTTACTAATTTGTAGGTTCATGATAATCTTGTGACCAAGATTGTGACCAATTTTATTGCTGTGATATATTTCTGAGTGAAATGGCTATTGAACCACAAAAAATGTAGAACAAGACTTGCTGTAGTGCTGTATCCAATTTTTTCCTAGGCCTTCCTATGGCCGTCTGCCGGAAGTTAGTTATTTTAGTCAATAAAGTTTTAAATATGGATATTTTTCTTACACAAACGCATCGCTTCACTTCAGAAGGCCTTTATTAACCCCCCAGAGCCGTATGGATTACTTTTATCATGGATGAATGCACAACAGAAACGGCCATTCACTGCCATTATAAAGCTTGGAAGAGACAGGGCATTTTTTTATTTAACTGATTGTATTCGTCTGAAACAATAATGTCATACACCTATGGCTTGAGGGTGACTAAATCATGGGGTAATTTTCATTTTTGGGTGAACTAACCTGTTAACTACAGGCATACATGTCTCAAAGACGTCAAGTGGGCATTTCACAGGAAGAAGTTATGACATTTTTGATGAAAGACTACAGTCTTATAAATGCATGCATTTGCATCACAATGCATTAAGAAACATGCATTAAGAGAATAAAAGGGTCAATTTTGATAAAGGTATAAATATTATTTGTTCTGAACACATTTTTGGTTTATGCATGTACAGTAAATTCTGCTTTCCTTCAGACAGTGAAGATATAGCACTACCATTTAGCAGAGTAACATTTAGTTAGCGTAAAGAGATATAGGCCTACCCTCACAAAAAATTCTAAATGCCTAAGTAATTAATCCAGGTGCCATTAATTAATCATCTCACTGTCAACACTAACAGCACTTTTGTTCTTTCTGTATTTATCAGCAACAAATTTCACTCTATTTTCCATCTTCACATTTCAAAGTTAAGCAGTGTTGGGATTTTACCCATTTACAATAGACATTTGATATGCTTAGAAGAAAAGGGAATTTCATGAAAAGTTAAGACATATCCAAACTAGCCTTCAGGTGATAGACATAAAAGGATGTCTTTTCCGAGATGAAGTCTGATCCTGGCGTTTTTGTAACCCTTTTGAAACCCTTCAGAAACATTTCTTAAAGAACTATTTGCTCATCAAATGAAACCTGACGTGATAGGCCAATATTAAATATGCTGTATTTTCTACACAGATTCATTCTGATCTTTAAAGCAGCACTCAGTAGCTTCGGGATTTCTTCGCTGTATTCTCGCTTTTTGCTCGCAGGTTTCTCTCTAGAGCTCCCCCCACAGCTTCGGAATAGATATTTGACAACACTGTTGTAAAAACTCTTTGGTGATTCTCAGACACCAGAGGCTAGTAGATCAACGACATCAAAGCAGATGGGACATTCTTTAAAACGTCTTCTTCATTCGGGTTCGGACAGCGTGAGGGAGCGCAATAATTACAGTATTTTAGCAGATTTCTTTTGGCCGTAAAGCAATTGTTTACATCGCGAGACCTGATATCACGCGATACCTCCTGCCGCGGTGGCCGGCGGCCCGCCGTCTCAAATTTGCAAGTGCGAATTTTCCGCTCACGGGCACCAGGGGGGTGCGAAACGACCACCATTCAACCCGAAATAAGTAATATAACCATTCCAATGACTCCGAAGCTGTTCAGTTAAGGTAAAAAAGTTACTTAGTTCACCTTTAAGGAATAGTTCAGCCAACAATACAAATTTTGTAATAATTTTCTCATTACGCTGTTATTGTAATCCTTACCATATCATTCCAAAAAGCTGAAATGACTTTCTTCTGTGGAACACAAAAGGAGATGTTTAGCTGGATGTCCAAACTGCTCTCTTTTCTATATGGAACTAGATGAAGACCACAAGGGTATCAAGTTCCAAAAGGGATACATATCTACTATATTCCAAGTCTTCTGAAGTCTGTGATAGCTCTGTGTGAGGCACAGATAAATTCTTTTTTTATATAATATAATATAAATTAAATAATAGGACGCTTAAGTGAACTTACAAGTACACTTTCATGACTATATTTCTTAACACTTAAGTACAATTTTAAAAAGTGCACTTGTCAAAACTGAAATGAATTTAGTATATTTATTTTACATTCAGCAGTAAACTTGAACCATAATTCAAAGACAAAAAAGCAATAATGAAATTACATATAAAGATGTACTTAAGTCTTACTTAAGTGGGTCAAAAACACGTGAATTGTGTTTAATATGAATTTAAACTAATACATACTAAGTGTCTAAGTGTTTGCACTAAAATATATTCTTGTAAAGTTTATTACTTCCATAAGAAGAACTATATGTTGAAGTGCTCTTCTTCACAAGGGACGGAAAAGATAAGCATAGACATTATATAAAATAACTGTAAGAAAGAAAGTCATACAGATTTTGAAAAACATGATGATTTTGTTTTTCGGTGAACTACTGGTTGTAATTGTTGGGGTTGAGGGGTGATTTAATGATACAGGAGATTGAGAAGGATCCATTTGCAGCTTTATTGAAGGAACGTCAAACAGGCAAGGGTCAGAGAACAGCAAACAGGGAAATCAGAGGTCAACACAGAGAGAGTAGTCAGGTAACAGGCAGAAGATCGGGGCAGGCAGCAAGAGACAATAATCCAAAGGCAATCCAAGTCAAGACAGGCAGCAAGCAGGCAGAAGTGAGATAACAGTCCGAGGTCGGCAACTAGATCAGTAGAATAGGGTAAACGCTCAGAAATTACAGGCCGTGGCAATGCAATACTTCGCACTGATCTTCTATTTGAGTGTGGTTTAAATAGAGAGTCTGAATGAGGTGCAGGTGTGTTCGCAATCAGTCCCAGGTATGAAGCATTATGGGGATTGGAGTTCCCGAGAGAACTAGTATTCCGGTGAAGGCTCCCTCTGGTGGTGGAGAGGAGGCGGTGCGGGAGCCCGCTCTGTAACAGAGCCCCCCCCCCTGCGAGCAGCTCCTGAGGCGAGAAGGCAGACAACGCTGGGGTCTTCCACGGGGTCTAGGGGCCGGTTTTCCCGGGTATGTTTGATGAAACTCTTCAGTGAGTGATGGGTCCAGGATATCTCCGGCATTGACCCAAGATTGTTCCTCCGGACCGTACCCCTCCCAGTCCACCAGGTATTGGAGGACGTTACCCCGGCGTCTGGAGTCCAGCACTTCGTGCACCCGATACTCCTCCTCGCCGTCAATCAGGATGGATGAGGGGTCTGGAGCTGCAGCTCCCACTTCCGACGCTCCTCTTGGCCCACCGGCAGGTTTCAACAGAGATACATGGAATGTGGGAGAGATGCGGTAGTCAGCAGGCAAACCCAAACGAAAAGATACAGGAGAAACTTGTTTTAATATCTGAAATGGTCCAACATACCTGGGGCTGAGTTTGCGGCAGGGAAGTCAAAGTCTCAGATCTCTTGTGGAGAGCCACACCCACTGACCAGCGCTGTACTTCGGAGCAGGGCGCCGATGACGATTGGCCTGTTGTTCTTGTCGTCTGACTGCATGAAGGAGATGTATATGAGCCTGATCCCAGATCGCCTCGCTCTTGCGTAGCCACTCTGTGACAGATGGTAGTTCCGTTGGTTCCCCTGACCAAGGGAACAATGGTGGTTGAAAGCCCAAGACGCATTTAAAAGGAGTAATACCTGTGGCAGGTTTGATCAGTGAATTTTGTGTGTATTCGGCCCAGAATAGATACCGGCTCCACTCGGCTTGTTCCTTCTGGCAGTAGGATCTTAGGAAACCTGTGACATCCTGGTTCAGACGTTCTGTCTGTCCGTTGGATTGTGGATGGTACCCTGAGGTCAAACTGATGTTGATATTCAGATTTTTGAAGAATGCAGTCCAAACTCTGGATGTGAACTGAGGACCCCGGTCGGAAACAATATCCTCAGGTAAACCATACAAGCGGAACACTTAGTTGCACAGAATTTCAGCTGTTTCTAGAGCAGTGGGGAGTTTGGGTAAAGGTATGAGACGGCATGCTTTGGAGAATCGGTCGACAATGGTGAGTATGGTGGTGTGTCCTTGCGATTTAGGTAGATCTGTGATGAAGTCAATTGCAATATGGGACCAGGGGGGGCGAGGTGTGGGAAGTGGTGTTAACAGCCCAGCAGGTAATTGTCTGGGTGATTTGGACGTATTGCAGCTGACACAGTTCTTTACATGTATAGTGGTGTCGACCCGTAGCGTCGGCCACCAGAAGCGATTCTGCAAGAGATGAATGGTAGCCGTGATTCCTGGATGCCCTGAACTGGGATTGGAGTGCACATGATCAAGGAGCCGGAAGCGGAGACTTTCTGGAACAAACAGTAAATTATCCGGACATTCAGAAGGGGGTCTCACCTGACTGTTCGCTTGTTGAATCTCCGTGACCAAATCCCACTGTACTGGAGCTACCAGTAGATTTGTCTGAATTATGTTCTCTGGAGTGTGGTTCTGAATTGTGCCTTCTGTTTGACGTGATAGAGCATCTGCTTTGATATTCTTGGTTCCTGGTCGATATGTGACGGTGAATTGAAATCTAGTAAAGAATAGTGCCCATCTGGCTTGTCGTGGATTTAGGCGTTTAGCTGACCGTAGATACTCCAGGTTCTTATGATCGGTTAGGATGACAAAGGATTGGTTTGCTCCTTCCAGCCAGTGTCGCCATTCTTCCAGTGCCAATTTCATTGCGAGCAATTCTCTGTTCCCCACGTCGTAATTTTGTTCAGCTGGCGTAAGTTTGCGGGAGAAGAAGGCGCATGGATAAATTTTTTCTGGGTTACCCTGTCACTGTGATAGTCAAGTCAAGTCAAGTCATCTTCATTTATATAGCGCTTTTAACAATGTAGATTGTTTCAAAGCAGCTTTACAGAGATAAGCGTATAATTTAAGGTAACAGAGATTGTTTTGGCTTTATAGCAGAGTTAAGTTATTTTCCATCTAAAGTTAGTTTTGATTGATTTGCTTCCGTCGCAACGATCATTTGTTATTAAATTAGGAGCCGCTAAGACGACACCATTCCCTCTACACAGACTCTAAACGCGAACCTGTGAGAAACGCTGATGGCATTCACATGCGCATTTAGAATGGGTTCTATAGTTATGTGTGTTTGAATATACGCAGGTTTGGAATTCCCTACAAGCCAAGCCTAAACAAAGTACTTGTCTTTCCTTATAAATTTTGATAAAGAATTTTATTTTATTTTGTTGCTTTGGGGTAGGAACGCGAAACGAATTTTCCCGACAACGCCTTATCTGTATAGTGGTAGAGGGATCCTCCATAGGGAGAGACTAGTTGGCACTTCAGCACTGCGTTGTCATCGGTCCAGGCGTGATAGTACAGCCCCGACTCCTGTGTTAGAAGTGTCTACCTCCACAATGAATTGGCGTTCAGGGTCTGGATGATGGAGGATGGGTGCAGATGTAAATCGGGATTTGAGTTCCTTGAAAGCCTGTTCTGCCGCCTCTGACCACTTTAATCTAGTCGAATGACGTTTGGTCATTGCGGTTAAAGGAGCCGCGATGATGCTGAAATTTCTAATGAACCTTCTGTAGAAGTTGGCGAACCCCAGGAAACGTTGTAATTCTTTGAGGGTTTGAGGTAGCGGCCAGTCCAGAACTCCTTTTACCTTTCTTTCGTCCATAGCGACCCCTTCCTGACCGATAATGTAACCCAAGAAGGACGTTCTTGTCTGATGAAATTCACATTTCTCAACTTTGGCGTAGAGTTGATGTTGTATGAGTCGTTCAAGGACCAGCCTGACCTGCTGAATGTGTTCCTCTATGGAATTGGAATAAATTAGAATGTCGTCAATGTAAACGATCACCCATTTGTCCAGCATGTCTCGGAAGACGTCGTTCATAAAGGATTGAAACACGGATGGACTGTTGGATAAACCGAAAGGCATGACCAGATATTCGTAGTGCCCACTAGTGGTGGAAAACTCTGTCTTCCACTCGTCCCCCTCATGAATACGGATCAGATTATAGGCGTTGCGTAAGTCCAGTTTAGTGAAATTCTGGGCTTTGCGAAGTTGTTCGAGTGCCGCGGGCACGAGTGGTAGGGGGTAGCGGAACTTGACTGTGATATCATTTAATGCCCGGTAGTCAATGCAGGGTCGTAGACCACCGTCCTTCTTCTTGACAAAGAAAAACCCAGCGGCAGCAGGGGAAGTTGAGGGTCTGATGAAACCTTTGGATAATTCCTCATGGATGTAGTTTTTCATGGCTTCGGATTCAGTTTGGGATAGAGGAAATATCCGTCCACGAGACGGAGAAGCACCCGGAAAGAGGGCTATGGCACAGTCAGTAGGGCGATGTTCAGGGAGCTGGGATGCCTTCTTCTTGCTAAAGGCTTCGAGGAGGTCTGTGTATACAGCAGGTATGTTAGGTTCTTTGTTAGCTGAGGATTCAGGCTCTGTGTTTTGCAAAGGAATGTGATTCACCCTAGGTAGTCGGTGAGTTGGGCTGCTGGGATTCGAGGGCTCACTTTTCGTCTCTTGAAGCGATATGCGAGTCACAGGAGTCAGGCAGCGGTTCTGGCATGAAGCATCCCAATGTATGATTTGACCCTCCTTCCAGGAAATATGTGGGTTATGAGCGTGTAACCAGGGATGCCCCAATATGATGGGATGATGGGGTGATTGAATGACATAAAAACTGATGATCTCTGTGTGCAATGTGCCAACGTGAAGTTTAATCTCTTCGGTGGTGTCCTGAATCCTTCCCTCTCCGAGGGGTCGGCCGTCTAACGCCTCCACTGCCAAGGAGGAAAGACAAGGCGTTAGATTGAGTCTGTATTGTTCAGCAAAAGTACGGGACATAAAGTTTCCAGCAGCCCCGGAGTCAATGAGAGCTATGGTTCTAAAAATCTTTCCTCTTATCGTGATAATTACTGGCAATTGGAAACTGGATGGATTCATAGAAATTTTAATGCGTGGACTCACCGCACGGGAACTGGCAGAAGGACGGGCATGCAAATTTCATGTGTCCTGATTGACCACAATAAAAGCACAATCGGTGTTGTATGCGGCGCTCTCTCTCCTCTGGAGTGATGTGAGTAAAACCAATCTGCATGGGTTCATGTTGAGTGGGTGTTTCATGATGATATAGCTGCAAGAGTCGAACTGATCGTTGTGAGCGAATTAGATTATCCACTTGGATGGCTAGATCAATGTATTCTGTCAGAGTTCTCCCTTTCATCACGGCAGGCTAGTTCGGACTGGAGTTCCATGGTGAGACCTTTGCGAAAGAGAGTTTTCAGAGTGCTCTCGACCCAGTCAGTTTGTGCTGCGAGTGTGCGGAAAGTTAGAGCATATTCGGCTGCAGTTTTATTCCCTTGAGTGAGAGATAGTAGTTGTTCCCCGGCGTCTCCTCTCTCAGTAGAATGTTCGAAAACATGGCGGAATTGTTGCAAAAATTCACTAAACGAAGCGAAGGAAGACCCATCAGTTCTCCAAACAGCTGTAGCCCATTCTAGCGCTCGCCCCGTGAGCAGTGAACAAACAAACGCAATCCGGCTTGCGTTGGTGGTGTATAATGACGGTTGCTGCTCCACAAAGAGAGTACATTGAAGCAGAAATCCCTTGCATTTCGTGGGGTTTCCATCGAACTTCTCGGGGAAAGCCAGCCGTGGATTTACTGAGGAAGTGGCAGCCGGTGGAGGATTTTCTGGGGAAGAACTGGCAGGTGCAACAGGAGGATTTGTGATCGCAGTTCGTAGTTCTTGCAGACCCTGAACCAGTTTCTCGGTGAGTGAAGTCAAATGACTAAGTTGATGGTGATGTAGATCCAGACGAGATGCTTGAGAGGTAAGTTCAGTGGATCCTGCAGAACAGCTGCTGGATCAGTTGATGGCGAAGTATTCTGTAATGATACAGGAGATTGAGAAGGATCCATTTGCAGCTTTATTGAAGGAACGTCAAACAGGCAAGGGTCAGAGAACAGCAAACAGGGAAATCAGAGGTCAACACAGAGAGAGTAGTCAGGTAACAGGCAGAAGATCGGGGCAGGCAGCAAGAGACAATAATCCAAAGGCAATCCAAGTCAAGACAGGCAGCAAGCAGGCAGAAGTGAGATAACAGTCCGAGGTCAGCAACTAGATCAGTAAAATAGGGTAAACGCTCAGAAATTACAGGCCGTGGCAATGCAATACTTTGCACTGATCTTCTATTTGAGTGTGGTTTAAATAGAGAGTCTGAATGAGGTGCAGGTGTGTGCGCAATCAGTCCCAGGTATGAAGCATTATGGGGATTGGAGTTCCCGAGAGAACTAGTATTCCGGTGAAGGCTCCCTCTGGTGGTGGAGAGGAGGCGGTGCGGGAGCCCGCTCTGTAACAGGTGAGGTGAGGACTTAGATGCAGGAAACAATGGGCTTTTTATTTAACAAAAAAACAAAACAAAAAATGACCAGCAGCAGGACTTGAACAGGCAAGGCACACTGGCAATACATGATGGGAAACATTAGACAACAAACTAACCCAAGACTGAAAACACAAGGAGAATAAATAGGGCCGCAAACAAAGCAGGTAACGAGGGAGGACAGGTGGGGCAAATCAACCAATAATCATATAACAAGAAGGGTGGGGTTAGACAATATATATGAGAGCACATGGCACAAAGAAACAAACATGACAAGCCATGTGCTCACACCAAACAAAACAATAACTAGAGCTCATGGCCAGTAAACACAATCACAAGCTATGTGCTAAAACAAAACAAGACAAAAACTTGCAGCTAATGAGAACACTCATAAGCTGATAAAACAAAACACAAGAGCGCCTGGACAATTAAAACAAACCAGGCGCTCACAAAACACACAAGACAGGAGCTTGTGGTGAGTGAACGAATACACAACACATGCGCTCACATGAGAGACGAAACATGGAGCATGAGTGTCTGAACCCCAACACAGAAATTAAGCCAAACTAGACATGAGTGCTGGGATCCAAACACCACGCTCCAAACAAGACACAAGGCACGCAGACAAGAGAGCGCACACTCAAAACCGCATGCTCACACAAAGACAAGACAATACATGAGTGTCAGTGTTCTGTCACAAAACCAAAAATTTAACAGAGGCTTCTATCCCACTGTAACAAAAGTCAAAACTGCATTAGACTTTGCCTGCATCCCTATGGGTTAGAATAAAAACATTTAAATAAACATAATCTAATTTGTTTAGCAGTAATCAGAATCACAGGGAAATACATTGGAAAGCTTATGAAACTGATTTTCAGATATTGTAGTTGCTTTTACAACTGACCAAAATGTATCATTAATATTATTGATGGATCAGTTTTTTTCCTTTAGTGTCTAGAAAAGGGCAGTTTGTATAGCAGATTAAGAATGTTGTCACCCAAGCCCTTGTTGTCAGCAGCAGTTTTGAGGTGTTCAGCAAGCTTGCAATGACGCAGACAGAAATAGAGCGAGAGAGAAAGCGCTGGCAGCTTGGCAGTGTAATCAATGCTGTCTTAGAGACCAGCTATCCCACAACTCCCTATGTGTTGCAAACAAATCACAATGCCTTCACACTACAAAACAATAATCCCTGAGAATAAAGAACACTTCCTCTGATGTCAGAGACAGAAGAATATCATAATGACATCATTGTTAAACCCATGTAAAAACTCATTTGACTGTTCTGTCTGTCTCAAAGGGTATTTGTCACATAACTACCAAAAGTAGATGGTGAAATTAAATGCACTACAAAATGCAACCAAAAATTACCCTAAAGTCCAGCTGTATTGAATTACTATATTGGAGACCTTTGCCTCCTCAGCTTTCATGTCCCAGGAGATGCATATTTAGATATAATTAATATAACCAATTATTGAGAAGTAAACCGGAATAGGAAGAGGTGTAAAACACTATTTTTATGTAAGCATACACTAAAAATAATAATTTTAGAGACAGAGGAAGTTATTACATCACAATAAAAGATTGTTAAGGCTATTTTTATGAGCACAATAAGACAGTGTAAAAATGGTCCATTTTGATCATGTTGCCTTTTTTTTCCATGTTAATTTTAAATGTGTGTGTGTGAGTGTGAGTGAGAACCCAAAGCTACACGTTTAACAAAGCCCTAAGTAAAACATAATTTCATTCAATACTAATGGAGTCCAACCGCAAACCTCTCACAGATGCTGCACTCAAATAGAAAGTCTTCAGTTCATTATCATAATGTATAATGCTAAATGCAATGAACCATTGCAAAACACAACATCAGAGAGAGAGAGAGAGAGAGAGAGAGAGAGAGAGAGAGAGAGAAGAGAGAGAAAGAGAGAGAGAGAGATTTTGATTTTTAACAAAACTTTTATTACAATACAGTATACAAGACATTACCTAGTATTTACCATAGACTTCTACACCAAAGTATATATGAACAAAAAAAATAAAAAATAAAAAAAATAAATAAATAAAAACTCACAGCACAAAAATCAATTCACCCTCAAAAACAGAGCACAGAGCCTCCTTGTAGCACCAAATACATTCAAATGTAACAAAATCATCAATAGACTTATAATATAAAAAATCTACCATAACTCTTGACTTTACCAAGTTAGAAAACAAGGCAACCATATTCTGATTTAGATTCTGTTCTATTTTCTTTTTCCTACTTAAATAAATGGCCAGTTTTGCTTGGCCTAGAACAAAATTCAGAAGCTGACAGACAACACTTTTTTTCCTCACATACTTGTACCCCAAAATAAACGTCTCCAGAGAAAAGGTCTCACTGCACCTCATAAAAACATCGCTTACAACTTCAAACAAAGGTTGTAGTCTACAACAATTCATGAACACATGAAAAATGGTTTCTCTAGTAGAGCAAAAAGGACATCCAGAGTCAACCTCAGGGTTTAAAACTGAAACAAAAGCGTTAACCGCAACAGCGCCATGAATGATCTTCCATTGTAAATCACCTGTTCTCTTGGTCAACGGTGGTTTATACAAAGACCTCCACTCAGGCTTTACGCCTTCATCCAGTTTAAAAACAGCACGCCAGGGAGTATCAACTCTTGCACTTAAGACATTTTTGCTAAACACCAAAACACAAGACCTGTACAAAGATTTACCAGCACTTAAAAAAAAGTCTTTACACAGAGATGCAGAATTTTTAAAAAAAGGGGAAGTGATCCCTTCAACATTTATGGACAAAGATAAACAAGGAAAAGAGTCTTTGGGATTTGCAACACAAGAGCCTTCACAATATTCGGTTAACAATTCCATTTCAGTTGTTTCAAGAGCAGCTTTCCATTTCATGAGCAACTGGGTAACCAGACGAATAGACCTGATTCCCAAGTGTTGAGCTAGAGCTACTTCATCCTTGAAGTCTGGTCCTACAATGTTCAGTAGCTGACTCAGAGTGATAACGTCATGTCCCACCAGCACCCTATTGAGTCCAGGAAAAAAGGAACTGTCCGTTAAATCCAACCGAGCGCCATAGATTAACGGCTCCTCCAGTAACCAGAAAAGAGAAGGTGAGTTTTCTGAACGTTGAACAACAAAGAGTCTCCAAACTTTAAAAGTATTCCTATAAAAAATTGGCAACTTAGAAATGTCCAGTTTTAGGGGATTCATCAGGAAAAGTGCTTTGTCCAGTCCCAAACCTGCAAAACTCCGTAGAATCAGGCATGAAACAGCGCGCCAGTTACAGTCTGAAGGTCCATCCAGCAATCTTTGCACAAACTGCAACCGAAAGGCTGCAATTCTGCTCTGAAGATGCATTAGCCCTTGGCCACCCTCCTCCTTAGGCAAAAACAAAACATTTTGTGAAACCCAATGTAACCTATCCCAAAAAAAGTTCACCATGAGAGTCTGAATTTTTAAAAGTAATTGCAAAGGAGGATCTACACAGGCAAACCTATGCCATAAGGAAGACGCCACCAAGTTGTTAACAATTAAAATGCGTCCTCTATATGACAATTTTGGAGACAGATACTTCCACTTGTCTAGGCGTCCTTTGACTTTTTCGATTAAACCTTCCCAGTTTTTCTGTACTACTGTCTCCTCACCCAGAAAAACCCCCAAATATCGAAATCCTTCTTTCCCCCACTGTAAACCAGAAGGGAGTTGTGGTTTTCCACTTTCCCAGCTTCCTATCAGAAGGGCTTCACTCTTATTCCAATTTACATTAGCAGAAGACAATATTTTAAAATCTCCAAGCAATTCAAATAAAACCTGCACATCACTTTGTTTACTAATCATAACTACTAAATCATCAGCATACGCTGATAATGAAAAGTTGCAATTACACGTTGGCAAAGAAATGCCTTCAAGTTTCAACCTAATTTGCTGTAATAAAGGCTCTATGGCCAAAGAATAGAGCATACCAGAAAGGGAACACCCCTGTCTAATACCTCTGCAGGCTTTAAAGGGAGCACACAAACCACCGTTAACCTTGAGAATGCTCTGAACGTCACTATAGAGAACTTTCACATGATCTATAAATGTTTTGCAAAAACCAAAGGCTTCCAGAACTCTCCATAAATAAGTGTGCTCAACGCGATCAAAGGCTTTCTCTTGATCTAATGATATTAAGCCATAATCTAAATTTAGCCTCTTAGAGACATCAAGAAGATCACGAATCAGAAAAACATTATCAAAAATTGACCTCCCGGGGACGCAGTATGTCTGGTCAGGATGAATTACCTGGTCCATTACCTCTGCCAATCGATTAGCTAAGACCTTAGAAAGCAGCTTGTAGTCGCCGCACAGGAGGGAGACCGGCCGCCAACACCTGATGTCCGTCAGATCACCCTTCTTGGGTAGGAGAGTCAGAACCGCTCTGCGGCAGCTCAACGGCAGAAGCCCTCCGGCTAAACTGTCATTCAGCACCTCTAGCAAGTCCTCTCCAATCTCTGACCAAAGGGACTTATAAAAGTCAACAGGCAAACCATCAATCCCTGGTGCTTTTCCCAACGCCATGCCTTGGAGGGCTTTAACCAGTTCCCCCATGGTCACAGCACCTGAGATCTTTGCGTTGACTTCCTCCGCCACTTGAGGAAGATTTTCAAAAAAATCACTGTCACACCTATAATCTGGACCCAGTTCATTTTTATATAAAGACTCGTAAAAATTGACTGCTCTCTTACGGATGTCCTTAGGGTCAGTCAGCAATGCTCCAGATTCAGACCGTAAGGCATGAATAACTCTGTTCTGCCCATTTTTCCTTTCCAAGCTAAAGAAAAACCTTGATGGTGCATCCATTTCATTTATGCTTAGAAACCGTGACCTGACCAGAGCACCCTGCGTTTTAACCCCTAAAAGGTCAGATAACTGAGTCTTCTTACTTTTTATAAGAGACTCCACCTCAGGCAAGTGAGCCAATTCTTGCAATTTTAAAATATCAGTCTCTAAGGAGCTCAAACTCAGGGTTACCTCTCTAGTGACGTTCTGAGAGTATTGTTGACATAGTTGCTTTATCTGGACTTTCCCAAAGTCCCACCATTGCTGCAGTGTTCTAAAAGAATTCTTTGTAGTTTTAAACATACTCCAAAAATATTTAAAACTTTCCCTAAAACACTTGTCGTCCAATAAAGTGGTATTTAAGTGCCAATAGGCACTCTTTGGCTTGATGGAATTTAAACAGATACCACACTGCACCATACTATGATCCGAAAGACCTGATGGAATAATAGAACAGCTCTCAACAATACTGCCATGATGTTTAAAAACATAAAACTTATCCAGTCTTGCTAAAGAAAATGTATTACCACGAACATGAGACCAAGTGTATTGCCTTTTTTCTCCATTAAGCTGCCTCCAAATATCAATTAATTCATGTGTTTTTTTTAACTGAACAAGACGCTGACGTGAGGGTACATGAGGTTCCACATGATTTCTGTCCAAATTAGACTCTGTACAATTAAAATCACCACCCAAAATTAAATACTCATCAACAGCAACATTTTGTAAGACAGAAGACAAAGTACTTAAAAAAAGCATTCTCTCAACAGCTGAAGTCGGTATATACACACAAATAAAAACAAAGACAACATTTTCAAAAGAGGCTCTTACTTTTAAAAGTCTACCTTTAATAACCTCTTCAACCTGATAAGAGTGTGGGCTGAAACCCTTAGCGAAGAGAACAGCGACTCCACCACTAATTGTGGTATTGTGACTTAGAACAGCAACCCCACTCCATTCCACTGCCCAATCAGCAGCATTATTAAAATCAGTATGTGTCTCTTGTAACAGCATAACATCAATTTTTTTCTGATTAACTACTTCAAATAATGCTGCTCTTTTATACATATCTCTGGCACCATTCAGATTCAGAGTAGCAACATTAGCGTGACACATACTTAAAGAAAAGAAAAAAAAGAAAAACAATGCCCACAGAAAAGACCCACCAAAAGTCATGGAATTAGGTTTCCCCCCTATCCTCATTACTACACTCAGCGTTAAGTTTCCTCACTATTTTTTTTAACCTGTAGACCTCTTTATTTGTAAAGGATCCCTCCATCATAAAAGCCTTAGTATTCTCAACAAACTGCTCTGTATTAGGAAAAAAATCATTAATGCACACACCCCTCTTATTCTTAGTAGCTCTAAGAAACAGTTTAATATCATCAACCTCATAATGACCAGAAAAATCACTCTGAGAAAGACAAACACTTGAATCAGATGATGCACTATCACTTTCCGTGTCATCATACAACTCACTTGCATCTGATTTTTTCGCGTGTCTATCAATCCCAGTTCTACCAGGCTTCCTCCTCTTTAACGGGACTTTAAAATCTGCCTGCACCGTTTCCATTGGAATGACGTCACCTATGTTCTCCACAGTAGGCTGCAGCTCAACATCGAGAGCATCGTTTAAATGCTTCTCCGTCTCAATAACAGCTCCCCCCGCCTGAACATTAGACACAACTAATGTAACACCAGAAACTGTACTTTCAAGCGCAGATTCTTCAGTTACAGCGATCACAGGAACAACATCACTTGTAGCCTCTGAGACGTGTAACCCTGTCCCTGACCCACCCGGAGCCTCGTCAACCGGCCCTGCTTCAGCACTAACAACAACATCACTTCTGACGTCACCACCACCTGACACATTGTTTGAATTTTTCCCGGGACAAGCACGAATTAAATGACCAGTTTGGCCACAACTAAAACATTTCATGTTTCCCGATGTCACGTAAATGATGTAATCATAATCATCCGCCCGAAAGTGCAAAGACAGATCCATATCAGCATCATCATTCACTACCATGTAGACGAACCGCCTAAATGAAACAACATGCTTCAATAAAGGCGAACCACCACCGATAGGGATCTTTTTAATGGGGGAGACAAGTTTTCCATACCGAGACAAAGCCTTAGCTAGTATCTCATCACTTAAAAACGGCGGTACATTAGATAGCGTGACTTTCTTTGAAGGTGTAGAAAGCGGAAGTACAGGGTTAAACAGATCGTCAACAACGATTCCTGCCTCAACTAATTCATTGGCTTTTTCGACAGTACTGAGAAATACCACAGTGGCATTATTCATCCTAGAGGCAGACATTATGTTTTCATGCCCAACTACCTCTCCCACTGCAAGACAGCACTTTTCCACACTAACCGCGGACGCCACTTTCACGCCGTGACGCCGGGTTAATGAACCCAAACAACACCGTGAGTGTGGGGCCGTCATGCTCCCGGTAAGGTGGCACGCGGCCCAAAACAACTACAACAAACCCCCCAAACCGCACAAAAACAACAAACAAAAAGAAAGACCAGAAAAAAGCCAGAAAGAAAGAAAATTAAATTCACTCACACTCACAGAGTCCAAACACACTCGGCCCGTACTCAGCACTCACACCCGCAGCACTCTCACAGCAAACTCCACCCACTCACTCACAGCATCCGCTCAGAGAGAGACAGAGAGAGAGAGAGAGAGAGAGAGAGAGAGAGAGAGAGAGAGAGAGAGAATGGGAAAAAGTTTGAGGTTACGCATGTAACCATGGTTCCCTGAAATGGGGAACAAAATGATGTGTCCCCTAGAGGGTGGGGAATGTCTCCGGCATAACCGGTATCTGAAGCATGAGTCTAAACACGACAATGAACTTGACATTGGAATGGGTAATGGATTACCAACACCGCCATGCTTAAGGGATGAGTTTAAGCCCTACTGGCTGAGCTAAGTCAAAGGACTCAAAGGAGTCATCATCCCTAAGGTGCACACCAGCAATGTGATCATAGACCGATCATAGCTTCTCAAGAATGGAGGCCTCAACAGGATGACTCTAAAGCCTAACTACATTCATATTCAGGCCATTGTCCAAGGAGGCTCACAGTGAGCCTAAAAATCAGAACTTCTTTTCAGACAGCCCTGAAGATTGGATGCCTCAATCAAGTGGCCTAGCAACGCTCTAACCCAAGGGCAGTAGCAATAAAACTCATATTAAGTAACAAACTCAGTTTAACTAGCCCGCGAAGCTCCGCAGAGTGGAGGCCTCAATACAACTACTCTCATAATGAGAGGAGGCCTAGCAACACTCCACACAAAGGGCAGTAGCCAAGGAGGCTCCCAGAGAGCCTGACAACCTAGCATACTGCGCTACTGCCTAGCTGAGCTCTATGAGTGAAGGCCTCAGGATGACGACTCTCTAAACCGAGAGGGGGCTAACGATGGCTAACGACCTCATGCTCAGGATATCTTGCAAGGAAGCTCATAGAAAGCCTACAACTCGCAATTGCTATTGTAGCAGAGCTCTGCGGAGTGGAGGCCTCAATAAGATAACTCTCTAGTGAGAAGAGGCCTAATAATGCTCGCAGTAGCAAAGGAGGCTCACAGAGAGTCTAACGACTTAGCAAACTGCATAGTCGAGCTCTAAGACCGGAGGCCTCAACATTACGACTCTCTAAATTGAGAGTAGACCTAACTACACGCTCAGGACATCTTGCAAGGTGGCTCACAAAGAGCCTACAACTTAATTAGTAGGGCTGGACCCGAATATTCGAATATTCGTTCGGTGGGTTGGTATTCGATTTGAAAATTTGACATTCGAATATTCGTGTTGTTGTTTTTTTCACACCTGGGATCCCCCGCGAAACGGTTCTCATTCGCGCTTGAATAAGGCCGGCGACACACTGGCTGTGTGGCATGAGTGTCTCAGCTGCGTGGCGTGTCCGTTTTTATTTCGGCTCCCATGTTAACAGGTTAGAATTTGCACACTGCCTGCGTGAGACACGCGTCTCAGGCGCGGCTAGAGCCACACGGAAACCGCGTGCATGCTAGAAATAGAACCGACGCCAGTGTTCCTGCAACTGGAGTATTCTCTGGCTAGAGCGCAGAACAGCGGAGTGTGTGTGGACCGAAGTGCAGGCCTGAGCTTGTGTTTTGGGTTAAGCTGCGTTGCTTTGACTTTGTGGAAAATAGAATAATAGAAACAAAATGTATTTGCCTTTTTACCCGTTATTATCAAACTAAATTAATCTCGTTTTTAATTTAACTTAATTTCGTCTTTCTTTATTTAAATTTCGTTTTTCTTTATTTGAATTTCGTTTTTCTTTATTTAAAATTCGTTTTTCTTTATTTAAATTTCGTTTTTTCTTTATTTAAATCTACCCTTTACTGTGTCAGTAATTTGTTAGTCAGAAAAATATTAGACTACCTTAAAAGTATTGCTTAAGTTAACAGACCTGTGTGTGTGCGTTTTATATCACTAGTGCGGTGTCCGTTCTCGGAGCATATAAGCCCTGCCCGCGTGAAGCGCGCCGCTTCCCGCTCGCGCTGTTCTGTAGTTTACCAAAAGTTTTTTAATTCTGAATGTGTCACGTCTCGCGTGTCCATCTATATTGCACCAAATGTCTGGTTTGGCTGTCTCATACTGCCAAACCAGATCTAATCTGTCATTGGTGCAGGCATAACTTTCCATAACTCCTAATAGTTATAATAATAACAATTACTACACCTTTGAAAATAGTATTATTTGAGCCAACAAGACGAGCCAAAAAAGGAAACTTCCTGTTCGGCTTGTCCCTGCTCTGCCTACAATGCCCACGTTAAATGGCGTCACTGTAATGGCGGTCGCGGGATCCAAACCGCGGAGTGCAGGTGTTCAACTCATCCCTCAGGAGAGAGTCAAGCACAGGTGGAATAATAATGCATTGCAAAAAACACACATTTAACCCCCTCGAGAATCAAGCACACTAGTTCAAACGGCAGATTATATCACTCTGAAAGGAATCATATGAGTGCCTAAAGCGCTCATGCAAACCCTAAATACTGTCCCTCAGGGTAGAGCAGAAAGGAAAAAGCTCCTTACCTGTCTCTCGTAGTCAGTCTCGCGAATGCATCATACCTAACACATCCAGCTTCTTAAGAGAGTTGACAACATTCCACCCAAATGGGCTGTCAGGGATAAGCCAGGCTCCACCACCACACAATCACAGAGATTGCTGTCACCTGAGTACTAATCACCCGCACATGATCCCATCCAGTGGTCCATCCATCAGCAGCTTTCCTCCTCCAGTGTCTCCGAGCCATCTCTGCCGGGGTGTCCACCCGGTCGTACCAACGTTCCCCGGTCACAATGCAATAATCTCACGCACTCGGCACATTCTTCCGTGGGCACTGGCCATCCAGGGGCCAACCGCACCCTCTCACTGCTACAAGATCGCTTCTGGTGGCCCAACATGGCCAGGGATGTGAGAAGGTTTGTCCAGGGATGCCCAGACTGCGCCATCTCCAAGAGCCCACGCCATCTTCCATCCGGCAAGCTCCTTCCGTTGCCCGATCCCCAACGACCCTGGTCACACCTAGGAGTAGACTTCGTCACCGACCTACCTTCCTCCGAAGGTAATGCATGTTTCCTAGTCATTGTTGACCGATTCTTCAAATCCTGCCGTCTGATTCCTCAGAAAGGTCTACCTACTGTCATGAGCACTGCAGAGCTACTCTTCAACCATTTTTTCCGACACTATGGGATTCCTGAGGACATCGTGGCCCCAGTTAATCTCCCAGGTTTGGAGGGCTTTCTTCAGACTCCTAGGTGTGACCGTCAGTCTCTTATCCGGATACCATCCTCAGATGAATGGGTAAACGGAGAGGAAGACCCAGGAGATTGGGCGCTTTCTGAGAACCTTCTGCCACGGCCACCGGAACTCTTGGAACCAATTCTTAGGCTGGGCCGAGTATGCGTAGAACACCCTCCGTCAGCCTGCCATTGGACTCACTACCTTCCAGTGCGTGCTCGGCTACCAGCCTCCACTGTTCCCGTTTTCCGGGGAACCCTCCGACGTCCCCTCCATCGACTTTTGGTTCCGAGAGAGTTAGAGGGTCTGGGACGACGCATATCATCACTTTCAGGGGGCAGTGCACAGACAAAAGACCCAGGCAGACACTCAGGTAGAGAGCGGAACCACCTATCTTCCAGCCAAGATAGAAGGTCTGGCTTTCCACACGGGACATCAAGCTGTGCCTGCCCTGCAAGAAGCTGAGTCCCAGATTCGTTGGCCCCTTCACCATCACCCGACAGATCAACCCAGTCACCTACCAGCTGCAGCTACCCTCACACTACAGGATTCACTCTACCTTTCATGTGTCACTCCTCAAGCCCTATCACTCACCTGTTTCACTGTTTCTGTTCCCTCCACAGAGAGTGGCTCGACAGTGGCTTGTCTGGTCTCGTTTGAGTAAGGACTCACTTCACTGTTACTCTTACCTTCCTACGATTGATGTTTAGTGTGATCGTCGACCGTCCTGTTTCTCCAAAGTCTCCATCGTCTTCCTGGTTCCTGTCATCACTCAGCTACTTACCTCTCTCCGTTCCACTGTGTGTACTCAGCGATCTCTCTCACCACAGCATCCACAACCTCCTTCATCATCTGCAAAAAAACCACTGTCTGTCAGTATTTCTCACCGTCATTTTTCAAAGACATTCTCCATTATCGTCACCCACTGGTGCTCACCGCTACTTGTTGCAATAAACCTGTTTCTTACCAGTATCATTTTGTCTTGAGTCTCTGTTCCATAACAAATGTGTAAACACCAGTGAAAAATCAATATGGAACGTTCCTTCATATTAACATGATAAACTACAGGCTTTCTTTACTACCACGATTGAGAGAGAAACGCAAATAAACTATCATCACGAGACACACACTTGCTCAGACAAGTAACCAACAAGAGAGGTGTGGTCTTATTTCCAGTTAAATTCTACTCTATTTTGTAAAAACAGTGATGACACACATACGGGAAGGGTTGAGAATGAGTCATGTTGTAGCAGACCAGGCCTTCTGCCCTGTTTTTAAAGGTCTTCTGCAAACTGAAGTAAAAATGATTGCACCATCCATCCTCAATACAGCAATCACTTAACATAAAACCTGACAAAAGGCACTTTTCACAAACAGAAAGAATGAGAAAAAAGAGCAACAGTTTCTCACTGTCTTGATCTTCATTCACTCTTTCTTCTTCTTCAGCCCGCCCTGAATTGACCTTCAGGCTATAGAAAGTTAGTGTCTTTCGCCGTAGAGATTTATGGTCTCTAATAGAGGGGGACCAGGCCATCAGTGATCTACGGGGGGCCTGGATTCATCTGTATAATCCAGCAAAGGGAGGTGTGTTGTAGAGGGCCAAAGGACCAGGAGGTCACTGTCTGAGACATTATCAAGGTTGCCATCTGGGCCCAAAAGAACCCATCATTGGCCCTCTGTGTTATTGTCATTCCTATAAGGCTCTAGAGAGAGAGTTAAAAAAGCTTTGTAATAAAGAGAAAAAAAACCCCTCTCTTTTGAAGAAATAGTTCAGTTCTGTTAAGGTCAAAGGGCTTTTGTTTGGTGTTGGCTCACTTCTGTTTCTGCTTTAGCTGCCATGTGGAGGTTGTGGATGCAGAGATCACTCTCCATTCTCTCTCTGTGCCATAATCCTATTGCTGTAATCCCCAGAGGTCAGACCTTCTCTTTCTGCATTTTCTTCTGCTTTTCTTGCTCTTACTTTTGGTTTCTCTCTTTCTTTCTCTCTCCTTCACTTTTATTTTATTATGTTTTTTCGTGTCTCTGTTTATCATTCTCTCCCTGCCTAACATGGATGTTTCTTTAATTACGGGCACCTTCATGTTTTTATATTTTACTAAAACTAACATATTTCAACTTTTTGTTATTTGACGGTCACATTAAAACATCTTAAAACAGTTTTTTGAAATACATTTATGTATAAATTGTATTATTTCTGTATACCCTTGTCTGAGACCTAGACTTTCAATCTCTTTAGAAACCATCAAAAAAAAATTTGTGTATTTTTTATTATTTTTAAACTATGATAATCAAAATAGAGTGAAGTGAAACAGACAAACCATTTCAGTAATGTGTATTTACAATCAAGCTGTAATTTTGTTAAATTATTTAAAGTATACGTATTGAAATATCATTTAATTATGCATATTTACAGTAATATAATATGCTAGCTATGAAATCAGCCTTGGCAAGGCAAATTTTTTTTAAATTAAAACAATAAAGTAATATACATCTAATATACATACACTCACCTAATGGATTATTAGGAACACCATACTAATACTGTGTTTGACCCCCTTTCACCTTCAGAACTGCCTTAATTCTACGTGGCATTGATTCAACAAGGTGCTGAAAGCATTCTTTAGAAATGTTGGCCCATATTGATAGGATAGCATCTTGCAGTTGATGGAGATTTGTGGGATGCACATCCAGGGCACGAAGCTCCCGTTCCACCACATCCCAAAGATGCTCTACTGGGTTGAGATCTGGTGACTGTGGGGGCCATTTTAGTACAGTGAACTCATTGTCATGTTCAAGAAACCAATTTGAAATGATTCGAGCTTTGTGACATGGTGCATTATCCTGCTGGAAGTAGCCATCAGAGGATGGGTACATGGTGGTCATAAAGGGATGGACATGGTCAGAAACAATGCTCAGGTAGGCCGTGGCATTTAAACGATGACCAATTGGCACTAAAGGGCCTAAAGTGTGCCAAGAAAACATCCCCCACACCATTACACCACCACCACCAGCCTGCACAGTGGTAACAAGGCATGATGGATCCATGTTCTCATTCTGTTTACGCCAAATTCTGACTCTACCATCTGAATGTCTCAACAGAAATCGAGACTCATCAGACCAGGCAACATTTTTCCAGTCTTCAACTGTCCAATTTTGGTGAGCTCGTGCAAATTGTAGCCTCTTTTTCCTATTTGTAGTGGAGATGAGTGGTACTCGGTGGGGTCTTCTGCTGTTGTAGCCCATCCGCCTCAAGGTTGTGCGTGTTGTGGCTTCACAAATGCTTTGCTGCATACCTCGGTTGTAATGAGTGGTTATTTCAGTCAAAGTTGCTCTTCTATCAGCTTGAATCAGTCGGCCCATTCTCCTCTGACCTCTAGCATCAACAAGGCATTTTCGCCCACAGGAATGCCGCATACTGGATGTTTTTCCCTTTTCACACCATTCTTTGTAAACCCTAGAAATGGTTGTGCGTGAAAATCCCAGTAACTGAGCAGATTGTGAAATACTCAGACCGGCCCGTCTGACACCAACAACCATGCCACGCTAAAAATTGCTTACATCACCTTTCTTTCCCATTCTGACATTCAGTTTGGAGTTCAGGAGATTGTCTTGACCAGGACCACACCCCTAAATGAATTAAAGCAACTGCCATGTGATTGGTTGATTAGATAATTGCATTAATGAGAAATTGAACAGGAGTTCCTAATAATCCTTTAGGTGAGTGTATATGCATATGTATAGTAATATACATCTAATGTCATCCAAAATTGCATAAAACATAATACATAATTCGAGATGTAAAAGTTTTTATGAATTCAAAATGGCTTCACACCATTCCTTTAGTTATCCCTCTGCAGTGCAACAGTCCCTACATGGTCCCTCAAACATATATATATATATAGATGTGGCGATCCAGAAGGATCACTACAAATAAGGAGAGACGAACACCCTTACATTGCAAATGATCTGAGCTTTATTTTACATTCTTCCTCAAAATGAGCCGAGAATCGATCATCTAAAGCCACAGGTACTGACGCAAAGGACAATAAACTGCTACAAAGTCTAATGCAGCTCCAGAGCAGACTCCCGCCGACAGGAAACATCCTGATTTTTTAGGGAACGAAGAACACCTGCGCGCCGGTGCTCCCAATCACGCCGCAATCAGCCAATCACCTGCAAACAATTAGGGGTATCGAAATGAATTGTTTCTACGATGCATCGCGATGCAGACGAGGACGATTCGGTATCGGTTCAGTAATAGACCATAACCGATTATAATGTACTGACGATTTGTCGGGTAGATGCTTTGTCGCGGTAACATAATGGCAGATTTGCCATAATGGCAAAATAAAAAATAAAAAACTACTTTAAAAGCCTACATCTGGGCACATTTCGGCTTTTATGAACAACCTGGTAAGCACGACCTGCAGAAGACACACGCTGTGTGCGCTCATGTGACGCACAAATAGAATATGCAGGAGGTAATACCACAAACTTGATAAACCACGTTAGCCGTTTTCAAGTCAAGTCAAGTCAAGTCATCTTCATTTATATAGCGCTTTTAACAATGTAGATTGTTTCAAAGCAGCTTTACAGAGATAAACGTATAATTTATGGTAACAGAGATTGTTTTGGCTTTATAGCGGTTCTTTAGTAAAGTTATTTTCCAGCTAAGGTTAGTTATGATTGATTCGCTTCCGTCGCAACAATCATTTGTTATTAAATTAGGGGCCGCTAAGACGACACCATTCTCTCTACATAGACTTTAAACGCGAACCTGTGAAAAATGCTGATGGCGTTCACATGAGCATTAAGAATTGGTTCTATAGTTATGTGCGTTTTCACCCCGAGCTGTTAGCGCCTGGCAGAGTCTGAATGCTTTAGAGTAAGCGGATGAGCTCCAACGTCACCCGAATCCGCAGCCAAAAATAAATCATCCACCCGCCCCAATAATTTTCTCTGATTTAAGTATCCGCACCCGATGGTCAAATTACAATTATTCTGTGTTGTTGCGCATGATTATAAATGGATGATCGTCACCTTCAACAGCGGACTCGGCGACAGTTGATGCGCGCATCTTTAATGGCAACATAATACACTGATTAATGAGCGCTGCTTTTAAATGAACATTTCTTAAAAAAAAAAAAAAATTGACAGATTTTCCTTTTCTTAATGGCAAAAACAAGCTTTACTCCCTTGAAACTTAAACTGGAATGTCACTGTTTCTGTCACTGCGACTTCCCGAACAGGCTAGCACACGCGCGCACACATCACTTTTGAAGTAAAATGTAAAATTGAGGATGCGGTGCATCGTGATGCATCGTGATATTGAATTGAACTGAATCGATGACATGATAATTGTAATCGAACCAAACCGTGAGATCAGTGTCGGTTCACACCCCCGCAAACAATACAGACACAACACACACAAAACAAAGAATGGCCGAAAGGGATGTCACACCCTCCTCCATAAAATAAAACTCAAAGAGTTATTGCAAGATTTACCCTATAATTACACTGTGTCCAAGCATATCGATGTCACTCTGACACTATATCAGAGCACATCTCCTTCAATGCCGCACCATCCCTACTACCCGACATGCGTCCTAGGAAGAGAAAACAAAGACAGACACAATAAAAGGCATAGAGTAGCACATTAACTCAAGACAGAGGTGCACGGGACAATGTGTCCACCAAAACATTTTCAGTTCCCTTTATATGGTGGATCTCCAAATGATAAAGTTGCAGAAATAATGACCAGCGCATCAACCTTTGATTAGGATTTTGAAGGGTTGTCAAAAACGTAAGAGGATAGAGAAGAGAATAGTTCAGCTGATATGACAACAATTTTATCGGAAAACAAGGACAAATATTCCCGATTTTCAGATGTTCAAGGAATGTTGGCAAATTTCTCAAATTACTTAACCGAGGACATATAAAGCAGTCTTCTGGTTCCAAAGCCTCCTCACAATCCATCAAAGGCAACTCATCCTGTGATGAGCCCTGATCCACGGACAAAGCAACCGATTTGGTTTTATGAGGCGATACCCGTTCCTCCCGCACATAATCTGCCTTTTGTTCCTTAATCAACTCACCCTGAACACAGAGAGAAGAGTATGTGGCCACGAGATGCCTTCCTCCGCCAAAGACGGTTCCGCACTTTGTAGTGGCAACTGCTCGACTGGCAAGCATGCGTAACCACACATGCTGAAAAAACATCAGGTAAACTCTGAACACTCTCATCAATATCCCCAGTAGAAACAGATTTAGATGAAACAATCAAACGTAAGGGCACATCACTCCAAACCCGTCCCCCGGCCAGATTCTTCCTCAGAATCACTGAAATTCCTTCCACTGGTAGAGCTGGTCTCACCCCCAATTCGACTTCACCTTGAATTAAATGAGAGTACAAAACAACCTTATGTAAAGGTACAGACATCTTAGTCAGACCTATTCCACATGGGTCATGGGTAGTACAGCAGCCAACGCCAAAGGTTTGGACACACTATGGAGATTTTGACCTTTTGCTTTAAGTACAGGGCAATCTTTTTTCCAGTGACCATGACCAAGACAATAGTTACAAATTAAAGGGGAAATGAAACAGTCAATCAAGTTTACATGATTTACAAGATGGATTACCACTATAATCAACAATTATATAAGAAACATGACAAATGTAAACATATAAAAGTAAAAACGTTATATCTTTCGCGGCCAGGGCGGTACCATTGTGCAGTATTCTAACATGTGACGTCACGGGGTTGGTTGGCTTTAATAAACCTGGCTGAATGTAGGAATATCCCGACATCAAACTGTCTACACCACGGAGTTTTGACCGCGAACAACTAACGACGTCTAACGTTATATGTTATATACAGCAGATGGACTCTGACACGGTGGGCATCGCATTACAACAGCCACACTGACACCAGGTAGCGTTGCCAACCCGCTCTTCGTCCCAAACCACCACCGGCTGTTCGACATAACAACGTAACTTACCACTGCTCGGTTTCCACGCCGTATCGGCTCAAATGCATATATTAATACATGCTAACTTACATGGTGTTGACAAGAGACAGGAATATGATGGCAGACATCGCGAACAATGTTTCCATGTGCAGTTTGTTAACATATAACGTTAGACGTCGTCTTTTTGTCTGGTACTAATAAACTTCACTAAAGTTAGCTAAACACTAAGTTAGTGTTAGCTAGTTCATGCTTACAGCATGCTTACCTAACGTTAGTTGTTCGTGGTCAAAACTCCGTGGTGTAGACAGTTTGATGTCGGGATATTCCTACATTCAGCCAGGTTTATTAAAGCCAACCAACCCCGTGACGTCACATGTTAGAATACTGCACAATGGTGGCGCCCTGGCCGCGAAAGATATAACAGTTTTTCTTTTATATGTTTACATTTGTCATGTTTCTTATATAATTGTTGATTATAGTGGAAATCCATCTTGTAAATCATGTAAACTTGATTGACTGCTTCATTTCCCCTTTAAGGCCAAATCGGTTTTACCGGACAATTTCGTATTCGCATAATGTGAGGTTGACATATTTTACATCTGTTTCGACGGAGCTACATTTTCTTCAATTCGTTCATTTTCCAAGCGGCCAACAGCCAAACAGGAATTATATATCAACTCATATTCATCTGCTAAAACCACTGCTTCAGCCGGCGGAGACACCTTACACTCCACAATATAAATAGCCGTTTGATTTGGCAGCGTGTTCTTAAACTGCTCCAAAATGAGTTAATTGACAAGATCCTCATACGATTCAACAGCCGATGCATTACACCAATGCGTAAAACCCAATTCCAACTCACGAGCCAATTCTGCGTGCGTTTGAATGGAACGTTTTCTCAACCCACGAAATTTTGGGCGATATGTCTCCGGAACCATCTCATATGCTTTAAGAAATGCACCTTTAACCTTCTCATAATTCAGACTATCAGTCCAGCTCAAAGCAGAATAAGCTCTCTGTGCCTTACCAGTCAAAACACATTGCAACATCAAGGTGCGTTCCGTTTCGGGCCATTTTTGTTTGTCCACAAGGCATTCAAATAACACAAAAAAGTGTCTACATCTTCCTCATCAAACAAAGGCATCAACCGCAAATTTGCCGCCAAATTAAAATTAGAAGGAAGCGGAGCACTCTCTACCACCTCATGTTAATCACAGTCACTGGACATTCTTACCTTACCTTCTTTCATAAGGTCAAGACGCTGTTGTTGCAGGTCTAATTTCCTTTTTTTCTAAAACCTGCTGTGCACACACGGTCTCCTGTTCTAATTTTCCTTTCACTATTTCCATCCTAAACTCCATTTTATGCTGTTCCATTTGGAGAAAAACTAATTATTTTTGTTGTTCAAAAGACAGAGTTACAGAAGAAGGCACACTTACCGGTAAATCTACAGACTCCGCTACAGATGACATAAGTCCTTTATTTATAAGTGCGAATGTTTCGAATGTTCTCTTTTAGTTTTCTATCATTCGTAGAAAGTCTAACACCATAATGCGTTGCGAAGTCAGTCAATTGATCTTTTGTTAATACATTTAAAACCTGCTCAGAAGGACTTTCAATAAATTCACTTATTTCGATAGATGTCATATATAATAATTATACTTCAATCAACGATTCCATACGAAACAGCTCTTTAAAAGCAAACACTTCCACAGCTGCAAAACCACCAAGAAAAAAGGATGCCCTGGAGATTCAACTTCACACCCTCCGTAAAAATAAATCTAACTAAGTAGACCCTAATCTTCAAGCATACAGGGGCGGGTTTTTATGTACCTGATACCGCAAGTCGAGAAGAATAACCAATTAAATTGGTGATTCCCTCAAACCTTGGTGTGCTCCCGAGATTCAGCTCTAACCACTTATCTGCCAAAAAATAACAAACTAAAACAAAACAAAAATATTCGACATATACCCCAAAAGGACATGCCGCTAAATCCTAACAGTGAAGTTAATCCCAGGGTTCCCCACTAAAGCTAATATAACTGTGATCAAAAGATAATATTCGATAATAAATGCACTCGTCTTTCCTACAATTTTTGCCAATCAAAAAAAAACCCAATCCTGTTACCAGGCCAAAATATAAGCTAACAAAATGTTTAAAAATATCTCGACAAAACCTATCCCAATCAATACAAATCCCTAAACAATCAACAATGCAAAATGTTAACTAAAATGTTAACTACTTAACAGCCTAGTCCCTCACTGTTTCCATAGACTCTGTTATTCCTGGACTTCATTTCCCAGAATCCTCTGCTCATTATTAGTTTATCTTTCACCTGTGTCTTGTTTCATTTAATCATCACCCTGTCTATTTAAATGCCTTTTGCCTTCATTCAGTATGAAGTCTTGTTTATTTGATTGATTGATTGATTGATTGATTGATTGATTTGGTTCGGTTCACACTCTATCAGTATTTGAGCAGTTCCTGGTTTCTTTATATTTATCTTTTCCCGTGTTTTGGATTTCTTGTTCCTGTCTTCCTCTGTGGATTGGATTTGTATTCCGGACTGCTAACATGTGCTTGACCCTCTGCCTGGTATGGACTATGACCTTGGATTACATTTGTTAATAAACTGCGTTTGGAATTTCACTCTGTCTGCTGAATGCTGTCTCACCACCACAACCAAATCATTACACAAATAAAGGCGGTGGTGGATGTTATAACAACATATATAGACCACAACCACAACCTAGCATCACTTCTTCAGAAATTGCACCTATAGTTTTACTAAAATCGTACAATTGCATCTAAAAAGGGGACAAACCGGTCTGTTTTTGTAATTAAGAACAGAGGAGGAAGTGATTTTTATACCAGATCAGGAGGGTAAGCCTTCACAACTTTTCAATTACACACAATTAAGAGTATATAATGATGCCAAAATACCAAATCTTGTATCCTACAGTATACTGCAGCTCACCACAGCGTTTCAAATCTTATACCACATTGCGGAACATTCCCAGGATTTCTACCTTTAATTTGTATGACGACAGAAAGGCTCAACACTAAACACACTAAAGGCTGAAGTCTTCTAATTAAGTCATGAATCCACATTATCGGTCTGTAATTAAGAATAAACACAGATGAGACACCCACACTTAGAGATAGACTTCCTCAAACACGCATTTACAGAGGGAAGGCATCCATAAATATTCAAAGATAAAATCATAAAATCAATACACATCCAAATTACATGTGCATGTAACTCAGGCACATGCACACGCAGACAGACACAACACAACACAACAGCTGTTACCGTATTAAAGGGATACTTCACCTCTGGAAAGATGAATGTGTATTTAAATTGGGTCATTTATGTAGTAGAAATGTGAAATTATTTTTTAATTTGGAGTCTTCTAGAATGAGAAAAGCCAGAAAATGTATTTTTGGCTCATGTGGATGAAAGACAACAACTCCCAGAATGCACTTGCTTCGCTGCTCTACGAGGCCACTCCCAAGCCACGTCACGTTAGAGAGCAGTTGTAAACAATAGAGCTACAAGTGAGTCTCCGTGACGAGTCTGCCCGGGTTTTGGAGATCGCACAAAATGTCCGGGATTCGGTTTTTGCGTTCTACAGTCGCCATTCATCATGGTTTCTGTGGCGAGCAGGACGAGACTAGGGCCGCGGGAGAACGACGCGAGGCCGGTGGCATGATTACTGATGAGCGCCTGTGAGACGCACTGGTCTTGTATCTCTCACGGAGGAGCGGGAATTTTCTTAGCAATGGTAAAACGCACATCAACCGATCACGCCACCGGCCTCGCGTCGTTCTCCCGCGGCCCTCGCCTCGTCCTGCTCACCACAGTAAACATGATGAATGGTGACTGTAGAACGCAAAGCCGGTGGCGTGATTACTGATGAGCGCCTGTGAGACGCACCGGTCTCGTGGGCTATCTCTCACGGAGGAGCGGGTATTTTCTTAGCAATGGTAAAACGCACATCAACCGATCACTTGTTTAGCGTTCATGTAAACACTACATTCAGATTCACCAATCAGAATGAATTCAGTTAGATTGAAACAAAAGGTGTGCATGTAAACAATGAATGGCGACTGTAGAAAGCAAAAACTGAATCCCGGACATTTTGGACGATCTCGACGGCCGGACATGTCCGGGAAAAAGAGGATGTATGGTAACCCCTACTACTCAGCTTTTTCCACAGAATAAGAACTCGATAGCTTAGCTTCCAAATAAAGATGGCTGACACTGCTTGTACATTCTGTGAGTGAGATCACACCCTCTATGGGCGGGTTGAAAACACGCAGAACAGCCCCTTCTAATGGCTGTAGTCTTTAGCCTCTGGCCACAAAATGACGATTTTTGCGTCATCGGAGGATTTTTTCCAGACAAAAAATACATAAATCTCTCATATCAGGGGGATATGAGGGGAGAAAGCATGGTAATTCGAAAATACTACAGGTTTTCTACTGATACAAAGCTTAATGCTAAATCCTGAAATATCCCTTTAAGTCAAACGAAAAACTAATGTTTAAGATAATGCATTTAGAGGCCTGAAAACCAATATTTGACCACAATCAGATGAAGGATGTTCCGCCAACCATAAAAAGACAGGTAGGAGTATTGACTTCAATAAAGTCCTGTTTTACTTAGAGCCGTGGTTTTCAGTCCTGGTCCTGGGGACCCACCGCTCTGTACATTTTGTATGTCTCTCTTATCTGACACACTCAGTTCAGTTAATGGGACCAGGGTCTAAATGAAGTTCTGGGTAAAAATCTCCCCCTCATAAAGTCCCTGTTTGCGAGGTAGCACTTTTTCAAAGTTTTGGGGATGGGACTTGGGTGCTGAACATGCTGATTGGATGAGTTCATGCAGCATTTTGATTGGTTGACTCCACACAGCATTTTATTTCAAACACCATTTTTAAGGGGCTGTTTACACCTGGCCACTTCATGCGTTTTCTCAGATCGGATAGCTATCTGATTTATCAAAACGATTCCATTTACACCTGGTCACATAAATGTGCTTTTGCGAAATGGATTTAAATCCGATCTTCAATTCCCGCGCTATATGCAGATTTATAGATATGAGCTGCATTTTATTGATCATCAGCTAAAATTTCAAAGTCAAAGATCGCAATAAGAGAGAGCGGCAACAGCCCTGGTAAGATCATTTAGTTTCTTTACTTTTAATGATGATGATTGTGTTAAGCGTCTGCGACTTATTTTCACTTTGATTTGCGATAGTTTGCACGTTGGCTTAATGAATAGATGCTCAGCTTCTCATCTGTGGTGATGCATGTTCCAGTAGCGTCATCATATCTGGCTATAACATTACATATAGCCTATAACACGCTCTCACACGTTTATTTTTTTTAATCATTTTTGGGAGGAGTCCAATTTACATATGTGGTTTCAACAACCAGATGCATTTACACTTGTCCAGTTTCATCTGGAATGCGGCCCAGACCTCCTCCTGAAGTGGTTTGAGCGATCGGATTCAAATCTGTCTCGAATGCGTTTCAGAGGGCATTTACACCTGGTCTTTTCACGATCGGATAGCTACCCGATCTGAGAAAACGCATGAAGTGGCCAGGTGTAAACAGCCCCTAAAAGTCTGTTGCGGTGCGTGCAGTAAGAGTTGTTTTGCTATTCGAATCAACAATGGAGTTTGAGCAGACCTATGTCACCAGACTAATTTGCCAAATCTTCACGGTACTTTATACCTCACGCCAGTCCAGCCGAGCCTGCACTTCACGCCAGTCCAGCCGAGCCCGCACTTCACGCCAAATCTGCCGAAGCCAAGGCAGTATGCGTCATGCCCGCCGCCCCTGAGACTGAGACCGTCATGCCCGCCGCGCCTGAGACTGAGAGCATCATGCCCGCCGCGCCTGAGACAGCAAGCGACATGCCCGCCAAGCTAGAGCCTTCACCACTGGTCCCGTCCAGCACAGAGTCTTCACTGCTGGTCCCGTCCAGCACAGAGCCCTCTCCATCGCTGGTTCCGTCCAGCTCAGAGCCCTCTTCGCCGCTGGTTCCGTCCAGTTCAGAGCCCTCTTCATCGCTGGTCCTGTCCAGCTCAAAGCCCTCTTCATCGCTGGTCCTAACCAGCTCAGAGTCCTCTTCGCCGTGTCGCCTGAGGCCTCAGCAGAGATAGCCGCTGCCACTGTGTCTGTTCCTGTGCCTGAGCCGGTGTCTGTTCCTGTGCCTGAGCCGGTATCTGTTCCTGAGCCGGTGTCTGTTCCTGTGCCATGGTCGCCTGCAGGGCGTCTCCGCCCTGGCCGCCTGAAGGGTCATCTCCTCCCTGGCCTCCCGAAGGGTCATCGCCTCCAGAGTGGTCGTCTCCGCCCTGGCCGCCCGAGGGGTCTTCACCGCCGTGGCCGCCCGAGGGGTCTTCACCGCCGTGGCCACCCGAAGGGTCTTCGCCCTGGTCGCCTGTACAGCCTGCTCCGCCCTGGTCGCCTGCACAGCCTGCTCCGCCCCGGTCGCCTGCTCCGCCCTGGTCGCCTACACAGCCTGCTCCGCCCTGGTCACCTGCACAGCCTGCTACGCCCTGGTCACCTGCACAGCCTGCTACGCCCTGGTCGCCTGCACAGCCTGCTACGCCCTGGCCTCTCGTCCTGTCACAGTCTCCAGCCCCTCTTCCGTTCCACGGACCTGGCCCTCCATCCCGCCCCCGGATCCGCCTCCGCTCCACCTCCCTCCTGGACTGTTTTTGGAGCGTCTGGAAGCCGCTCTTTGGGGGGGGGGGGGGGGTGTTATGTAACGATCACCAGCTGGAGTGCCTCTGAGAGTCACTAGAGGGCACTCCACACCAGAATATTAACCATCACAAACTCAACATCCCATCATGCCGCTTACCTGGGACTGATTGCACATACACCTGCAGCTCATCAGCACTCATCTCATACACCTGCAGCTCATTCACATACACCCATATAAACCTCTGTCACTCTTCAGTTCACTGCGAAGTATTGCATTGCCACGGCCTGTAATTTCTGAGCGTTTACCCTATCCTACTGATCTAGTTGCCGACCTCGGATTATCTCACTTCTGCCTGCTTGCTGCCTGTCTTGACTTGGATTGCCTTTGGATTATTGTCTCTTGCTGCCTGCCCCGATCTTCTGCCTGTTACCTGACTACTCTCTCAGTGTTGACCTCTGATTTCCCTGTTTGCTGTTCTCTGACCCCTGCCTGTTTGACGTTCCTTCAATAAAGCTGCAAATGGATCCTTCTCAATCTCCTGTATCATAACAATACCACAATGGAAACTCAGACAGCAACAGTTCAGGGGGAGAAAAACTTCCTGGGACAAATTGTTCCGGGTAATTTCAGTGGAAATGCGGCTAGAGAGCACCGACATAAAAATAGATATGAATAGAAGATTTTACTTTTGAAGACATGATCATGCAAAGCCAATTAACTGCACTTTTCAGAGACAGGGAAATTTTCCCTGAAGCATTCGGGGCTTTGCTACTCACTTCAGAGTAAATAAGTGATGCAGACTGTATCAGTTCACATTAGTTCTGCTAAACAAAGTTATTTTTCGTAAAGTACTATCATTTAAAGTCCTTTGCTAGGAGCCTTGAAGTTCATAGTGATGCTACCACCTTCATCTTTCATCTTCACAAAACACTCAATCAGAAGGAATAAATTCATTTATATTAAAATCATAAAAAATCTAATTATAAAAAATGATAATTTTTATGAGTTTTGGGCATTCATTTACACGGAAACTTTTGAAAACATGTTTCAAAGTGCACGTTTTTGAATACAATACTGTCATCGCCTCTCTACAAACTAAAAAAATGCGAATTTGTAATAACTGTGACGTTGTGCGTATGCATGTTACTTGTTCAGTCTATAGGCACGTAGTGTTTCTTTACAAGTTTTGACAACATTGTTGCATGTACGCAAAAAACGTGTTTAGTACATCGTTGTTGTGTAAATGTACCCTGAGTTTGAAATCCCTGGTCTAAACCATCAACTAAAGAAAACATGTTATATATACATGCCATTATTTATTTATTTATAATACCTAATTTTTGTCTCCAGAATTTCACGTGGTACGGAATATTCCTCGCATTCAACCTTTAAAACAAATGTGTCTTCTTCATGTTTTTATGACAGGTGCTGTTATGGATAAAACTGTGTGAGACACAATGATCTGCACTGGTTGTTACAAATATGTGAGGAAATCCTATTAATCCAATTGATTTTTTAGAAAAAATAAAATAAAACTATAAGTATATTTTTTGGCAAAAAATGAAAAGGTGTGGGACAAAGACAAGTCAAAGAAAATCATCTGTGTCAGGAATGAACCAGTCTGCAAAAGGCCAAATGGAGTTAGATTAAATGAAAATAAGCAGGTCTGGTAAGATTTTCTCAAGTGAAAATCTGATATGGACTGACTGACTGGATAGAGGAGTAGTAAGCTTTTATCAACCTGTTAGACTAGACGTCTCTTGAAAAAAGCTGTATGTTCTTTCATGCTGGAACATGTCTGCAGTGCACAGGTTCCCTTTCCACATGTATGCAGACACATACTTACAGATAATAAATTCAGACACGTAAGACTCATAATGAAACTAACAGAAAATCCTGCACCAGTGGTGGCAGTGTTTTCATGGCTGAAACTGTTACCAATGGGAAGGTTACAAATATGTGAATGGCTTCTCTAATCGCATAAACCAGAGACACTCTGAAATCTGAGCATCACCTGTCAAAACACACTGAACCTGCTCCAGTGATCTACAGTAACTACAGTCATGACTCACATGTCATACAATACCAAAGACTGTTTCAACGGATTAGAACAGAACAGAAGTCTTTGTGACGGAGGATTTTATGCTTTCCTTTTTCTTTTTGAGATTTACATCCTGTTTGTTACAGTAGGGTTTTCCAACCCATTTCATCCATTTGCTAGGACTAGAGTGTTATAATCAATCTTAAGCAAATCCCAGCAAAAGCTAAAAAATTAAGTTACACTACAGTTCAAAAGTTGGACTCAGTAAGACATTTAGGCCTGGTTTCACAGACAGGGTTTAGATTAAGCCAGGATTAGGCCTTAGTTTAATTAGGAGATTGAAGTAGCTTTTATAAATGTGCCTTACAAAAAACAGCTCAAACATGCCTTTATTCTGGGACTAGGCTCAAGCCTTGTCTGTGAAAACCAAGCTGGTTGCATAAACTGCTAAGACTCGCCTTACATACATTTTTAAGTTAGTCATCAAGACTTTTTTAAATCAGTTACATAGAAATGTAGATTGGACTAATTTGATACCCAAAAGTAAGACTGATTACCCCTAACTAAATGCTAGTTGTTCTTACTAGTATCATACTATGGCTATGTATATGCAACTGGCCCCAGGTGTTAATGTTTTTCAAAGAAGTCTCATTCTCAACAAGGTTGCATTTGTTTATTCCTGTGATGGCAAAGCTGAATATTCAGCAGCCATTACTCCAGTCTTCAGTATCACATGATCCTTCAAAACCATTCCAATATGATGATTTGATGCTCAAGTAACATTTCTTATTATTATCAATGATGAAAAAAGTTAAGAGCTGCATTTTTTTTCAGGATGCTTTGATGAATAAAAAGTTTAGAAGAATAAATGGCGTATATTTAACAATTCTCATATTATTAAATTACTTACCAATTGCAATGCATTACCACAAGGATTATGGTAAGCAATAAAAATTAGGATAAAGAGAGAATATATTGTAAATATATTGCTGCCCTCTTGACGCAAGTAAGAGCAGCCTAATGGCTATATTGAAGTAATGATGCATTGACATGGAACTTGCAGTTCAGTGAGTGAGTCATACATTATGTTGATTCAGAAGCCAATGAAAGATATGTCAGAAGGATTTGTGAAGGATTTGTAACTGTTGCGGTTGTGAGTCTTTCTGAATGATTAATTAAAAAGAACCAACGCACAAGTCACGTGTTCATGAATCGGACTACACGAGTCGTGCTGTATGTTTGTGCATGCAGCACGGAAGGAGGAAAAACAGCTGTGATCTGCAACACACTTGTGTGTCATGTCAGCAATATGTAAATACAAATGATGCCTATCAATAATCTGAATTTGAGAACATTTGCATTGATCTGACAATAAATGAACAGAAAAACACATTTTGTACGACTGACTCGCTTACTTCCACTGTCATTAATGTTTTCATCCAAAGCACAATGTAGGATGTTAACTGTGAGGACAGTTATGTTTTATTGAAGGACTCAATGATAATGAGGAATTATTACACAGTTACTCATGGGTTGCCCCTATCTTAAGATTTAACCTGCAACCACCATCTCTGACCACTAGACTGTCTCTACCCCCACTGATGAGCAGATTCTGATTACACACACTGTGCATAATATGTGAGTGTGTGAGAAAGATAGCTGTGTGTTGACCAGACAGTATGTGGGCTGTGAGCTCAATTTACAGCCAAACTGATGAGAAGAGTAGAGCATGAAAGCAAGCAAAGTTCTTCATTTTGAACACACAGCTGTCACGAGGGTAGACCATGATACCCTCATATGTACACCCACACAGTGTCTCTTTATCATTCACTCTTTCTTCATTCTGGGTTCAAGTCTGAAGTACCAGAGATGGCACCTTGCACCTCAATTAAAACATCAAAGATTAATTTTCGAATGTATGCAGTTTCCTTGGCCCAGTGATCCCACTCTCAATGCTGATACATCAACACTCATTACACTACATGTCTATCTTAAGGTGACCAGATTTCTGAAATGGAAACCAGGGGCAGTTCAATAGTAAAAATATAATTAAAATTTCACTTGTTATTATCCATGAATTAAAAAAAGGGGACACTATGGCCTGGTTTCACAGACAGGGCTTAGATTAAACCAGGATTAGCCCTTAGGTCCGTTAGGACATTTAAGTAGCTTTTATAAACATGCCTTAGAAAAAATGATGTGCATCTTAAGACAAAACAATGGCACTGACATAGTTCCCTGAGAAAATTTTGATTTCTCTGATCTACATATGTGTATTTTAAGATGTTTTGAAGGCCAAAAAAAATTGGATAACAACAGCTTTAAAACCATGTAAGTGCAGGGGCAGCTGATTATTTTTCTCTCCTCATCAGCATCACACTCCTATTCTCTTTGTTTTCCTCTTGCTCTGTCTCTTCCCCTCCTAAAGCTGAGCTTTGACCGATAGAGGCTTTTCATTTTTGTCTGTCAGTGAAAAAAGTAAACAAAGGGTCAACTGATAGGTTGATTTATGAATCATGTTCTCAGATGCATTAATTTACTGAAAACTACTAGGAAAGCTAGGTAGTCTAACTAAGTTTATTGAATTCATTCACAATATGTACACATTCATTATTGATCTTATTCCTAATACAGGGCAGGGCTTTATAATCAAAGAGGTCATACATTTAAGGTTATTAGGGGGTTTATTTTTTTTATTTCTCGGATATGTCCATTTCAAGAAGTTTAAAGGCCAAAAAAGGATCAGAAATAGCTTTAAAACCATGTCAGCAGGCAGTAGATGATACCTGCTCTCACTTCTTATTAGGGCTGCAACTAACGATTATTTTGATAATCGATTAATCGGACGATTATTTTTTCGATTAATCGATTAATCGGATAGTTTTTTTTTAAATTCAATTTGATTTTTGTTTATAACTAAATAAAACCCTAAATCAGGGTATTTATGTGTAAAAGTGTACTTTAAAAAGTGCAAAAGCCACACATTGAGTTTTACTAATATAATCTTTAATTTTTACATTTTAAACCCCAAACACAAAAGTTTGTCCAGTTTTTAAACAGTAAAACTTCTTTAAATATCCAAAATATATATAAACAAAACAAAATATTGAGTTGCGCTGCTCATATAAACTTCACATTATGAAATTAGGACACAAACATGTTTGTAATAAGATATTAAGCAGCAGATTTTGAATTCCAATGTAGAATGCGATCTGTTATTTCTTGATAACAGACCGCTGTGAAGTATAACACACCAGAAAAACAGAGCGTTGCTATGGACCCAGGATTCTAACCGTAGAGACGGAACGGACTATTTTCTTTAGCGGAAGCAATACAATCATTTTTAAATCAATAAACTCCTTTTTAAATCAATATTTTGTGTAAAATAATTGATTTATTTGGTGGGTAGCCATGTAATAAGCGGGATTATCCCTTACATAGTAGACAAATGCTATAAAAAGAGAGCGGAATGGAGGTACGCAGCTGACAACAGGCTTGGTTAAAAGTACAGGAAAAATGATGTATTACTGCACAAGCATTCGCTGAAAACCACTGACTACAGTGACTAAAAAACAATATTTTACTGCTGCTGTTATTTAACTGCCTTTATATTTAGTGCTTCACTTGGTAAACACCATTTAATTTAACCTATTTCTGCGGCAGCGCTATTTTAATCCATCACTTATGTTGCGAGCGAACTGATTGCGCAACCTGATGCTCGATACAAAATAGATCTAGTGTGACTGTCCCGAAGTTAGTAAACAAAGCTGTTTACACAGTAGCATTGAATTCAACTAGACTATACCATTTTCACATCTTCATATAATGAGAATATACAGTTTTTGCTTGCCGTGCTGATGTTTCTCTCCGATTACTCTCTGCCATTTCGCGTGACTGCGTTGTCATGAAAGTGACGTCATCAGCAACGCTCCCCGTGACGTGAGCAGACCAACTAATCGACAATGACATTCGTTGACAACGATTTTCATAATCGATTATTATCGATTTTATCGATTAGTTGTTGCAGCCCTACTTCTTATCCATCACTCTTTCTTTTTCTCTCAGTCTCCTCATCTTGCCATCTCTTCTCCCTGTTACCTAAAGCTGAACTTTTTTAATTTACTGAAGGCTACAAATTGTATATTAATTCTCAACATGTACACATTCATTATTAATCTTGTGCCTATGATGAAAACGGCTTTGTTAATGCTACTGTCCCCTCACAATGACAGTAAACTAATTATTAGTCACGTTACATAGGCCTATTTTCAGTTCCAAATGGCGAAATTCGACAAAAGTATATTCATTTGCCTGATTATTTTTGTCATTTGTTTCACATTTATGACCTAAAAAAGCTGTCAAATATGAAATGTTTAGTTTAGCTAACGTCTTATCTCGCTCTTGACCGTAAACTGAAGCGTCGAGTCGCTCTGCTCAAATTCGCGCTCTGCAGCTTCTAGTGAACATAAAGCCCGCCTACTTTGATTTGATTGGTCATCTCAATATTCTGACATTGACGAGCACTGCAGCAGACCAATGAGACTCAGATGAACACACACACACACACACACACACACACACCCTGACCTGTCCTCTCTGTTTCTGACGTGCTCGGCGCCGCTTCGGATTGAAGACGAAGAACGCGCTGAATCTGATTATAACAAGACTGAAGCGAACACTATTTCAGATAGCCCGTCGGGCAGGCTGGTTATGCATTTTGGTAGCCCGACTGGAAAACACAATAGCCCCGGGACGTCGGGCATTTCTGGTTGCCCGCTCTGGTGCTCTCAGAGGCAATTTACGAACGCACCCACAATAGCCTAGTTTTTTATGTACCTGTTTGTTTGTTTTTTAAAAAATGACTAAATTCACACACTTTTACGATGTTTTTGGGATTCAAACTGTTGGACAGCTAATTCAGAAAAAATACTTTCAAAATTTAAGACTTTATAAAGCCGTGATAAGACTTTTTAATACTTTTTAAGGGTCTTAATTTTCCCAAAATTGATTTATCACCTTTTAATACTTTTCAAGACCCCGCGGATACCCTGAAACATGCATTTTAGTCTGGGACTAGGCTTAAGCCTCATGGTATATTTTTTTCTTTTTAATTGCTGTAGGTTCCATAAAGGCCTACTATTAATTATTATTATTATGGTTACTGACCTTTCACCAAAAATCACACTATGAAAAATAGTAAATATTAACCATGGCAAATAGAAAACAGACCAAAACAGTATTATATTATAACATAAATATGACTACAAAAACAAAATAAATATAACATATGATAAATAAAACTGTATTCATCAAATTGTAACATTTTTATTTAACTTTCTGTAACTTTTAATTTTTGCATTTAATAATAATAGTATTTAATTAAAAAAAATGCATTTAATAATGATATTTATTTTCATTTTAACAACAGTGAAAACAGTGAGACTGAAATTTTTACTTTTCAATTTTATTTATGTTCGTGGTATAAATGGATCTTTTTTTTAACATGAATATTTAGTATGTTTATTTGTTTATTAAAATAAACAAACAGTATGTGATTGTTTTGAAACTGATAATTGAGTCTCTATAGATAATTGAATAACAGTGCTCTGCTCGTCCAAAAATATCACATTCAGTAAATATGTTTAAAAATTATTGCATTAAGCATATTTAAATCAACTTTGACTGCCCTAAAACACATTTATTATAATTCTAAAATTTACCACAGACCATCAATTACCATCTTGCAGACCCCAGCTTGAAAACCATTGTTTTAATAATTGTTTAATTATAATTATTTAATTATATTAATTAAGTCTACCTCCATCCAGTACTAACAGGTGCATCAAATCAAACGTACAACAAAGCAATCTCCCTAGAAAAATATTTTATTAGGCGTACATTTCTTTCCCAGCATGAATATGCTCATAAACAAAAAGAGGTCCAAAAAGTAAAGGTTTATCTGGTCCAAATTGATTGGCCTGCACAAAGACCAGACCGGAACCCCTCTGAACACCTTTTAAGATGAGTTGGAATGCTGACGTTGACCCAGGCCCCACTGCCAGCATGCCTAACATTACTGAGATGTCTGAAAGAGAGCAGTTCTGTGAATCCATGTTCTAGAAGAAAGCCCTCCCAGAAAAGTAGAATTGGTTATAAAGAGAGAACCAACTTCCTTCTCCTCAGGAGACAAAGCATGCCCTTGCTTCTTGGCAATCGCTTTACACAGGCATCTGACCTGAATGTTATCACATTCTACACTTTCACGCTTCAGAGGGTACTACTGAACTGATATTTCTAGCAACTGTCTTTTTTTTTGTTCAAACACTCCAGGGTTTTTTTTTTTTTTCACACTTTGCAAGTGGGAGATTCCACTTATTATCACAGTCTTTTTTAAAGAAGCAAAGTGTCAGAGAAAGAGTGGGCTGTGAAGAAATACTAGAGCGAGAGAGAGACGAGGAAAGTACACTGAAAATAGAATGTGAAAGAGATATTGGACAATCACTCGCTGCATGTGTCTGAAAACAGAAACAAGGCCACATGTAGAGATATTTGGCAAACTTTTATCACTGAAGGTCGCAGAAACAAAAAGAGCTCAGGGACACACACAATGTATTTGATTGTTATGTATTAATTGCCCACTGGGACACATAGGGTTGCATATATGCAAATGGTCCCCTTCATTGTCAGACTCTCTTCTCAGCTTGTAGAATGAGAGATAAGGAGCAGGTGGTGAGCAACAGAACAATAATGGGCCGCCTCTTCAAAACAATACCAGAGAAAGAAGACAGACTATACATTTGATGTTAGATTTTAGATGTCCCTAGTGAAAAAGAAATACCCTTTAGCATACCTTTAAAAAGGGTACTTATTACAGAAATAAAAGATGTTAAAACATTTAAAACGTTAAAAGAATATACTTAAGTGTGAAATGAATGTAATGTTTTCGGACTCTTAACTGAATGTTAACTGCAATTAAATTATGTATTGTATTTGTATGTATATTAAATTCAGTTAGTTAAATGTGAGAAGGCTTTTTCAACCAACTTAAGTAAGGCTTAAGTGCATATTTATGTGAAATGACATCTATTGTTTTGAAAATATGGTTAAAGTGTACTGCCGAATGTACCGACGAGTACTTATGGTAAACTAAAATATACTTTAATAAAATTTCTATTGAAACTTGTATGTCATGTTTTAAAATATTTTTGTAATTACACATTTGTAATGATGAAGTTGCAATTTAGTACATTTAAAATATATAAACTTTAAATGTAATATTAAATAAAGTTCAATATTACATTTCAAATTACAATCAGGTACTAAATATGTGCTTTAGTATGTTCCCTTTCGATACTTTACTCGTCGCTAGACGCTGTTATGGGGAAAACTCCTTTTTCTCCGAATTCTGAAGACTTTTTAATCACGCAGTGAAACTGCACGCCCATTGGTATGTGCAGAGTAATAAAACGAACCAATGGCAAGGCAGCGGAGATGCACGAGCCTATCAGGCCCGCCAGAGCGCGCCAATATGGGCATGGCATTTAGCTATAAAAGCAGGCCATCTGGCATAGAATTCTCAGATCAATTCTCCTTCAGCGACGACACTTCTCTTTGCTGATACTCCTCGGACTCCTCGTTGACCAGCAAAGCAGCAGATCCAACCAAATCAGCACGCCGACATCAGCTCTTCGTCGATCCAGCCCACTGCTCACAAGCCGCTCTGTGCCTGCAGCTGATTTAGCGATCCCCTGCCACCATCCGGTGAGTCTAAAAGAGCCTTATTTCTTTTCTAAAAGAGCAAATTGCGACGTTGATGCAAATGTTGCGCCACCACTGTGGCTCGTGTAGGGCGCCCCTGCACGTTAAAGACAAGCACATGAGTGCGTCTCGTGCCTGGGGAAATCCCACGCTGAGGCTGCACTCACAGAGACCAGCTGTTCTCACTGTGAGAACATGAGTCTTTCCTCTCTGCGTTCACGGATTTACCCCGCCCCTCGCGCCCTACCGTTTTCTTCCTCCCAGAAACCCCGGAGGAAAAAACAGCGGGGCAAAGGGTTGAGCCGGCTCACGTCCCGTGTGCCTCGTGCTCTCTACATAGAGAGGTTTCACCTGTGCTGTTTTCCCACCCAGACCAACGCCCCTCTGCCAGCGCGAGTGGTATGGTCTCGTTTGGAGGATCCGACAAGGATCTTCATGACGACAGCTTGTCGTTGGCGGCCTCTGACGCAGAGGATTGGTCGGGCTCGGTAGATGACCCCGCTGCTTAGAGAGCCAACCAACGCAAGAGCTGGGATTGACACAGAGCTTCTCCGCGTCCTTTCCAAAGCTGTCGAAGAGCTTGGACTGAATTGGGCTGCCTCAGTAGAGCCCACACGCAGCCGGTTAGATGAGTGGTTCCTGTCGGAGTCCCATCAGGTCCCTAGTCAGCGAGCAGTGCCGTTTTTTCTGGAAGTCCACGATGAGCTCACAAAGTCATGGCGCGCCCCCTACTCGGCCCGTCTGCGAACCTCCTCTTTTTCCGCTCTCACCAGTGTTGATGACGCAGAAGAAAAAGGCTATGAGAATCTGCCCCCCCCCCGATGCACCTCTGCCCGCCCACGGCCATCGGATGGAAAGCAAAGGTGGTTCATCCATCTAAGCCCTGTAGGACCACTTCAGCCCTCGCTGGATGTTCTCTTACCTTACCAGCTCTCGGCCCTTCTAGTGCCTAGGCCATACCGGTTTCCTGGAACAATTGTCTAGGGCAGGATCGACCTCTATGAGTTCTTCCTGGTTTAAGTTCCTAGGCGGCTCCGACTTATGTCTGAGCCCCAAACGAAATGAGTATTCCATATTATGTCTTGGTTCCCCTAGGCTCTGCTAGGGCTTAAAGCCAGGCCGTGCTATATTGCTGCATGACTCTCAGTTCGTCGCTTCAGTCGAATTTAATCTGAGTATCCTATGAGAGATAGCCTACTTTTATAGCCAGATGCCACACCCATATTGGCACGCTCTGGCAGGCTTCTCTGCAATAGGCTTGTGCAGCTCCGCTGCCTCGCCATTGGTTCGTTTTATTACTCTGCACAAACCAATGGCCATGCAGTTTCACTGCGTGATTAAAAAGGCTTCAGAATTCAGAGAAAAAGGAGTTTTCCCCATAACAGCGTCTAGCGACGCAGTACTCGTTCCCGAGTACGTTAGTCAAGACAAAAATACAACGTGATCATGAGTATTCGTTTGTATTTTTACTTAAAGTGTGGTTCTACCACACGCACATTTACTTAAGTTTTCATACACATTGAAACGTACAATATTGATGTATTGAAAGCACTAAAGCGTAAATTATTTACGTATGAACAACTTTTAGACGTACAAATTTGTACGAATCCTTATTTATCAACATTAATTGTGGCATTAATATTTTGATTCAATTGTGTTCATTTGTCATATCAATGACATTATGACATTTATTAAACATTTATTTACTCATCTACTTTATATGAAATTATAACATTTAGCTCTGTTCTGTTACTTCTGCTGCAAACTCGTTTCTACAAATACAAATCTAAAATGTACCTATAAAATGGCAAAAGGGCAATTATACAAATATCTTTATGATATAAAGGATTCATAAATATTTAAAAAAAATTTTAGCTGTAAATATGTAATAATGTTTACGTTTAAATGTTGTCAATACTTCCATATCGTACTTTCAACATCTATTAAAACAAGTTTTACACCTGAAAATGTTACGTATTGATACCTATATATTAACAATGAGACCAGGCTGAAAAATAAGTGTACTTCTTTAAAGCATAACAAAATTGATATTTAATTTGACATTAGTATAGTGCACTTTTTAATAGTATATTAAAGTGTTTAAAGTATCAATCAAGTGTACTCTCTTCAAGTACATTTAAGTGGCCTTTTATTTTATTAGTATTATATTATCTGCAACTTTTTCAAGTATTTTCTTAAAGTACACTGCAAGTACACACTCAATACAATTAAATGCACTTATTTTAACAATGGGTTATAAGGATTCTGTACCCCAAATTCAACATAATAAGCAGAAATTAAGTGATTTTTCTTTAGGGCTCATTTGGACATTGTAAAGCTAAATATCTGTAGAATGTAGCTATGTGTTGGGTTTATGTTTGGGGTCTTACAGGCAAAACCCCACTGAAACTAGCAGTATGAATTCTATCCCCAGTATTAATTCTAAGACCATTGTAAGCTGCAACAAATCCAACCAATTAAATAAATTATAGCACAAAGGTCATGTCTGAAACCAGGTTTATGTTGAATAGTAGCAGAAATGCAACACACTGTTAAACCGCAACTCGATTCAAATACATTCCACAACAAATAACAACCTCTAGTAATCAATTGATGATTCTGTTGTTATTTACTGTTCAATAAGTAAATTTCTTGAATTTTACATTTTTACAATTTTTTAAATGTTCTGTTAACATTTTTTACACCAATAGGTTGCAAGTCTGTCTTTTGTGCATTATGAGTTAGTCATTGAATCCTTTACTCAACTGATTTGTTCAAAAACACTAAAACTTCCAGGAACAAAACACCACCTACTGTGTGATATTCATAGACACACTATAGTTGATCCTGCTTTGGGCTTGTATGTAACCATTTTCGTTGGCAGAGTGAAAGAGACAAAGCAACTGGCAACATTTAAATGTGCCCTAGAATTTGAAATTTAATTTATCTTGGCATAGTTAAATAACAAGAGTTCAGTACATGGACATGACATACAGAGAGTCTCAAACACCATTGTTTTCTCCTTCTTATTTAAATCTCGTTTTTGAGGCGAATCTCCACATAACACCGACTGTGACGCAACAGTCGGGATCATTAATATGTACGCCTCCAAAAATTTGCATATACCAGCCCATGTTCAATGCCAGGCAGAACTGCGCAGTCAAATGTCAACAGGCGTGGTTGATGTATATCTATAATCGGATACCGCAACAGTTTAATTCGAAGTTGTTAGTTTGCTCTGCCCATTTCACCACGGACTGTTTTTCAAACCTGGGACAATATCAAGCAGGCTTCTCTCAGCGTCTCATACTGAATAAGGGGGCAATTCCAACTATATTCCAGCAAGCGGTAAGTAGTGATTTAATACGGAAGTAGCGATCAACTTCACATCGTTTCTCTTAGTAGGATGAAAATAATCTTACTTAAACTGTGATTAATATATATATAGAAAGCGATCAAAGAACAATCCCTTTCCAAACGCCAAGCTGTCAATCACACAGCACGAGTTTATTTGGACACTTGCCAAAACTCGTTGTGAAATCAATGACGATGTTACACTGCACAACGAAGCTCTTAATTTGTTTGCATTGGTGAAAGCATTAATGAGAGTACAGAAACTGCGTTGCAAAGATAAGATCTTTTTCCACGCGATCAACAGGCTGTCATCTGCCCAATGCTCATTACTGCAACCTTTTATGTGATGGGAATAGATCTAAATACTTAAAAAACTTCTCACGATTCGTTAATCCCGATAGCTGTAATAGTAAAAACGTATAATAGCTGTAATGGTAAAAGTTTTCCAGATAGTTTCACATGTAATGCTAGATATTTCATATGCAAGCATGTCAGCCAATCACAGCAGTGGGCGTTTACACTGAAGTCTCACAGCAGACACGCCCCTTCAAACAGAGTTTTCAAATCAGAGGCTAAAATCAGGCAAGGAAATATGCCTTTTATTTCTAAATTATTAAAATTTTTGATCTAAAAAACATACTAACATTATAAGGGCACCCCAGGAAACATTTTAAATAATAAAATAATCCATGCAATGGCACCTTTAAGTCAATATTAATCGTGTCTCATTCGATTACATGGAGAGGGCAGGGTTTTAGACCTATACTGCAGTCAGACACCAGGGAGGGCAATTGAAATGCTTTGGCTTCACTTTTCAGGACGCGTGCAGCACACTTTATCGAGCCAGGCAAAATTACAAAAGAACTCCTGCTGATAACTGGAGTAGCATGGTGAGTAAGGTGGGTGGTGCTAGCTTTAGACGCGACCAACCCGAACTCGAATCCGCCTTTTTCCTAGCTCATTCTTCTCCCTTTTCCCATAGCATTTCATCTTGGAGAGGCATTTATTTTAAATAAAATTTGAAAAGTGTAAATAAATTGCCTAAAGATTATTTAATTAAGGGAATAAAGTGTAAAAATGGGTAGTGTTAGGAATAGGTGTAGTGGAGGGCTTTAGGGATAGGTACAAAGGAGATAGCATCCATTTATGATTTTATTAAATATAATTAAATGCACTCAATATGTTATTACCGCATACTGTTTTATAATATACTACAATACACCGAGGTGCAAATGGTAGGCCTATCTGCCACTATTTACAGTATAAATAGCATCTAACAGCTATTTACACTTAGTGCAAATAGCATCTAACACTAGTGCAAAGAAAATACTGCTATTTTCACTTGTGTAAATAGTGTCTATCACTATTTGCACTTTTAGTGCAAATAGCCACTGCCTTCTTTTATATATTCTAAATTTAAAAAACTGATTATGCAGTGTGTTAAATTTTAACTATTGTAACTAAGTTGATAAACTAAATATGTCAGTGAACTAAATTATTTACTACTTTGCAGTCATGAAACTTAATTCATCTGGGGACATACAGTAAGCTAACATTCTGTGTTATTAAAAGAGAGTTGTAATTGATCCGCAGTGAGTCTTTTAACATCTTTCCATGTTTATGGATTAGTTTTTTGGATGCAGGGAGTTAATAAGTTGTCAGAAATAAACAAGAAATTTGCTGTCACTGGTAGCCTTTCTAAGAATGCAATCATCTGATGCTGACAGCTTTTCATCATCCGTCAGGTTTGAGCATATGAATATGTATGTGTGAATTATAAATTGTTTGTACTCTAATAATATTGTGTCATATAACAGCCCAGCTCCTCCTCCTCTTTTTCATTAGTTTGTTACATCTGCGATCAGTGAAGTGTGTTCTTGGCATTAAGATCCCACAATGCCTCCAATTTACAGCCTTGCAGGGCAGTGACCCCAAAACTGGACGAAACCCCAGAAGGCAGGCCACTTAAGGGACTCGGAGTGTTGTCGGCTAAATAAAAGGAGCGGAGTGAGAGGCCCACTTGTAAGGGAGCCCCCTCCCTCCCCTAACCAGCAGAGATGGAGAGGGTCAACCACGAGCCTTCTGCACCCTTACAGCTCTCATTCTCTGTTCACGTCTGCCACCCTCTTAACCCTAAAATCTCTTTTTCCCTTCATATTGATATCTGTCTCTCTCTTCTTCTGAAATTGGGCCCCTTCATCCTTCATGTCGCTGTCTTTATCCCAGGGGAGTATGTGTGGAGGGTCAGGGTTAGGCAGGTGCAGAGCCAGTGAGAGATACTGAAAGCAAGAGAAAGAAGGGGCAGACGGTGGACCGCTCTCCGTCTGTCACCCAGCTCTGTTTCACTAACTGCCCCCCCCCCCTCCCCAAAGTTATGTTCTATTTAATTTCGCTTTCATAGTTTGTTTCTCTTCAGTTACCTGTTTCCTTTGTCCTAGTTTCCTGACAGTCATTAGTTGTCATTGACATTCATTAGAGCACACCTGTCTGTATTTAGTTCATCACCATCTGTGTTAGCCTGACAAAGCCTTATTTAAAAGTTTAAAATATGTTGATGATTTACATTCCAGGCCTTTCACAGACAAAAGTTATAACTCATGAACTGAAAGAGAACCAATTCTTACATTGAATTTCATCCAGTCATGCTGTGTACATTTAATTTACTATCACTGAATTGTATTACAGTAGTACTAAATGGATTGGCGCTTATGATTCCATGATTCTACTACTTTACTTTATATCATTTTATTAAACAATGTTATCAATTATTGTCATATTAGTAAACAGGACATGGCCTGCGCTGCACGTGCACAGAGTTACACCTAACCAAACTGACAAATACAGACAAGAAACTGTCAAGCAATAAGAGCAGAAATCCTACCTTGTCAAAAAGAGACTTCCATTGCTGAGAGAAGCATTTGTGTACGACAGAGAAAGAGGGAGGAGAAAGGAATGAACACAGAGATATAACTGAGAAAAAGATGACCCAACCTAAATTTAATCTCTGTTCTTTGCTGTTTTTCAACAACATAAATCATACATCTGCACATTGTCACTTACGTCCTCTGGAGCTACAGGAAGGACATCAGTGCTCTCCAGCACCTCGATCTCTTCTCCCTCTGCGTGAGCAGCGACAGCTGGGGATGAGTTCACCATAGCCCCTTCTGCTCCTCTCAATCCACTCAAAAAGCGATTATCTCCTCTCATAAAGTTCTGCCATGATGTCTTCCACATATATCCATATGGTTTTGACAACTCAGAACTTCCTGCAGAGCTAAATTGGCACTATTCCAGATCTGTCATACTAATATCCAATGGCAAAGTGAGTTTATCCCAAACTAAGTGGGTACGTGGAGTTCCTCCTCGCTTCCATATTTCATTACAGGATGTTTTAGACACTTTAAATCCACAGCACGTCACACATAAGTTCGCCTTAGATTTTTAAACACGTCTCGTCTTTCCCAGTAGCGTCGGGCTTCATCCTTAGACAGTCACCTGCAAGAGAAACAGCAATTCTTTCTCAAATACCTTCATGGCACCTTGTGTGTTAGATTACCATCCAGTGTCGTGCTTGGCGTGATTTTGCTCAAGCAGAAGGTATTGGCACCAAACAGAATGCGATAAACGAAACGATCAGGTCAGCGGCGGCTTGTGTTTATCATACCAACGTTAAACCACGCAAGACTAAAAACAAGACAGTGTGAAAAGCGTAAGTGTTAATTTGTGGTGCGTCATTGTACCTTGCTGTTCTTTCGCATCCTCAACGCGTGCCAGCAGTGCCCGAGAGGAGCGACTTCTGCCAGCATCCACAGAGCGCTTTGCCAAAGTTCACTGTGACCGAGATGAGCACAGACAGCATGGGGAGGTAAGTGAGGCACCCGCCTCCTTTTAATGTCCCTCGTCATGTGGGCGATTTCACAAGTGCTTGTCTCAAATGATGGGAGGTGAACATGGATGCGCGGGAATTATTTCTTCCATCATGTTCGTTTGTGTAGTTTGTCTTTTGCGGTTATTGCACTTGGATTTGTTTACTGGATGAATAAATGGCATCTATTTATAGCTACCAGGGTAATTTAAAACAAACGGACCAGTCACACGTGGTTCTGAATAGCATGCTCACGCAGAAGTAAATTTCAAACCAAGCAGCTTTCTTTTGGCCAACGTGGCGAATTCAAGATTGAACCCGTTGCGAAATCTGCATGTGGAATTATCGACCGTGAAAATGTCACCACATCTTTATTCAACAGGAAATTAAAGATAAACGTCCTGTCATACTTAGTTTGGTGATTTTTTTTATTTTTATTTTTTTGCAGTAAAAATGTAGTCATTATAATAGGAACCGCGAAACTGAACATTTTAATTAAGATATTTCCACGCAGATTTAGCATTGGGTTGTCCAAAAGAAAGCTTGTTTGAGAGTGAATTATGTGTGAGATATTCATTGCTACACTAACCTGCAAAAAAAATGTAACGTGGAAAATACCCACCACTAAAGGCCCGTTCATACCAAGCACGATAACTATAAAGATAACGATAAAGATAACTATATGCGTCCACACCAACGACCGATAACGGTCTTTTTATTCTAAGCATGCGCGCGCCCGGATGACCCAGATCCATTTTAAATGCGCGAGACCTTTAAATTAGAATGGATTCTGATTGGCTGTTAGTGTTTTATCGTTCGACAGCTGGAAAAAAATCGTTCTGAAAGTGATCCCAACGATATCGTTCCTCATATTTTTATCGTTATAGTTGTGGTGTGAACTCTGTTATTCTTTAATATGGAGAACGATTTTTAGAATTATATCTTTATCGTTATCTTTATAGTTATCATCCTTGGTGTGAACGGGCCTTAATACAGACTGACAACAACTTGGAACTTCATAAACTTCAGACGAGTGATATAGTGAAATGTCCCAGTGCTTCTCAGTGTGTTGGAAATTATTATTATTATTATTATTATTATTTTTAAGTAATACCACACTAACCATCATACTGTTGTTCTTACTATCTGCAGGGCTTGGATTAGGCCTACCTGTGGCCTTGAGCCTGTCAGCTAAAATCGTTATCTATAGGATTATATAATTTTCTCTAATTAACCACTTTTAAAATGCATATGGAAAACATTTCCTTGTCCAACACGTTTTTCTTTTTTAAATCAGCGTCAGTAAACTTAGTATGCTCATTCCCACATATCTCTTGGCACTGGTCCTGAGGATGTATTTCCATGGTAACGTATAGACTGTAGTTATTTATAGCATATAACACCTACACACACATTTTTAGACTTGTGACTTACTCTATACAATTGCCAAGCATATTCCAAAAAAAAAAAAAAAAGTGATAGCTGATAGAAGAGAGTGAAAATGCACCATTACATTATTAGACCTACATAATTATTCACACTCATGTTTGTGAATATGATTTATGTCTGTTGCTGAAATTAAGTATAAAGATTGACAAACACCTGAATGTTTATGCTATAAAGATTAGACAAATGAGTCTCAAGGGCCTGATGGGTACTTGTAAATACGTGATGCTGTCTGTGGTGAGGAGAAAGTATAGAAATGAATGTAGCTCAATACTGCATTCTTGTGTACGATTTGTATAAGTGCAACAAAAGAACCAGAAAATCTCTTCTACTGTAGGCATATAGGATTTTGTCATTTGGGAAAAGCAATTTACACCAATATATTTTAAATTGTTATTAAGAGAGATTGTAGAAAGACAATACTAGAGTTTCATTATTTAGTCTGTATTCCTGTCCCTTAGCAGTAGGTTCAGGTAGAGTTAACATGATACTAATTTTGCAAAAGTTCTACGGCTAAGGCAATGCAAAACCAAACCACAATAATCAAAGGCTGAAGCACGTTAGCATGTGCCTTTCAGCTACATAATTTATCCTCAGTATTTACCCTTAGTAATATTTTCCCAATTAATTTTTGAATTTTTTTTAGAAAAACATGACAAGTATTTTTAGAAAAAGTCTAAAAAACGGCATGCTTTATCTCAGTACCCTTTCCTCACAGAATGGATTAATCATATCTGACTGCTAACAAAGTCCTAGTCAAGGCAAGTCAAAAAGGCATCTATTTTTTTTGGTCATTCAAGTACAGCTATCATCTAATTTAAATAATATAAACAATATATAAAAACCTGCTTGCCAATCTCACATTTCAAACCAGCAATAAAATTGGACATACCGCTAGATGTCAGTATAAGTTTTAATGAGTTTGAGTCAGCATGACTGCCATTTCGGCCAGCATATAAACCTCTTACAGGTTTATAAGGAACTCCACAGAGATTGAGAAATTCTACTCAAATGTTGACTAAATGGAGTGTACATGAAATAGTAGTCCACAGCATAAATAAAACATGAACACAGTTCAAGAGAAAAAATGCTGTTTATTAATACAGGCTGAAATAATCTCCATACCACATGGAAAGACTTTTTCGGTGCAAGTCCTCAACGATCACATTCTATTAAGGGTAAGGAAAACACATTTAAAAGCCAGCAACATTGTTAAATCTCAGTACAGTCATGTTCTTAATATCTGAACAATAAAGAGAAACAATTAAATTCCCTCTCACAAAACCCTGCACAACCCATCATTCCATTTAAACACTGGAATGTCACGGATTGGCATAAACCCACAGTGCTTGGTTGATGATGCTCCTTGGTTGAGAGACACAGAGCATGGTGATGACACAATAAAATCTGCTCATTTCAAATCAGAACTCTTACAAAGAAAACTTGTAACAAGCGTATGAACCCCCCACCCCACCAAAAAGATCCTTGTGAGAATAGCATGACCGGACATACTGTCCCCTCAAACTTTTGTGCATAGATTCTTAATCCTTTCACAACATTTTAATTCCTCATCATTTAGTCTTAAACCTAGATGGAGTATTTTCAACCCGCACTCAAAAAACTAGTAAGAAAATCTGGTAGGAGTTCAAGTTCTATGTGTTGATCTACAATTCTCAGGCCTTTGCATTCAGGCCTCTATTTAATTCCTAAATCAAGAAAAGATAAGAGGATGGAATATCAATATCTTTTACTGGACCTCGTTGAGAAACATCAAGCAAGGTAAAATCAAACAGTGCTAGGTCCTTCCACAACCTAACCAATAAACAAAACTGTATTGGTACGTAAAGCGATAGATACAAACAAACATTTTAAATGGAAAGCACTCCACTTCAAGAAATATAACGCATAGGTTTATTACAAATCTAATATTTGGTAAATGTGTGTCTGCTACGGATTAAAAATCCAAAAGACATTTTTTTTTAAATCCATAACCTTCAGTGCTTCAAGCTGGATTTCTATCAACATCTTTTGTCCTCTTTTCATTAAATGATTTGTTAAATTCTCATGATAACCAACATCATAACAGTGGAACTGGAACTCTGGACCTCTAATCTTCCTGAGAAAATATCCAAGTCCATTGTCAGTGTGCAAGACAATGACAAAATTGTGTTGCTTTTACAGAAACGAAAATTTAAAGACATTTTGGCATAAGTTCAAACAACAATAATGTAATTCATAAGCAACATTGAAACAATCCCAGAGTTCAGCAAGTAGCATACGTCTTCATTTAAAAAGATTTTTTTCTTATTTATTTGATGGAAGATGTGATTGTAATAGTAGTTTTTTTCTTGCATTCTTGTAGTAAATTCCTTTACTTTTTTTTTGTTTTTGAAATTTCTGAAAATTCCATTATTTGTAAACGGCAGGTAGATTTGAAAAGAAAAAAGAATTTCACAGAATGGAAGAGATATAGGCACCTTTTGAAATGAGTCAGAATGTCACTAACTCACATCTGTTTATCTTTACTGTTCATGAATATTACTGCTTCTCTACTAACTTTCTCATTATGGCCAAAGTTTAGGTTTTTAAATCTTTTTTTTTTAAATTATTTTTATTAAGTTTTTTTTTTTTTTCAAATAATGCAACTGAAATGATGTAAAACTCTTAACTCCAAAATCATAACTCTTGTGGGAAATACTCCACAATAAAAGCCACTATGAGGATACAATTTTAAAGGTTTTTAATATTTTAAGATGAAAATAAATCCATAAAGTCCTTGAGTAAACATTAACACATGAATTGTCGTCATCTCCCCTGCGGTTTTCAGTTTTTTTTTTTTTTTTTTTTTTTTTTTTTTTTTTTATTGAGCAAGGGAAAAAAGACAATCAGTGCAACGCTAGATAGTAACCATGTTGGAACATTTTTTAAAACACGCACACACAAATAACGGAGACAGTACAACACTAAATGGATCATAATTGCAGGCAGTCGCAACGTAACGAGAAGCAGTGATTAGATTTCACATACAGAACCATTCAAACACACTCATTCATACTAAAATCAACGTTTTTCAACAGCTTTTTTTCTTTCTCATGAAGAATGTTCAACCTTGTGAGCATGTTATCAAATACCTTAAAAGTGTCAGTCCCAAACAAAAATTTAAGAAAAAATAAATTCACATTTTACAATTGGCGCGCTTTAATTCAAGTATTGGCGAAGATATTTCTTTTGATATGTTTATGATTTTTCATTCTTTGCCTAGAAACATAAACATTGTTTAGAATCATGGGTTTCAACACAACGAATGAAGGTATACACAAATACTGCATGTACGCCCTGTGTCATTTCATTTAAACCAACATGCAACTTCAGTAAGACTGTTTGGTTCAGATCATTGATCACTCTTTTTTTTTCTTTCTCTCAGATGACACACCGTAAGGATCAAGGTCTATTGCTTATTTCAAATTGTATTTTACCCAGTAGTTTTTAAAGAGAAGGATTCAGAGATCTGATAGCATTTTTCTTCATAATGAACATGATAATGTTTAACTGTAGTCATAGTCTACCTATGCTGGTGTCACCAGAGACTTCCTGTGATTTTTGACTGTTTGGAATTACAGCCACATTGTGGTTCACTGTCAGTCAGCTGCGACTGAGTTTAGAACAAGGCAGTTACACACAGGCAACAGTGATCCCCCCTCCTCCCCACCCACATCTCCCAGAAATAGAAAAAAAGTCAATGATCAACTTTAGCATCTTAAGACATCTGTTGAAATGTCCCTGTCCCTGTCCCCGCCACCATCCCCCCCCCCCCCCCCCCCCCCCATAAAAAAGAAGATAAAAGAAGGTTTATACAGCATAAAGGCCCGAAATGAACTGAGACTGAGATGGAAATGTACAGTTCAGGGCACAATTTTACAAACAAACAGTTAATACAGCATACACAAAAGGCACTCCAGCTTGCTGTCAACCTTCAGAACCTGACCAGCAAACAGGAGATAATATCAGCAAGAAGTGCATTTTTAAATGTTATAGAGCTTTTTTTTTTTTCTTCATTGTTTACGTGTTTGTCTTTTTTTCTTTTCTTTTTTTTTTTTTAAGATACTAAAATGCTATTTCATTTTTGGTATTAAAAAAAAAGTACCAGGGATTACTCATTATCTGTACGCCATTGGCACACCATAATCCCCAATGCTGTTAAAGTTCTTGCTTGTTATAAAGGATTCTTCCAATGACAGCAACAAGATTATCACAAATAAACAGCATGAGGTGACAAATATATCTGACGCATATCCTCAACCCCTTTTAAACCCAATCCCACCTCAAACACACAAGAATTGTCAAAGTGCCTCCAAACAGAAGTGCTTTACAACAAAACAACATTGGAATTTCAAATGTGAAGTCAGAGATGCCACAGTGTACTGTACATATATTTATGTATACATTGGCACATGAGACCATGAGGGGAATTCAACAACCAGCAGCAGAGAGGTAAGATACACAGGTCCCATTTACTGTATAAACGAACTGATGGCTCTGCAGCAGTCCCTGTTCAGAAGGATTGAGAAGACCCAAACTAGCCAGCCTCCTAATTTTATTGCCCCACTGATAAATATCCTCTTGCATTTCTTTTAATGTACACTTCGTAAGCTTTTACACATCATTTAGTGTGTAAAACCACTTACAGACGATAAATCTTCAAAACTATCAACTTTCACTAAACATAAATTTAGTTCTTCTTGTCATGCCCTGAGATTGAACTTAAATGAGATTGATCAAATTCAGCAGAATTAGGCTTAGTGTCAGACAACATCCTAAATTTACTAGGATTACAATGGCCTCGAGTGTGTAAGAAAGTATTACGGGAGGGCTGCGAGATATTTTCAACTTCCTTTCAAAGCCACAGATTGGCACAGGGCGGACATTACGTGCCCATCTTCTCTAACTTTGCATAGTGACAGCATCCCGTGTGCTGTAGTTATAGAGCCAGTGGCAGAAAGAGTCTGTCCTTAGAAACACTGCTCGGACAGGGCTTTTCAAGTACGGGCGGCTTGTCTCGATAACATGGTTGGCTTAACCGAGGCCACACAGGAGAGAGAGAGGATGTTAGCAGCTGAGTTAGAGGTGGGACACCCAGGGTGAGGTCAAGCACACACACATACACATTCTAAATGACCTAAGAACACTGTTAACAACAAAAACAAATGACTTTTGACACGAAATAAACAAATATGGCCCACATCATCAATCTTTTTTTGCATTCGTTACACAGGACAGGTATCTGCATATGAGCACTGCAGGCAGTTAAAGATCACTGCATGAAGACCAATAGAAAGTGAAAAAACATATTACACAGCACTGGCAATTCCATACAGTCTCAAATTCCAGCCAAAAAAATAAATCATGCAAGACTACTTGAGGGACGGTGTGGGGAAGAATGCATGAGAGGTGTGATGTCATCCAGAGAAGGAACGGGAGGACATTTGAAGATCCGTACCTAAGTACTACTACGAGTAGGCCAATGATGAATGATGCCGCTAACATCCATATCATGACATCATTAATATCCTGCATTCCATTGTACGAAGTGCACAAATAGCGTTGCTATGGAGAATCGAACGTCCTCCGATCAGTTTCCACGTCGAGGCACTAGCGCACCACCTCCTTTTCAAATCCAATCCAATCGAGGTACCTTCTCCAGACAGGGTAAAGACTTTTGACTATTTCAGAGTAACAATGACATTCACTTTGATAGAGAGAAAAAAAAAAAGTAAAAACATACATTGCAAGTTTCATTTGATTGTAGAGTTTGTTCTTCCCTTCATTCCGAAATGTTTTTTTTTTCTCTGAACTCAAGCTTCTGGGGCCAGAGATGGACGACAAACAAGCTTTTTTGAATACCATTGGTACCAAAAAAAAAAAAAAAAAAGAAAGAAAGAAAAAAAAAAGCCAAAAGTTGCCATAAGAAGTTTTTTTTTTTTTTTTTTTACTATATGCTCCGTTATCTGATTCATTGGCTTCACAGAAGGAGCATCACTCTTGTAATAAGTGCTATGATAATACCCCTTTAAGAAGAGACTTAGAAAATGTAGATGTCTTTTATGTTTGTACCAAATGCAAGGATCTCTTATTCTGTACTGCATTAAGAGAAACACATTGTATTTGGTATTGTGCCTGACTCCTGTGCCATGTGTCTCCGCTCTGGATTCCGTTTCTGTTTGGTGAATTAGTGGCTGGGAGACTGTGAGATCCCACACATGCAGTTTTAAAACGCATGGAGTGACATCAAACACAATTAACAGTTTCTCCTTTCCACACAAATACCGAACAGCCAGCAAAGCCAGTCAAACAGACAGAGGCGGTGGGAAAATTAGTCCAAAGGTTAAATTCTTCAGAAGTCTTCAAAAAAAAAAAAAAAAAAAAGTCTTAAGTTTCAGTAAGCTTCAGTGTGGACGGAAGAAAGGGTCTCTGGCTTCTATTGCACAATGCATCAGAATTGAGTTTCTTCTCTCTGTTGTATCTCAATAAAAATTACGACCACACAGTAACTGAATAACTTTTGATTGATTCAGCACTGATGTCCATTAGGTATAATTAAAAAGCCTCCACTGAGAGTGTTTTTAACAGTGGTTATGTACTCGCACACAGATGCTTGGTCAAGTTCCAGCAGACACTCTTGACATTCATTGATCTAAATCAAAGCTTAACATTCAGCTTATTTTTTTGTAACCATACAAAAAAAAAAAACTGCCATGAGTAAATAGAAATCATAGAGCAGTGCGGCTCCCTTTTGTAAAACTAAAAGAATTAAAGAAAAAATATCATTGGTGATTATTCATGATGACAGGTCACTGCTAAGAGTGTTCTTCTCATTTGCTCTGGCCTATTCGCTGGCTCAGAAACAGAACTGTGCAAGTTACAAAGTATTTTTTTTGTTGTTGTTGGTTTTATAAAATAAAGGTTTTTAAGGAGGACCTGGAGAGAGAGCACTTACGGCTAATATAAGAAGATCTGAAGAAAAGATGCAAAGTTTAAAACCAAAAACGTACCAGGATCATTCCATTCATCAGAACAGTGCCGTTATAGGGAAAGGTGTCATGAGGTCTCACTGTGCCTGGGTCACTTTCAGATGGCTGCTTTGTTGATGGCTTCTCCTGAACAACACTTTTGAGCAAAAACAACCTTTGGAAATAAAAAAAGCATCAAAAGGCTTCTGCTTCTATTGATTCTGGCTTCTCAAGGTCTTTGCACACCAAGAACAAGATGAACGAATACAACAAACAGTATGACGTAAAAATCAGAAGACAAATAAACAGCAGTTGGAGGTTTGCAGCTTTGTCTCACACTAAACCTCCATTACAGATCCACAAAAAGTGATTATCGCCACATTGATTTGCTTGGGTTTTGATCCAGTTCTTCTTTTGACTTTGTCGGTTTATGATGTCCGATACATCCTACATGCTCTCTCCACTCAGCAGGTCTCCCGGGAGCAAGGTGTTTATTGGGATGGGGCTGCCGATTACCCTGGCATCGTCTCCGTTTGGGGGAGCCCATAAACTGGAGTACTGCGGCACACCGCCCCAAAGCATGTCGCCACTGTTTCTGCTGCTACTGTTCCCGGTACTGCAGACCGTCTTGGTACCTCCTCCACCCCCGCTCCAGAGGCCTGTGGGGTGGCTGGCTGCAGTGTTGCCCAGCCGGGGTTGATTGGAGCCTGGTGCTGGGCTGGCCTGCCAGCTAGTGGTGGGTGTAAGGGACTGGCCCTGTGCAAAGAAGCGGTTCACATCATCCTCACCGGCAAACTCTGCCAGGATGGTAGTGTTACCCAGCACACACCTTGGCAGAAAAATTCAAGCATTAAATAGATTTCTTGATGGATAACACATAAAATCAGTTTGAAGAGAGAAAGACGTTGTCATACACACTTATCTAGAGGGTAGATGTAGGGAAAATGTTGTATTTGAATTTAGGAAAAAATGAAGAAATGTACGGCTAACATTATTCATCCTAAATGAAAGCTGTTCTGGAGCATTCTATGAAAGTACTCAGAGAAGTATGAAGTAGTAGAGCCTTTAGTCTTACATGTGCAGGGATTTCTGGGCTTTGGCGGTCTCCTCCTTGGAGTTGTAACGAACGACAGCATTGCCCTGCGTCAGGTTCAGATGGAAGGTAATGAGAGGGCCGTGCTGCATGCACAGAGTCCGTAGGGTGGAGCCGTCAATCTGATGCACACACATAGATATGTTATTACATTTGGTGTTATTCATATGCAAGTGCAATTTAAATGGCCTGTCAGACAGATTGTGTTCTTGCATTTAAAAACATAAATGAAATGTGCAGTACAGAATGCGATTTTTTTTAAATGTGCTTTTAAGAAGAATTTCTTTGAAGAATTTCGCAAAAATAAGCACAACGGCTGGAATACACTACACAACTTTTAAAATGTGATCAGGTCATACACTAAGCAACTGAGGATTACACACTACCACAACAAATCGAACACAACAAACTCGCGGAGAAACCATGAGCCTTGTTGCAAGGAGGCGAATGACAAATAAAAATCAGCTCAAAATATGTTTGATATTCTCAGGCTGGATTCTAAGTCAAAGCTGTTTTCATAGTCTCTGTCCATCATACACAATGCGATTTTCTGTTAAATTTGTCAACTCTGACTTCCTAATATCAGCAGACTGGTTCTGACTTTCGGTAACTAGTGTTAATAGTTACAGACTGCAAATCGGGCCAATAATCCTGACAAAACTCATGTAGTGTATTACAGCCTTTAATAACAGAAATAGCCAAACAGCAGATTTGGAAAGTGTCCTGACTAGAGCTAAGCAACTCTTCTTACATACTGCAGACAAATGACAACTTTAAACACAAGCTCATGATATGCCTGCCCACAGCTACTTCTAATTGGCCCAATGTTTCGATACTCACATTGATGAGGTGCTCTGCAAGTCAAAACTTCTGTTAACTTGACACATTATCTTAAAATGTGGTACATATGTGAGAGATGCTAAAAAAAACAACAACAAAAAAACAGCTAGACATATTGCAGTGGTCAAAAATATCTGTCTAGAGCATCTTTTCATAGAAGTAGTATTATAAACTACTGCAGTGCAACATGAAGCTTAAAATAAACATAACATAGTATAAATAATACATCTAGATATGTATAATGGGAGTGATTTTTAAATGCTAATGCAAAAAAAAATAAAAAAAAATTTGTTACATAAAAAGTGGCAGTTCTGAGATTTCATGTTATATGAAAAAGAAAAAAAAACATGGAAAAAATACTTTACGAGTATGATGTACTGTAAAAACTAGTATGATATCTGAATGATTCTACTAGTTTTTACAGTATTAAAAAGCATTTGTTTTATGCACCTGAGGAGTGAGGTTTCTCAGCACCAGCCAGCTGCTTCCTCTGTTGGGACTGTCAGTGCTCCAAGTTCCCCCTTCTATAACAAAAAGAAAAGATTAGTCTGGAAAACACGTTGCAGCTGAGCATATTTTCCACTGAATTCTTGATTTCTGCCCATTTGCAACTCTAAAAACACAACTTCATATAGACAGAGGGGTGACTGTTCAGACCACACTATAGAAGCACCTCACAAGTAACTTAGATTTTTCTGCTTTGTCCCACACTGGTGGACTGAGGGTTTACCTGAGGAGTAAGAGCTAGTCCAACCCTGGCTGAGGCCAAGGGAGTTTCCTCCCCAGGTGGAGGAGGTTCTGGTGTTCTGGGATTCAGGCCTGGTGTTCGTCAGGCCTGGAGGTGGGCGAGAGGGAGCACTGGAGTTACGCGTCCCTGGGGAAACCTTCCATAACTCATGAGATAAAGACGCCTGTGTGTGGGAGATGGGTCCAGGGGACCAGGTAGACTTCATTTCCAAGAGTTTACCTGGAAAACGGAGGAGAGGAAGAAAGAGAGAGACAAATTAATAACAGCAGCAGCTATATAGCACCATCCTTCACTGCCTTTAACTCTCCCCACCAGCGTTTTGTTTTTGCAATACCTTCATGGCCCCCAGAATATTTTGTTGTATGAATATCTGAACAATATATAATGTATGCAATATATCAAAAGAAAGAACAGAGCCTCTGCTTAAAAAAAAAAAAGTTATTCTAGCTTCAAAGTCTCTCCATGTTGTTCGTCGTTCCCTATTTACCCCTATACTAGGGGAGGTTATAACAATTTAAATATATTTTAACATGTAATTTATTACTGAACTGTAATTTATTAGCAAAGCTGAATTTTCAGCAGTCATGATTCTTTGATCCTTCAGAAGTCAGCACAACTGTTTCCAAAATTGATAATAATAAGAATATTTTCTTGAACATCACATATTAGAAAGATTTTCAAAGGATCATGTGACAGTGGTAATGGTGGATAATAATGGTTGCTGAAAACTCGGCTTTGCCGTCACAGGAATAAATAACATTTTAAATATTTTATTTAAAATAGAAAACTATTTTATCTATCCTATATTTTATTTTATACTATCCTATATTTTTGATTATTTAAAAATGCAGTCCTGGTGAGCATGATACACTTCTTTAGTGTCTCTGGCCATTATCAACATTTAAAACAGTAAAAGTATAATAGAACAAGGGAGAATGTGGGTTTTAGGAGAACACTTTGTGAGGGACCTGAGTGTCCAGGTGTAAGGACAGGGTTCAAAAAAAGGTAAGGAGGTCTAGGATTTGGGGGGTGGCCCATTTAGGGTTTAGGGCTGTACCTGGGTTGTCAGCATCCCTCTCGTTCTGAGAGGACGGACCAAATGAATTATAGGCATTGACCGACCACTCACTCGAGGATGACAGAGTCCCACTCTGAGATGGGGACAAGGCTATTATGAGCATTTGTCCCAAGTGGACAGCAGAAGGGGGCAGAAACAGTGAAATTAATTTACTATGTAATGCTCCTTAATATACTGAATTTTGTTTAAACTTTAATTAAAAAGCAAAAGAGTTCAACATTCATTAACCATTTAACAATCTCTGTTATATCTTATGTCATACAGTATGCTATCAATCATCCCTCACCTCCAGTCCTGTCACGTAACAGGTAGCGATTCACATCTTGTATGTTGGTGTTGATGGTGGGGCCATTTGGAACACTTCCTGGGGTCATGTTGGGGTCATTCTCAGGGTCAATGTTCTGCAGACCTTTCCATGGCACTCCAGGGCAGAATTCTGAGAGAAAGCAAGGACAAATTGGGTTTCACTGAATCTGGTAAATACAGTCCGGCTGCATATTGATGATAATTACAATATTCTACAACAATTTACTAAAGACTCAGTGCCTATAATCTCTGTGATCAATAGCAATAACATTGTTTTTAAATTATAATATGCCACTGAAGCTCACCTGGAGGCCAGTTGATATTAGAGCCACTAGAGATTTTCTCATTGGGACTCTTGCCCTGTGTCCAGCTATCAGGAGACACCAAGGTGCTGGTGGGGGATTCAGATCTTGACATCAGATTATATGGGCTGAAAGAATCTTCCATTGCGCTCTTTCCGACAGGCATATGGGACTGAGCAGCAGAGATTGGACCTGAAACAAAAGAACAGTCTCTTTAATCACAAAAAGTTCTAACCAAAAACCTCATGTAATAAAATATTCAGAGACTAAGCAACCCATACTCAGATATATACTTTGATGCCCAATATTTGAACTGCTATTTTGCCTCTCTAAACATATTCCATCTTCAAAGACATGATCTGAATAATAAGATTCAAGATTACAGGCTTGAGCTTTTGTCCTCGGCTGAACTCACTCCAGTAAACTCCAGCGGTTTGGCTGGACTTACAGTTCAGGCAAGTTTTACTGAGAATCAATGCCAAGGAAGGATCATATTTTAAAAGGCCCTGCTGACTCAGAGCAAAAATAACTCTGGAATGTCTGCAAGCACTTAACTTGACAGGCAGTTTGGTCTGTCCTTTTGAAATGTGCAAATCTCAGGGACAGAAGTGACTCAGTGTCTGGAGTTTGATGTTTGATTAAAGATATTGCTGTGTTTTTATTGGGTGGAATGCTGTTTGTGTAAGTAAATGTCTTTAAAAGGATGTTAGACCTAGAGGTTAGCAAATGATTGTCTTGACATTTTAGATTACATTAAAAAACTAACAAAATTCAAGCCCATAATATGTTTGGAGTAGTGAAACAACTAATACCATGTTTATTGAGGTTTGCCTCCATGTGCTGAGCGCTAGCCGTCATGGAATCTATGGAGTTTGAATGAGTCCATTGTGAGAGTCGGGATTGAGGCTGAGGAGGGTCTTTCAGAGATAGACCTCCCCCCTCCATACAGTTTACATTCATGTTCGGGTTTAAACCAGCTACAGAGGGTGACAGAGAGAAAACAGATTAATGCACTAGTTTTCACACACAAGCACACACGCACGTACACACACAAAGAAAAACAAAAGACAAAATCCAAATAATAAAAAAAAAAAGGATGAATACAAAAAAATATATATATATATATTTTTTTTTTTACAAACAATGCTGTTATTACGACAAAGAACTATCAACTATCAGAAGCTACTGTTCAAAAAGAGTTTACAATTTAAATTTGAGGTGTCCTTGTTACAGTGTAACTATACAATCATTTGCTTAGAAATATTAATTTTAATATTAATAAGCCCATTGTGGTTTGGTTCAGTGTTAGTTGCTTGTAATTATACATAATTTATTGTTATTATTTTACTAAGTATATGGAACATGTATAACATGGACACTGTAAAATAGTGTTAAAAACACACAGCAAGCATAAGCATGCAGGCATATGTGGCTTGTTCTCTTACAGAGTGTATAAGGGCTGAAGGAGTTTGGAGAAGCCTGCTGATCTTTGGTCTGCAGGTCTGACACGGAGAGGCCTGAATTCTGAGGGTGACCCATGAAGGTGTCCAGGCTTGCCTTGCCAAGGTTTGGGTGCAGGCCGATGTGAGAGGAAGGAGGAGGCTGCTGCTGTTTCATAAGCAGAGTCTGGGCCAGCTGACGCTGGTGCTGCTGGATCTGCTGCTGCATGTTTGTGATTGTACGTGCAACCTGCGTGAGAGAACGACAGAGATAATCATTTCCACTGTATATGGAAATTAATATTACTTGTCATAGTCATTAAAAGATAAGCACTAACTAATATTTCAGGACTATAATCATTGTAACTGTAAAAAAAATCCCCCATTTTTTTTGTAAAATTAGTGTGTCATACTTGCTGCTCTTGTTGTTTGATGGGACCAGAGACATTACGCTGGGCCTGCATCATTTGCTGCTGAATCTGCAAACGCTGATATGCCTGACAGAGAGAAAAAGACAAAAGGTGAGAAAGAGGAACATACAGAGAAATACAGAGAAAAAGAAATAAAAAGAAAGAAAAATAGTGTAGAAGGCAGATGTGGTCATTATTTACACAGAAAGCAGTATCATCTCACTCCCTGCAGACAGGCCAGAGGGTAGACGAGAAATAGCTGGTATTCATTGGAAACAGCAGAGCAGGAGAGTGAATTGTGTGACTTACCACCTGCAGTTGTTGTAGTTGGTACAGCAGGGTCATTTGTTGAGGATTTATTGGTGAGGTTAAAAGTGCAGGATTCAGTCCAATGTTTTTTGCCGCAAACTGTAGGAGCTGTGCTTGAACCTATTGATTAAATAAAAAATAAACAAACCCCAAATTTGAAATTAAATTAAAATATATAATAATAATAATAATAATGATAATAATAATAATAATAATAATAATAATAATAATGAAAGAAACACAGGTGTGTGCAAAACCTGACAATCTATGTAATCCAGCATGTTTTGAGAATGTACCAACCCAGGTGAAAAACTGTTGAATGTATTAAAAATGCATTAAAGTATATTTGTATTGTACCAACGTCCTTTTAGGCAAGTCGTGCCACTCGGCCGCCATCTTGACAACGCCTCCGGGCAGCTATTTCAGACTAACAAGACCAGGCTCCTATCTAAATGAATGGGCAGAGAGTCAGAACTGCACTTTCACTGGTCACTGGGACATAAAACTGCATGTATAGAAACAGCAGTAAAATATTATAAAAATCGCTGAAAAAGTTTGATGACTTTGCCCCAAAATAAGGTTTAAAACGCCTTTTTCCCCACAGGTTATACTTTTACTACGCATGCGCAAGGGTTCACGACACCAACTTCATTTACGTCTCTATCCAGAATGCCGGAGTTGTGCATATTCAATGTCAATATTGTTCTCCTTTATTTAAATATAAGCAGGTTTGCACTTTATCAGTAATAACAATGTATTGTATAGATCAGTTGTTTTAACTATTCATTAAAATGAATCGGTTCAAATGAATCATTAGTTCACAAATTGGACGTGTCATACGGTTGTGTGATTATCCCAGCAGTTAGGACATGGACATCCCACAAGGTTAGTGTCAACACAGAAAACATTACATCACTGGATAGGTTTTTTCGTTTATTTAGAGAGTAATTTTATGTCAGCTGAATGTGCGGAACGCATTTCAGAGAAGATAAGGCAACGTATTTTAGCACAATTCACACCCAGTGGTAATTCAGGGGAAAAAAAATCTCCGAATGCTCCAACATGAAACTTTGGTCTTCCGACCTTTTACCATCATGTCGTTTTATTTTGATTAATATGCGTGCGGGAGAGAGAGCAAGACAGCGCTTAATTTGGAGACGGTGAAGTCTTGTTTACACTTTCGCCTGGCTTCGGAAAGAGAGAGAGAGGGTGCGCGCGCGTGACCGGGGCTCTCCCTCTCTGCTTGTCCTTTCCATTTGGTTCTTTCAGTTAAATATTCGCCCTGTCACTGATCTTGCACACACAACAACTCGCTGTCCCCAAATCGTCTCCGCTGTCGCAAAACCTCAACTGTGCGCATGCGTCAGTGGAACCAGACGATAGGTTTAAATGTTTCGCGGCTTGACTGTTAAAAGCAGATGATTGGCTTTCCAGTGGGAGGGGCGGGACATGTTCATACAACCGCCATTTTTGCCGTTACGGGTTTTCCTTATATAGTTCTATTGAGGATTGAGGAAGTGGCATGTCTCTTATATAAATTGTCTCTGATTGTACTAAAAACATACTCAAGTACATTTTTAATATATTTAATTGTATGTCTTTTTCACCTGGGAAATAAATCTTGTATGTTTTAGTGGAAGCAAGGAAATCTGACCTTTTGGTAAATGTCACAAATTTGCTTATATTAGAGACCTCCAAAATCTTAAATATTGCTAATTCACTTTACATCAGTGATACCTCCAAGAGTAACCGATAGAGTGACATTCAATTTAAAAATGGCCTTGTACCATGAACATTCATAATGCATAATAGAAATTTTAAATAGCTTTTTTTGTATTTTGCATGATAATAATATTAATATTAATAATAATACAGTAAATGGACATGTAGGCCAGGGTTGGAAATTAACGGGGCTTTGGCAAAAATGCTAATCCTAAAATCCCAAATTAATAAAAATGCCCCAAAAATTCAAGACATCAAGACCAAAAATGCCCCTGTATGAGCTCTTGCTATATTTATAACTTAAAAAAAGTGATATCAAACATGCTAAAGAGTGCTGTTCTCCTTCATAAGTTCACTCAACGCTGCATAGCGATGACACAATGGGAAATGCCCTTGGTCGGTGCTGATTGTTGAACCCATATAGAATCATGCCAATTTATTGGCTCCTCAGATTTTGTTCTTCAGAAGAAGCGGTTTATCTGGCCATTGCTAGTTAAGCGTCGTTCGATTGGATATTCTCTTTTTGTGCTTCAGCGACCGCATATAGTGGAACTTGCTTTGTTCTCCTCTCTGTGAAGCACAATGGATCTGCATTGTTGCAAGCCGCCGTGCTCTCGCTTCATTGCAAGTGACGACCCACACGGTAATTATGTGAAATGCCTCGGCCTGTCACATGCAAGCAAGTTTTGCGCAGCTCTGCAAACTCTGCGCAGGAGGCTTGCCTGCTTTGAAAAGGATTCGTCTCCATCGCTCTGTGACCAATGAAGCGGCTGAGGCCCTTCATGAATCCGTGGCCTCGGGATCGGATTTCGAGCTGAGGCTATGGAGAGTGAGCAAGTCGGTTTCTCCCTCTCTCGCCCCAGCGCTCCTGTCCTCTGTGGTTCTCCCTGACTCATCCGACGCCTCTGGGGATATATGCCTTTGCTCATCCATGGCCAGATTTGAGACTATATGCATCCCCTCCGGTCAAGTTGAGGGGTCCCTGTGGGAAATTCCAAACAGGAAAGATGTTGTCTCAGCTACGGGGCAGGTTTTGGCATCCTCGGCCCGAGATATGGAGGCTGCGGGTGAAGGGGTTATTGGAACCCCCTTTCGAACCTTTAGAGTCAACTCCTGACCGGATTCTGATGCTCAAGGTGGTGCTCTTGTAAGCATTAGCCTCTCTCAAGCCTGTGGGAGATCTGCAGGCTCTTTTTGGAGCCTTGCGCGGAGTTTGTGAAAGTGCTTCTGTGACCCAGGCCTGGTTGTGTCTCCAAAGTTTTGTCCACGACCTTTCGCTCTCAAAAGGTCGTGCTTCATTCTTTCTGTCCTCCTCCTTTCTCCTACACGAAGGAAGAGAGACTCCATTTGCTTTGCCCTCTCCAGGCTTTAAAGGTATATGTGGACCAATCTGGCCAGTGGCGCAAGTCATCTCAGTTGTTTGTATGCTTTGGGGCCGGCCGCAGAGGGCTCGATGCCTCTAAGCACAGAATATTTCATTGGGTGAGAGGCGCAATTTCTTTGGCTTATGAGGTGTGGAAGCTCCCTTCACTTCTGTCTTCCCAGGCTCTTGGTGTTCCTTTGGAGGATATTTGTGTGGCGGCAGGTTGGTCTTTTCGGTACACTTTTATCAAGTTTTATAACCTAGATTTGGATGTGGCCCTTGGTTCCCGGGTTCTCTCCGAATGAACTGCTCGCTTTTGTCCTGGTTGAGTTTGTCCTGAGGACGTGCCCGCGCCATCAGCCAATGAATTGGAGTGATTCTATATGGGTTCAGACAATCAGGACTGCCCTAGGGCATTACCCATTGCGCCATCGCTACACAGCGTCTCGTTCCCTATTCAGAGAACATGGGTTACACAGGTAACCAGAGACGTTTTCTTAGAACATCAGTAAGATAGCAAGTGTGATTTAGATTTTACACAACAGTTCAATAAACATGAAGTTAATATTAAGTGACTTTTTAGACTTAATATTATGAATATTTTGTCATGAAAGTAAATCCAAACAAAGTAGGACAGTAGTACATCTCAGAGCCAGAAGCAATTTCGAAATAATCATAATAATGTGAATGAAATAATGACCTGCTCTAGCCTGGCAAGCCAGACCTACATCAAGATGTTAGGTCTGGAAACTCACCATAGACGCGGTTTAATCCGAGGGGCGGGATAAACGTCTGTCTTTCAAATTCCCTCTGCACGCAATAGGACAGCGCTTCAACCAACCAGAGCGTTTTCCCAACAGCGGAGCTAATCATAGATTCAACTTTTGCCATATCTGGCCGGCAAACCGACGAACACATCTTCCTTTTTTTAAGAATGACTTCAGTGCCGTTCTTTGCTCTTTTCTCAAAGAAAAACTTAACTCCAAGTCCTCCAGAGTCGCGGCCAAAGCCGATTCGAAAGACTGTTCTCCAGCAGCAGCCGTCATTCAGTGTTTTCAAGTCGCAGCCAGGTAACCGTCGCAACTTTGTCGTCATTATGTTAAGCCCGCCCCGCCTACTCTATACGCGACGTGATTGGTAACCCAATTTAGGTTTTTGCAGCTCGAAAGTCTATGGAGAGTTTCTGGACTACCCTGGCTGCAAAATACATTTTGCTGCCGCTAGGGTGCGTCTAGATTTCTAGGCTAGACCTGCTCACTGTTCCTGAAGGAATTAGCCGTTTTGAACAAGTTGATTGAATTAATCATTCAATGACTCACTCAATAAGCAGCGATCAATTCAAATTTGTATATTCTATATAATTTTTTTTTTATATTTGAACATTTTTATTTATATTAAATGGAGTTCACTGGAATTTGAAATGACACGTGTAATTTGCACCACCTGAGGGGAGAGAAGCTGAGGCACTTGAGCACGTAGAGTAGGCTGAGCGGAGCTAAGAGGTGGCACTGGTGGCTGAGGGGGCGGGGCCTGCTGCTGCATGACCCGATTTTGTGCTGCTCCGTTAGTGCCGAACATTCCATTCTGCATCTAGGAAACAGAAAAGGGAGGGTTGGGGAGCTCAACATTTTTTGACTGCTCAAATAATGTGCTTTTAACATTGACCTCAATACAATGTCATATTGTCCTACCGCTTTCAGATTCAAAGTAAATAATTACAAATAAACAATAAATTAATAAATACATAGACTTTTCAAAAAAATAAAAAAATAAGTAAATATTGTGCAAACATCACACCAAATGTTAGGGCATGATACCAGACAATGCAGATGCACAGACTATGTTAAATGCATGCATCTAAACTTAAAACTACTGTGTGCGATGCCCTATGCAGATATTTCAAAACACTCACCTGTCTGTTGTTCAAGTTTTGCATGGACAGGCCAGAAGAGACCCCACCCAAACCGTGGCTAGGGAGGCTGCTATTGGCCAGTGGGTGCTTGAGGCCAGGAGAAGGCATAAATGGTGAGGTTGAAGCATCATCTGACAGCCTACCATCCTGAGAGACCAGAAAATATGTTGAAAAAATTACCCGGCACAAATTTCTCGCCACTTCAGTCCAGAAAAATGTATTGGACTTTTTTTCTCCAATCTATTCAATCAAATAAATTCTCAAAAAAGTTTGAGACAAGGCTATACCTTGTCCAGGAAGGGGGCACGTTCCAGTGAGGGGTCTTTTGAGAGGTTTGTGGGTCGGCACACCATGGGCCTATTCATTCCATTACTGTAGTCTGACATGCACATCCCCCGTTTGTCCAGTTCAGTTTTTTTCTCCAACAAAGCACCTAGGGAAAGGCAAGTACAAAATTACTGTTCCAGACCAAGATCATATGACTCACTGCATGTCTGTCTGCTGTTATGGGTTAACTTCAAAAGGAACTACATACTCATGGCCTGATCTAGATTCATATTGTTGCTCTTTAGGGCCTCTTCTGCAGGATCCTTCTATACCAGGTAAAAGAAAACAAACTGTTATGCTAAAAAATACATATTTGAAACGTCTTGTTAATTATGGAATCGACATATCTTTCAGAATAAATAGGATTTAACATACTGGAAAACCCATGTCTGTAAGCTGCTTGATAAGTCTGGTCATGATCCAAACGTCATCCTGCTTGTTGGAAACTTTGCCCTATAATGAACAAACAGCACTCCATAAGGCAAAAACATACCACATAAAGCAAATAATATATACATATATGGGTCAAAGACGAAAACAGGGGTTTTCAAGCATCATCATACAATTTAGTTTGATATCATCACATATTATTTTATATATTTTAATAAGTACAGGTCAGAATAAGTACATTGATTATTTTTTACATAAATATATATGTTACGCTGAATGACCATAGTTTGTTACTCTGAATGACAGTCTGCCAAAAAGGGAGAGAATATTGTCATTGTTCCCTTAATTCTCTCTCTGTTCAGAAATATCGGTAAGCTATTATTCTGACTATTGCAATCCTCAATACCTTTCTCGCTTCCTTGCTAAAGGCCCGTTTACACCAAGTACAATAACTATAACGATAAAGATATAGCTCTAAAAATCATTCTAAATATAAAATAGTAGCAGAGTACGGAACACAACGGAACACTGGCACAGAGGAACTTTCAGAAAGGTTTTTATCCAGCTGATGACTGATAAAAACATTGACAGCAAATCAGAGTCCATTCCACTTCAAAGAGCTAGAGCATTTAAAGCAGCAGAGACGACAAAACTGCAGTGCATGCTTAGAATAAACAGAGTGTTATTGTTCACTGGTGTGGACGCTAATCTAGTTATCGTTATGGTCATCTTTATATTTTTAATTCTTGGTGTGAACAGGCCTTAAGAGTGCCACCCATGCTACGGGGTCTGCATTTACTTTTCAGCTTTTTTACTTTTTACAGTGCCTAGCAACTCTCTCTGCTCATGGGCATCTAAAATAAGGCAACGACACAAATAAAACTATACCAAAATGCATTAAAATAGTCATATTTATTAAGTTTAACACATATTTGTCAGTGCTAAACATTCCTCATTTATATGTAATATAAATAGGATGCTAAAATTGTTATCTATACTGTGATACTGTCATTCAGTGTAATGGATGATACTGTGGTGTAACAGATAATTTGCATTACACTGAATGACAAAAACATCACTCTTTCTGAATGACAAAACTTGTACTTCAGCTTATTGCAGGTGAAGGGTTACAAATTTAAGAATCTATTTCAAATATGCTTCTGTACATAACATCATGGTAAAGAATCTTTTAAGGTTAAGATCTCAGCAAAGTTGCAATTCCTGTTCTCTCCTTATCACTCAGACTGATGGGATTAGCACACGAATGATTCACTGAGAATCTCACCTTTTGTTCTGCAAATGGCTTTCGGACCCAAATGGCTCTTGGAGCCTTATGCTGATTGAATTAGGATTGGCCAGACCCTCACAGTCTAGGGTGTTACCTTAACCTGTATACTCATTTACATGCTTTGTTTGAATTTGTCTCCACCTTCAAAAGTCCCTCCTCCTAAAATGCCTATAAGACACCATGTAAAGTCCCCTTAGTTAGATTATGTTGGATTCCTGCAGCCACGTACAGCGGAGTTCTCAATAAAGAATAACTTCTGTTGAACGTGATCCCAACTGTCTCCTGGTCTTGCGTCGATGAAAGAAAACTTTCCAACAGATGTGCGTGTGCTCCATCCTGTGCTCCATCCTGTGACCCGGATGGAGACGAAGGAAACTCAAATAATTTTAAGCTCAAAGAACTGAATCTTGAAACTTAAAGCTCAACAAAAGATCTGACAAAGATTGCCAGACTGAATCTTTCCAGCTTCCTCCAGATTGAAAACTTCAAGCTCCAAAAAGATCTCAATGCCTGACTGAGTTCCAGACTAAATCTTGAAACTTCAAGCTCAAAGATCTCAACAAAGCTGACTGAGTTCCAGACTGAATCTTGAAACTTCAAGCTCAAAGATCTCAACAAAGCTGACTGAGTTCCAGACTGAATCTTGAAACTTCAAGCTCAAAGATCTCAACAAAGCTGACTGAGTTCCAGACGAAATGTTTCTGTACAACCAACGATTCGGTGAGTTTCACTCAATTCAAAGAACCAATGCAGACCGTTCAGAGAAGAAGTTATTAAACAGCTGTAGAGTTTGGTTAACTAAAGATAAGCCTCTAAAAAAGTTTTTCTTTTAGAGATGAAATTTATCCTCTGTTGTTGGCAGGGAAGATTAACAGTTACATGTTAACCCTCTGGGGACCAAGGTGTTTTTGGGGCCCTTGAGATGTTCTGACATGCCTTGACATTTGTGCTTTTTTCAGTTATTTATAAACATGTTAATGGCAAAGGTGTAAATTCACTCTATATAGCACAAACAGGGCTACCATAATATGCGAGCAAGTTGTATGTAGATGTTTGTATTTTTAAGAGAATAATGTTTATGCGTGGTTATTGGAAAAAATTAAAATGAAAGTTGCTGAATTAAGACCACAAAACACATATTAAATATGTGTCCACAAGACTTTTGACTAATGGATGTTGTCCCTTTGAGTTCTAGCTTCAAAATTATGTGAAAATAGTCTTGCTTTATCGTTCACAAAAAAAAACATTGATTTAAATAGTGTAAAACAGGTTTTGCTTGGAAAGCCATTATGCGAGGGGGAGGAGTAGTTTACACCTTAGATTACAATGTCCCACCCACTCTGCATAATGACTCTGCCTAATGAGCCATTCTTTCAGGTGTGACACTGACTGAGCCACAATGCAAGGACAAAAGATGTATTTAGAAGAAGACTTATATTGACCATTTAAGATTTCGCTTACATCTCTCTTGTAAATATGTTTTGCTATTTTATTAAAAATGTTACAATTACAACAATAATTACAATTTCAACAATATTTCAAGTGTACTCTTTCTTTGTAAAAAAAAAAGAAAAAAAGATTATAGGCCTACATTTTATCATATGTATTCATTAGTTTGAATATAGCCAACATTGGAACATCTAACATCTTAGTCTATGACTTTATTTTTGACAAATATATATATATATATATATATATATATATATATATATATATGTGTTAGATATGAGCAGAAATTGCTAAACAAAAGCTTATTTGATGTGGCAGTATATTCTACAGTAGCCTAAAAACTGTACCCAAATCTAGTCAACAAGTGACTGACTGTAACGTTGTTTTTATGAAATATTAGGGCATATAAATGCTAATTTGCAGTTTAATACATTGCTTATACAAATACATTTTATTTCAACATATTCCAGTCGATTTTTACTCATCTCGGTAGGCTATAGCAAAGCAGTTTATTCTTTCACACACAGACGCGCGATTTATATTTAGGCTAAACAGTCTTTACAAATATGTACCCTTCATTCATCTCACAGAAAGGCGAGTCATATTATAGAAATGCGATTCATCTTTTTGCGGTTTGCATAGGCCTACACTAACGTTATTCCATAACGTTATTCCACACTTGAGAAAAGAAAACAGCCTACCTCACTCCTCAGCGGGATCTGCTCCTCATATCAGCAACATCTTTTCTCCATAAGGTAGGCTATATTATGCCTCACTCGATCGCGACGCGCTTTGTTTACAGATGATGTGGGCGTTTCACAGGTCTGAAATAGTTCTCAGAATTTGCGTTTGAATAGCACGCGCTCTCCGGGGAGTGGTCACATTACTGTGAATTAGCTCGTAATGAGCTCGACTGGAGTCGCTCTCTTTTTATACAGATTACAGAAGCTGAGAATATTTGTTTTTTATATAAGTTACTTCATTTAACAGATGCGATCTCAAGCTTTATGCCCGAGGGTCTGTTTGCCTGTTTGACTGAATTTTCGCGGAGTTATAGATCATTTTCGAACGCGTTTCAAATGGGAGTTTACTGACAGAGAGAAGGCAGAAATCGCATCATGTTAATTTTTCTTTATTTGTCAAAAAGCAAAACACTTTATTTTTATTGTGAGTATACAGAAAAAAATAGAAACTGAACAGGATCGATTGATGTATTACACGAAAATGAAAGATCAAAATTAACAGAGCATTTAGTGTTTATTTTCATTGCTAAAAAAAAAAAAAACGAGCAAAACGCGCGGGCGCGTTTTTGGTCCCCAGAGGGTTAATATTGTGTGTATGCTCTTGCTAGAGAAGTTAGCATCAAGTGTTAATAGTTGGTATCCTTTGCTTTAGGCAGAGAAGAATTAGCTTTACGTGCTAGTTATTTCTGTTGATCCTCTGTTCTTGTCGGCAGGGAAGTTAAGTGTGGTAATTTGGAAAGTTAACAATAGTTAAGCTGTGTTAATACGATTGTACCCTCTGTTTGTAAGACAGTAGAGATTCGTGTTTTGTGATTGTGAAGTAACAAAGGAACTCACAAAATGGTTAGAAGGAATGCAAGACTATTTCCCACAACTGAAAAAGCTGGACGAGCTACACCGTTATGGACAGACAATGAGTTTAAGTCTTTGTTATCAGAGCACATGGACATAATCGTGACTGAGAAAGTCAGATTGAATTTAACAAAGAAATTTGACATTGATGCAGACAAAGTATGGTCAATTGAAGATTGCAAGAAAGTGTTGGGTGCATGTATCAGGAAGAAAAATGTGAAAGGCATTATCTGTTGTCATAGAGAATTTAGCTTATCCATTGCACAAGAACAAGCTCTGTGTATTGCTAAGTTAAACGATCAGAACAAACAATTGCAGACTCACATGACCTGTCTCAAGACAAAGTTGGGCCATAACAAAGCCTCAACCAAATGTGATTAAGAGCAACAGTCAGATGAAAGCTATCCTGATTTACAGTCTTTTGATAGAATAGAGGACAATGTCAATGTAGATGTAAATGCAGTTGAAGTGTGCGTAGCTAGACAAAAGCCTCAGGGAAAAGGTGTTAATAAAGTTTCATTTGCAACCCCCATATTGCAGCCACAAGCAGTCAAAACATCTTTAGGTCCTAAAGATATTGAGAGAATTGCTGAAAGTTTGCCATCAGTGCAAAGAAATTTTTCTGAGTTTAGGAGACAATTGTCCAAAAAGATGCGGCTCTATGATATGACTCTAGCTGAAGTCACCCAGCTAATATCTCAGATCTTGACTGAGTCAGATGATTTTGAAAGTGCTGTAAACAATTCTGAACTGCAACAAGCCAGTAAAGATGAATTGAGAGAGGAAGTTCTGAAAGTGTTAAAGGACATTGTTGGACCGAAAGTGGACTGGTCAAAAATCACTAGTTTTTTTGTACAGAAGAAGGGTGAAACTGTTTGTGAGTACACAGAACGATTCTGTCAGTCCGCTGCCGCTTACAGCGGAATTGCTGACACTTCAGAGAAGGTGCTAGGTGATAATGGTCCCCTAGTTCGCGCATGGTTTCAGGGTCTTCTGTCAGAACATAAAAATGCATTGCCTTACTTAGAATTAACATGGTCCAGAAGAACCCTGCAAAACAACTTGGACAAGTTAGCTACTTGGGAAAGAGACTCTGATGTCAAGGCAAGGGTAAAAATTGCAGCAGCATCCTTTAAGGGCAACACAGAGAAACAGAAACGCAAATATCCAAGAGAAGCCAGTTGTTCTTACTGTGGCAAGCACAGACATTTTGGAAAAGAATGTAGGAAAAACAAAAAGAACTTTAAAGAAGTTAACAAGGTTACTCAGCTTCTGCTTAGCCTGCTTGAAATTCTGAAGCAGCCCCTCCCCTCCTCTTTAAACTTGTGGGGCAACTTGATACAGTGTTAACCATTTAGGCTGTGAGTGCTTAATTTCCCCAGTAACTCACAACAAAGATGAAAGACTTATTTTTGTTTAATAGAAGAAAAGGAAAGTGACTGTCTCAGCCTTTGTTTGGGGGACATTCAGTATACTCACAGCCTTAAATGTTATACCACAGAAATATTCCAGTCAGACCCCCATGCTCTAGTATTATGATGTATATTAAGACTGATGTTTCACTGGAGAATGGAAAGTGCCAATTTTTTCTGTACAGTGTGCACACAACAGGGACAGAATAGGACACACAGACCAGTGCGGAGCCCATGGAAGAACCGAAAGCAACAGGCTTCGGGGGTCAGCCATGTGGTGAAGATTTCCTCATAGGTTTCCCCCTCAGTAGCTTATCCCCACCTCACTGGTCTATAGGTGTCAAAACAATTAAGAAATAGGGAAAGAATGAAACAACAACAGCAGACTCTAAAAATCCATACAACCCTAGTGTTTGAAGAAATACTGCTCTGTTTTTTTTTCTTTCTTCCTCTGTGCAGATAAACACTTGATGGCTGTTCCAAAAATCCATATGCAACGACGTCTCACCTGCATATGAAGCCACAACCTCAAGAAGACAACTACACCCACTGCTGAACGAGCCAATCACAAAAGAAAAAGAAAAAATACACAACGCAGAGATACAAAAACCTTCAGTCATCCATCGATATGATCAAGACTACTGCCTGCACCATTATCTGAGTGCTGCACCTGGTTAATATGACTGAAGATAACTTTTCATGGTTCGGAAACCTGTTAGTATCAAGTGTGTCAACCAACAAATGACTCACGTCCAGCACAGGGAAATAACAGTTCCGACCAGAAAAGACTATTACCCGTAAGGACTTCACGGACCCTAATTGCATGTTATGTTTCTGTGTCAGCATGCAATTACAGATGAACAACACAGATCATGCGTGTGCCTGTTACTTTTTCAAGTTACAAGAATGAACTTTTAAGTGTACTTTGATAAAAGTTAGACTTAAAACCACTATACGATCAAATGACTTATGGAAGGATGAAGTCTATGCATGAATATTGCTGTTCTGCTGTTTCTTTGTTTTCTTGTGTTACTCGTATGTGTTGATGTCTTCGCAAGCAGAAACCTGGTGTAAAGCATCACCTCAGATTTCCATGAACAAGCCTCATGAGGGAAAAGTCATCAGAGCGACTCTACGTGCGAAATGGACTCTACAGGAAACAGACTTCACAGCAATTCAGGCGCCATGGACTTTCAAGACTTCCATTCTTATGTTACATGGTTTTCTGTGTAATCATGTAGTTTATACGACATTTCACACCCTGCGTCGTATGTGTCAACAGTTATGGTTTTGAGAAGAACTATGACACTCATGTAAATCAAGGACACAACACAGAATAAGTTATATGTGCCTGTAATTTTTTCAAGTTACAAGAATTAACTTTTAAGTGTCTAAATTTGTATTTTGTGAGAGTTTTTAAGAACTCTCAAAAAGCCGACTGAAGGGTTACAAATTTAAGAATCTATTTCAAATATGCTTCCGCACATAACATCATGGTAAAGAATCTTTTAAGGTTAAGATCTCAGCAAAGTTGCAATTCCTGTTCTCTCCTTATCACTCAGACTGATGGGATTAGCACACGAATGATTCACTGAGAATCTCACCTTTTGTTCTGCAAATGGAGCCTTATGCTGATTGAATTAGGATTGGCTAGACCCTCAGAGTCTAGGGTGTTACCTTAACCTGTATACTCATTTACATGCTTTGTTTGAATTTGTCTCCACCTTCAAAAGTCCCTCCTCCTAAAATGCCTATAAGACACCATGTAAATTTATATACTTTAGATTATGTTGGATTCCTGCAGCCACGTACAGCGGAGTTCTCAATAAAGAAAAACTTTGTTTGAACGTGATCCCCAACGTCTCCTGGTCTGCTTTGAAGAAAGAAAAACTTTACAACACAGGCTATCAACTGGAAACCAATATCAAACAATGACCTTGACCAGTAAAGTTAATTACAATTATTCACAACATTTACTTATTTTTCAAATTTCAATGACGTGTGTTTTCGTAACTTAGGTTACTTCACCATTAAAAGATGAAATTAAATACTTGAGAGCAATAAACTCACTTTGCTGCAGCACCAGACGGTCTTGACTTTTGATGATGTCACAGACTGTCGAATGACTATCAGGTTTTTTTAATATGATTTCAGACTGGCTTCTTTTCCTTTCACACTGAATTACCTCTAACAAACTGCATATTTGGGACAAAAGTCCCCTGGTTATTTCAATATTAAAAAAAAAAACAATAAAAAAAAAAACAGTATGACAGTCTTTTTAATATAATATAATATAATATAATATAATATAATATAATATAATATAATATACAACATTTATTTGAAAATGCCAAAAAAACTAATATTTTTTTTAACTTGGTAATTTATGTTTATTTAAAGATGTAAATGGTAATCAAAATCAAAGTCTGGACCATTAAGGTGAATAACAATTTTACACTTCGGAACATTATTTCACCCATATTTTGACAATTCATTTTCACAAAAGTTATCTGAAACATGAATGTAGACACTTTACTTGCATTTAATGTATTTTTTTTTTCATGAATATAATATCACTTTAGTAAATTTGATTTGATGCAGACATCAAAATAGTGAAGTCTCGTCTTTGACCCACAGTAATAATTAATAAAAAATTATTAGTCAAAAAAAAAAAAAGTTTATATAAACCATTTCTTAACCACACAATGAATATGTGACACTGAGTATGCATTACAGGACAGAGTACTGATGGCTTTGAATGGCCTCAATTACCCTTTGTGGGGCCTTCTTTGATTGACCCCATGAGTTACAAGAGGAGTCTTGGGATGTGGGACTGTTCCACATGTCACCATCATCAGCATCCCACTGGCTGGTGTTCATGCCAGTCTCTTCCCCTCCAGATCCCCAGCTATCTTGCATAGGTTTGGGACCTGGAAAAACACAATTGGTCAAGACTGCTCATAATCAGGGCCATATAAAACCATATATTTTTATGTATGTTTAGATATGTGGATGGTTGACTAAATTATTAAATTTGGTCTGCCCAATACTAAAATTATGGTTACATGTTGCCCATATACCAGGATCCACAGAAAAACCTTTAAGGTGAAGTGTGTAATATCTGCTGCACCAGGGTCACCAAACGGAATTGCATACATAATTGGTGCATCCGAATTTGAATACTTCCCTACTATTTAATATGGAAAAAACACTACGCAAACAGAGTAATATGTCCGAATACATAGTATTCGAAAAACAGTAGGTGAAAAGCATCCAGATGACCTACTACGTCCGCCAAAATTCTGAAGGGCGCATTCAATGGACATTTTACTATCCCATGAGGCCACGGGAGAGGAGTTGTGAATGGCAGTGAAACGACGCAAATGATGCCGTAGGTCACATGACAATGACAACATGGTGGATATAGTATGTTCAAATTTTATTAATACTTCATACATTCATACTATATAGAACACTTTTTTTAAAACAGTTTTCAAAGCAAGTTTCAAATCAAATGTAGAACCTACTATACAGTATGCGATTTTGGATGCAGCGAATGACAGACACAGTGAATGGCTTCCAAAACACTGCCCCTTTCTGTCATTGGTCACATAGATTGATAGTTCTGCCCCAAACCCACACCACTGGTTGAGTCAGTGTTTCTATGTCAGGCTGGTTGGGTTGTTAGAGCAATAATTTGAAAGTCCCAGAGAGCCACTGGCACAGCATTTACACTTTATACAAATAATTGACTTGTCTCAGCTGGGATAGTATAAACTATTTAACACTAAAAAAAAACAAAAAAACAAAGTTCAACTTTAAAGTATAGTAATGCAATCAGTACAGGACTTTTATTCAACCACCAGAGGTCAGTGTAGTTAAACTTTATCATAATATAAAAAAAAAAAAAAAAAAAAAAAAAATTAAGTATCAGCAATGACTTAAGATTTCCCTCATCTGTTATAGCAAGTGCTTTAATGCAAAGAGGTTTATTTTATTTAATTACCTTCCTGACAGGGGCCTGATCCAGCAGGTGCATTTCCTCTGCCATAAGGTCCACTGGAGTCATAAGCACTTTCACCCCATCCTCCACAGCTCTTAGTGGGTTGGCCTTGGCCCCAAGATGAAGTGCCATTGTCCACAGAAGGGTTGGAATTGGCTGGCTCGCCCCATGAAGAAGGTTCTGTATTTGATTGGACATTAGGGAGCTCTCCCCAGCCTGAATCAAACATTATCAGCATAATAACTGAAGATGAAGTACTTAAAATACAGAAAATAATATTTTCCAATTGATTAATCAAATAAATAATCAATAGATCGATTATGAAAATAACATAGTTGTTGTCTTATTAACTTGTACATATAATACAAAAGTAAGTGCACTGCATCAGATAAAGTCAAATCATTGACTGAAACTGAAATTTACTAAAAACAGACACTCTGAACCAATATATAGAGAAAATACAGAAAAAGCTCTCAGAAATATGGAAAAGGTAGATTACAAATATCTATATCCTAAGTTATGCCTCAACACTGACACTGAAAAAAAAAACGGAAAAAAACCCCACATTTCTGAGGATGATAACAGCACATCTAGGCCAAGTATGCAACAGTCATTCCTGGTTCAAATCTAAACCAGTTGGGGCAGCAGAATGCACACTGAGGGCCCTATTTTAACGATCTGAAATGCAAGTGTCAAGCGCAAAGCGCAAGTAACTTTGTGGGCGGGTCTTGGGCGCTGTTTCTATTTTCCCGGCGGGATAAATGACTCTTGCGCCTGGCGCAAATCTAAAAGGGGTTGGTCTGAAGTAGCTTCATTATTCATAGGTGTGGTTTGGGCGTAATGTGAAATAAACCAATCAGAGCGTCATCTCACATTCCCTTTAAGAGCAGACGCGTTTTTTTCCATGGCGGATTGCTATTGTAACGGCGAATTTGCCAGGCGCGCGCCAGGAGCGGTTCACAGCCAAGGAGAGCAACACTCTCGTCACGGCCGTAAAAGAGAGAAGTTACATTGAAATGGAGAAACCCACCCAAATTAACTTCGGTTAAACAGGCGTATGATAATTTGGGTAAATGTGTAAGCTAGATGTATGCTTTTATAATAAATTGTCTATCTATCTATCTATCTATCTATCTATCTATCTATCTATCGTAATAATGTATGATTTGCAAAAATGAAAACTGCTGCTTCTGTGTAGATGAGAGAATCAAAGTGTATGCACGTTGTGCACAGGCTACATTGATTATGGCCAAGCATGTGCCCTTAAAATAGCATATGAATAACATGCGCAACGCGCCACTGACTTTAAACTATTTTTTCCTGGTTAGTGGCGCAATTGACCGTTCACAAAACCCCGCCCTCGAACAGTCCTCTTCCAATCCTAGCTCAGCAACTGTAACTAAGGAGAAGGACCTCCGTCAAACATTGCGATTTCAGCAAGAAGGTGAAACGATGCGCCTATGGCACCTGCAAGTCTGACTCCAGGTACCCCAAAAGTTTAGAGGGAGGGGTCATTTTTTTTTTGCCTTTTCAAAGCCCAAGACCCAAGCGGAAAGATGCTGACAATGGATTAAGCAGTGTGGGAGACCTCACTCACAGCTAAATGCCTCGAAGATTAATAAGCATACATATGTCTGCTCTAAGGGGAGTAAAGCTAGCGAGCTAACTTAGCATATCAATAAGTAGTTTAAGTACTCTTACAACACTTTGCAGTTTTAATGATGTCCTGTATGAATAAATGACGGAGTATTTATTTTTATGTTTACACTGTTCGATCGCGCCCGTGCCTCTCTCTCTCTCTCTCTCTCTCTCTCTCTCTCTCTCTTCTCTCTCTCTCTCTCTCTCTCTCTCTCTCTCTGACACACACACACACACACACACACACACACACACACACACACACACACACACACACATTCCAGCATTGCAATCTTGACATCGGAGCCTGTTCATTATGCTGCGTTCACACCAAACGCGAATAGAGCGTCAAATTCGCATGTATCGTGTCTAGTTCGACGCTTGAACATTTTGAATCCATTCGCGCGTCCAAATCGAATAGGACGCGATCGAGCGAGTGCAGTATGAAATGTTTAAAGACACTTAGAACATATGCTATGATGAAAGGTTAAACTTGAGAGGTGGGGAAACTGTAGGCTAACGTTACTTGTTTAGGCTGGTCGTCATCCTTAGCTTAGCTAGCATAGCTAACCTGTCATACCTCTGAGAGAACAGGTAGAAACTGAATCTTTGTAACCTAAACTAGATTGCAGCCCTTTCTGTCATGCCCTGGAGGATATGTCTGCTGCATTACTCCAAAACCAATCACTTATACCAATAGGTATGGAGCTCAACCCAGCCATGGCTATGTGTCTGGTTCTCAATTGTTTGACGGGCGTAGTAACAATAACTAGGGGGAGTGGCTTTTGCGAACGGTCAATTGTTTTCTAAACCTGCAAAATAGCATGAAGGAACTTTTGCGCCGGAACACGCCTCCTCTCTGCGCTGAACGCAAGAGCGCAAGTGCGCAAGTGTATTTCCTAGTTTACCGACGTGCATCTGTGGAGGGAAAAGTCCACTTTGCGCGGGTGCAAAATAGGAATGATACATGCGTCGGTGTACAAAGTCAATTGCGCTGGGTGCAAGATAGGGCCCTGAGGAATCTTAACTGGTGTATGTTTTTTCCACAGTAGTCAACAGATGGATCTAACCATGACTTTAATAATTTAAGCAATTTTATTAATGTTTGTCAGATGTACAGAGGACTAGAATGGGCATTAGAAAGGGAGAAATATATGCATTCTCTCACCTGGATTTCCCATGGGCATCCTGTTAAGAGGAGATTCACCTTGACTGGGTGAGCCATTGTTGATGTTGCCATTGACATGGTTGTGAGTGGGACCTTGGCTGTGGTGTTGGTGATGGTTGCTATTGTTGTTGTTGTTTGGCCCAGTGATGCTATGACTGCTGCCATTCTTGCTGGTTCCTGGATGATTTTGGGAGTTATTCCTGTCCCACATGTTCACACTCTTGCAGTAAGCACTGGGGTCACCCCATGAGGAGGTCCCATCATCAATTTCCATTTTGCGACGAATAGAAGATGGAGATGGTTCATCCCAACCTGTGGCCTCATCTCCTGGATCCTGGTGGCCTCCTGATGCCCAGCCAGAGTTGCTCTGTTTCACAGAATTTGGGCCACACCATGATCCTATGCCTCCAGCTCCACTGTTGCCACATGTGGATTCCTGAAGTTTTCCACCCCAACCTTGGGCTGAACCATTGGAATGTTGAGAATCACCCCAACCACCACCCTGTGCTGGTGCTGATTTACCCCAGCCTCTCTGGGGTTCCTTCCAGTTTCTGTTTTCAGGGTCCCTAGAGGAACTTCCAGAGCCACTTTTCCGTATTTCTGAAGGGTCACCCCACTCTCCATTATTACCACTGCCACTACTTCCCCAGCCTGAGGAGGTATTGGGTCCATCCCCCCAACCTTGTGTTTTCTTCTGAGAAGTACCATCATCCCAGCTAGGAGACTTTTCTTCAGAAGCCCAAGATTGGCCATTACAGCCATTGGTGTTGAGACCTTCAGCAATGGGATCGCGCCAGCCACATATTGATCCATTGGGAACCTTTTTATTTGCAGGAGGTTCCCCCCATCCACCATTAGGATGAGCAGAGGCTGGGACTGATCCTCCCCAGCCTGTGTTTGTCGTGGCTCTGCGAGGTTCCTCGCTCTTGCTTGTGTCCATTCTAGGAGGTGCATTGAGGTTGGGATTGGCACATCCAGGAGGAGATGGTGCAGGTCCAGTTAAAGGTGTGTTGGACGAAGACCCCCAGACCTCGCCGTCTGCATCATTCTTTTTGTCTGGACTTTGTTCCATTTCCCAAACAGTATGTTGACGAACTGGAGTCTGTCCCCAGCCTGAGTTACATAGGACACGTGGGTCCAAGTCCTGCCTTGGCAGCAAAGGGGCCAAATCATCACTTGAGGACCTCTCTCTTCTTCCTGGGTGGCCCTCACTACTATCCCTGCTGCCCTCACTTGCTGGAGTATCAGGGCCCCAGGAACTCATATGTTCTTGGGAAGGACCATCATTAGTATCCCATCCTGTACCGTCAGTGCTTGACTGTTTGCCCCATCTTGTACCATCAGTGCTTGGCTGTTTGCCCCAGCCGCCACCACTGCTAGCTCCTCCCTGCCCCCAAGAGGAGACGCCTGCAGAATCCCAGCTTGAGTCCTTTGATTCTCCATTTTTGGCATCTCCGTTGCCCCAGAAAGCAGTTCCATCTTCGCTGGCAGGCTCAGTAGGTGACTGACTGAGGTTTCCTCTCCAGCTGTTCACTGGACTCATTGGCTCTGGTTTAGTGTTATTTGGTCCATCAGTTTTAAGGTTAGGAGGTTTCATGTTGAAAGATACATTTGTGGGTGACTCATGCTGTTCTGGGATATCCGGGTTGCCCCATGCACAGTCCCCTACAAGGTTTCCATTGACACAACCAATGCTACCTTTTCCAATGGTGCTGTGAGGTGGTGCCACTCCTCCTTGGCCACACCTACTAAGTGAAAGTGAATTTGAGCAAACTATGCTACTAGGGCCTGACCCTACCCCAGCCCCCTCATGTCCAAGAGCTGGCCAAGCAGCAGGGTTGGCACTGGGGTTGAGGTTCAGATTAGAAGCACCCCAGCTGGACTGCCCTCTAATGCCCATGGGCAAGTCAACATTTCCTTCTGAGACCCACCCCCTAGTAGGGCCACCTTGACTAGAGACCATACTAGAAGTGAGATTAACGCTGTCTTTGCTGATTGGGTAATGACCCTGCTGGCTAGCTCCTGTAGCCATAATAGTGCTACTACTGTTGCTGATGACCTCTGATGTGCGTTCAGCGTCCAAGGTGCATTCTGGTGTCTGCTGGCTCTTGCCGTATGTAATGGAAGGCCAAGTGTCTCTGTCGTTACGGTTAATAATCACTTTATCCTGGTTGCCACTGCTGCTTTTGGTAACTGGGATATTCCAATGACAATTCTCATGCTGGGGTCCCAGGCCACTTTGATGGGGAAGTCCTGTAAAACAAATACACAGGGCAGATTTTTTTTTAGCAAAAATGTATTTAAAAAATGTGCAGGACATCATTATGTATCTTAAAATAAAACTATTAGCAAGGGATATTTATTTTAGATTTTATTTTTATTTTAGTGTGGTCTGCAAGGTCCCCACAAAAATCAAGCTTCATCAACATGCTCCAAAGATACTCATAAGACGCATACTAAACCTAGATGCACTCTCTCTCTCTCTCTCTCACTTCGTTCCAGCTATAATCTCTCTCTCTCTCTCTCATAATCAATCATGAGCCAGCAGGTAATCGATGGTGTGTAAATTATGGCATGAGAGCAGAAAGAGGCCAACTGCAACTCTCCATAACCACTGACAATATTCATCCTAAACAGTACGCACATGTATTATCCATAGCCTTAAAGGGTCATGTGGCAACTATAAGATTCACTGAATAAATCAAACATTGTACCCATGACTAACCTAAGGTTTAGTTAAAGGGGTCATGACATGATAAATAAAAAAATTCTTGATCTTTTGACATATAAGAGGTCTTTGTACCACTAAAACATACTGTAAGTTTCATAGTTTGAAACGTCGTCCTCATTATAAAAAAGTATTTAATCAACCAAGCTCTAAAAACGTCTTGTTTTGATATTGTGGGATCTGTGATGCAACACAGGCAAATACATTTAGATATGACTGCCTCAAGAGCAAAACACTGACAAAAAAAATTATACACTGACAAAAAGTTATACATCATCGCATCACGGACCCAGCCCACTAGCGTTCAGTTGCTTAACCCTCTGGGGTCTGGGCTGTTTTTGGGGCCCTTGAGATGTTCTGACATGCCCTGACATTTGTGCTTTTTTCAGTTACTTATAAACATATTAATGGCAAAGGTGTAAATTCACTCTATAAAGCACAAACAGGGCTACCATAATATGTGAGCCACGTGTATGTACATGTTTTCATTTTTGAGAGAATAATGTTTATGCATGGTTATTGAAAAAACTAAAATTTCTGAAATAAGGCCACAAAACACATAGTAAATATGTGTCAATAAGACTTTTGACTAATGGATGTCCTCGCCTAGAGTTTTTTCTTTAAAATTATGTGAAAATAGTCTTGCTTTATTGTTCACATAAAACCATACATTGATATAAATGGATGTAAAACAGGTTTTGCTTGGAAAGCCAATATGCGAGGGGGCGTGAACGAGGAGTGGTTTACACCTTAGAATACAATGTCCCACCCACTCTGCATAATGACTCTGCATAATTAGCCATTCATTCAGGTGTGACACTGACTGAGCCACAGTGCAAGGACAAAAGATATATTTAGAAGAAGACTTATATTGACCATTTAAGATTTTGCTTACATCTATCTTGTAAATATGTTTTGTTATTTTATTAAAAACTTAGATTAGATTAAAAACTTAGATTAAAAACTAGAAATTGCTAAACAAAAGCTTATTTGACGTGGCAGTATTCTACAGTAAAAACTGTACCCAAATCTAGTCAACAAGATGTTGTCTTTCATATTTCGCCTGACTGTAACGTTGTTTTCATGAAATATTAGGGCATATTGTTAATTTGCAGTTTAATACGTTGCTTATACAAATAGCCTACATTTTATTTCAACATATTTCAGTCGATTTTTACTCATCTCAGTATAGCAATACAGTTTGCTAAAACATCATCATTCATTCACACACGCGATTTAAATTTAAACTGTCTTTGCCAGCTGTGGTAAACAGCGCGCATCTCTGCCGTTCATTCATTCATAAACAGAAACCCACGTGAAGAAATTCGTGAAGGAAAAAAACTTACTAGTATTCCTCAGCTCGCTCCTCGATATACCCGCACTTCTGAGGGACATTTTTTCATTATTATTATTATTCCTCACAGCACTGCAAGACGGTGTAAACAAGTAATGATCTGAATAAACTTGTGTGTTTTCTCGAGCTGATATGGGGGGCGTTCACAGGATTGCGCGGATTGCCTCAGCCATTTGCGTTTGAATAGCGCACGCTCTCCGTGGGCGGAGTCACATTGCATCTGAATCAGCTGTAATTAGGTCGACTGGAATCGCTCTCTTTTAATACAGATTTCACAAGATGAGAATATTTGTTTTTTATATAAATTACTTCATTTAAAAGAAGAGAATTCAAGCTTCATGCCTGTGTGTCTGTATGTCTGTTTGACTGAGTATTCGCTGAGCTACAGTTCATTTTCGGACGCGTTTCAGAATGGACTTTACTGGCAGAGAGAAGGCAGAACTCGCTTCGTGTTTATTTTTCTTTTTTTGTCAAAAAGCACAACACTTTGTTTTTATTGTGAGTATACACAAAAATAATACACATTTAACAGAATCGATTGATGTATGAAACTCCTATGGAAAATCAAAGTCAACAGAGTATTTATGAGTTTCTTTTACACTGATAAAAAAAAAAGCGAGCTGGTATCGCCGGCGATACCGTCGACCTCAGGGGGTTAATAGCTGACACCTGTCTACGCCAGATGTGAGCACCACATAAAAAGCATACCCATTATAATCTTTGTCTACACTGACTGGATACAGTATACAGATACCCGTGACACGTCCTGTTTAAACATCTCACTTGCATCTCTGTACAGACTTCAGAAGGACCCCAGACAGTGTCAGGAACAAGTAGACCAGGGTTTCTCAAATCCAGCCCTGGATGGCCACTCTCCTACAGAGTTTAACTCAAACCATGATCGAACTCACATACCTGCAATTTTCTAGTAACTCTGAAGACCTTGACTAGCTTGTTCAGGTGTGTTTGATTAGAGTTGGAACTAAAGTGGCCCTCCAGGACCAGATTTGAGGAACCCTGAAGTTTAAGGTTTATTAAGTTTATTTTTAATGGTACCCCTGATCACGTCGGAGGATTATGTTTGTATTGGAGCATTTTGTTTTGTAAACAAAGCACAGTGTAATGGAGAGTTTGCAAAAAAGTTTTGTTGAAAAATAAAGCAGCCAACTGTACTGTATCTGACGACAGCTACATCGCAAACCACAAGTAAACAATTTCATAACGCTTTGTCTGTAAATGACGGTTTTATATAAATAGAGAAGGGGCGTTAAAATTTTTCCTATGCAATAACGTTAGCTAGGGGTGGGCGATATAGCAAAAATATCATATCACGATTTCTTTCAGGAAAATCATGATTCACAATATTTTATCACAATTCTTTTTCGTGTTGGTTTTACTATTTTGCAAGTGACTGAGCATTACAGCCAAAACTAATGTCCCTATTTTAAAAACAAAGCCTTACAAGGAAACAAAATAGAAAATAGAAAAAGAATGGCATACATTTAGACCACATGTGTCAAACTCAAGGCCCGCGGGCCAAATCCGGCCCGCCACATTATTTTATATGGCCCGCGAGAGCATATGGAAATTTAGGCTGCCGAAAAATTTCGGCCGAAAATAACATTTTCGTTTTTTGACCGAAAGATACTAAAAAGCCGCCGCGCCCCTCCGTGTTCGGCGATGGTTTGACTCTGGCTCAACGTGTTTTATGACTTTGCGTGCGAGTCCGCTTCCGAAGATGCATAACTTCTAAGCGCGTTCCGCTATGTGTGTGCGCTGTGCTCTCCGCTCCGTGTTCACAGCGCGTTCTGCTCAATGTTCCGCAAGCAACCTCCGTGTGTGTGTGTGTGTGTGTGTTGCGAGCTCTGCTCACGCTCACCGGAAAGGCAAAGTCCGCTAAAAAAACGAGCCGACATGAAATTTCTCTGGACTTGTTTCTTTTTGCAATAGCACTACTGTGCTGTAACATGTGTATCATGGTGTGTATAGCCGTGCTGGGCAACACTGGTAAAATTACTCTCGTTCACTGGTCCTCTCCCTGCTCTGCTCATGCTTTGATTAAAAATAGCTTTGTAGGACTATACTTTATTTTGACAATTGGTCAAAAAATAAATCTGTTAAATCTGATTCTGCTGCATAGAACTGATTGAAGAATAATATATTGATATTTTATATTATTTTAAAATACTGTAGGTACCAGTATTAACCTTTGCACCATTTGGATCACTCCGCTTATCTGTGTTTGCGACACTTGCATCATTAAGCCAGTAGGTGGCGACAAGTGACTGTCTTTATGAGTGAACAATTGAACTTAAAACTGATTAGTACCAAAAACATTGATTAACTCAGGAAAGAAACAAGTTGCTGAAACCAATCTTTAATGCTAATATAAATTGCTCATTTGCCTCTGGACACAAAAAGATTGCACTGGTGTTCGATTGAAATGTAACATCTATGCAAAATAATTCTTGAAAGATTTCTCATTTAAGGCCATTCCTGTTTGGAATATGTGATTGTGTATTGTCAACAATAAG